>NC_140933.1:148211-184791 GCF_014529385.1 Adiantum capillus-veneris | reverse complement strand
AAGTTAAAACCTCAATTTAAGTTCTAAATGAGCACATGGAGATCTTGCTTGAGCCTATGATAGACTCTAGTTTACAACTAGATATTGATTAAAAAGACTCACATCCATGTTTTCAAAGAATCAAACAAGTACCTTCCAAGCCTCAAAGTCCTTCTTGGTTTGGTTGACACCAGGTGGTGGCTTAGAAGGAAAACCATTTGTAGGCCATTGTACTCGTGCTTGCATAAGTTGGTCAAGAAATGGCTCCTTTTGCATTGACATTGCAACAGATAGATTTGCATCTTTGGAGATTTCACAAGAGATCTTGGTGGGCAATTGAGAATAATCTTCAATCGTCTGTATTTGAATGTTGACGCAATTGAGGGGTAACCATTGCAACATTTTCACCCTACAAACGTTTTGTAGCACTAATATGAGAGTGTTGTCCAGAGATGATCTAGTAATCAACATTGCAAACATCCTCTTGGGAAAGTTTGTCAAGAAAGAGGATATTTTTTGGAATGGATCACAAGGCATCAAAATTGCTAGTATCTCCTCTTGCTTGGTTCTTGAATGAAGTCTAAAGTCAAATTTGACCAATCTAGATTTAATCTTCTGTACACATAGTTTGATGGAGCGGGGACCTTTCAGGAAAACACCTTCTCACGTCAATGCTAAAGACTTCAATGCTAAAGACTTCTCACGTCAATGCTAAAGACTTCATTAATCCCAAAAGGATAGAACCTTCTTGATTTCTAAAGAGGCCAGTGCCTTGTTATCTTTGGATGGAGTTTCCATGTCCATCAACTCCTCTTCAGAAACCTCTTTTTCTTATGCACTCTTTTTTCATCTTCCTCTTTGCTAGTTTTTGTCGATCTTCCTCAAGATTAGAATCATCCTTTGCCTTTCTTTTTCTTCTGAGTCCTTGTGCATCTTGCCTTGTGAACCTTTCTTTCTCCTCTAAATTAATGGTGGCAGTGATCTTCTTACATGTGTTGAAGCACTTGAACGGGCACCTCTTGATGTTGCAAGTGCATCCTAGCTATGGCTTTCCCGTCTTCTCCACAACTTTCTTAGATAGTGCCCCTATTGGTTTCTTTGCAGGTACAATCTTCTTTGGTAAGCTCAAGACTCGCTTTGCATGTTTCACTACCTTCACTAGGTCTTCCACCCAGTCCACACCTGAGTCTTCTTGATTAGTGAATCTGGAGATCTTCAATCTAGTTTTACAATAGAGCTTTCTTTTCCTAGTTTGCTACCATTCATGTCTGCTACATGAAAAGTGCCCAATGATAAGCAAAACTTTTTTGCCTTTGTGGTCTCTCCAGTAGGCAGCACATTACATGCAAAGCATGGCATTGCTGTTGCATCCACATCATCTTTGACACAACAACAATCCCAATGTCTCCATATTCTATATCACCTTGTGACAAATATAGATGGATGTTCAAATGAACAACTCAGTTTTGGGAGGAATTGTCACCACGAGATCCACTGATGGAAATATGCGTTAGCAAAACTTGTAGCAAAACTTGTAGAAATTGTATCCCAAAACAATGTACATAGCAGTTTCGATCAGAAAAACAACATGGGTGTAGTAGCTCAACAAATGCAAGTGGGAAGTCAAAAAGAAGACCATGTGGAGGATCATCAATATCAGTAGGATAAAAGGTAGCAAGGTAAGGAGGAGCAATAGGAGGTCAGGAACAGAGCCAGGCAGAAACCCTGGTTACCTCTATCCTACCACGGAAGTGGTAGGATAGAGGAAACCCTGGTTACCTCTATCCTACCACACGGAAGTGGAGGATTATTCCTTTTTGACTAATTGAAGTGTCATGTTCATTGGGAATTCACATACATTTGAAGAGAAATTGTCAGCAGCAAATGGAGGATGTGCATGCTAATGCGGATATCATGGCGGAATTTTATCATTTCAAGTGGACTTTAAAGCAAATGTCAAAAGAAGATGTCAAAAGATGGCAACCAATTGCAAGCAAATTGCATATGGCTGCATGCTTGGAGGAGAATGGGGATGAGAATTTGAGTTGGATGGTGTGGAGCCTGTTGGTGGTGAGTGCGGAGGGTTGTGATGGTTATGAAGGGAATTGGGGCTTAGTGGAAGTTGGAATGTGAACTTTTGTACTTTTGGGATTCCAAGGGGTGTTCTTGGGAAAGGACGTTGCCCATTAGTCTTATCGAAATATGTAACTGTCGATCAATATCTTCTTGGGAATGTGAAGGCGAAGTTATGGCGGATTTAGTATGTTGTTAGTTTCTGTGTTTTGTTCCAGTTCCAGCTCCATTCTGATTTCTGTACTTTGTCTATTTTGAATGTATGTGCCTTAAACACTTGGCGATCACGATGTAAGTGTGATGTAGCATGGATGGATTCAAGTTTCTCTTGTAGGAGCGAGTGCTGTGGCAATGGAGTGAGGATGTTCAGAATAGTGTGAGTTGGCATGGGTAGTTGGTTGCACTCTGGAGGAAGTGGAGGAGGATATATTCCCATATTGGACAAGGTCAGTTGCTAGGAGGTTTCGGCAGTTGTATGGGCGAGACAGTCAGTGTTCGGAATTGCAGGGAATTTTGGATTATCCTGGGATGCACCGAGTTTCTATAGGGGAAGATCCAGAATGGACAAGAAGATTTGGATGTACGAGAGGATTATCTAAGAGGCAGACAGAAGGAAGAAGTGGAAGATGAACCAAATTTATTATCACAGATTTGAGGGTCCCGGGAAGAAATTCCGGGGGATCAGTAGGGGGGAGTTATTGGAGTCAAGTTCCACTAGGAGGAAGTGCAAGAAGTTGAGTACCACTAGAATCAAGAATCAGATCAGTTTGCAGAATAAGAACTCAAATCAAAATGACTGTTGCAGAGTTTGAAGTCAAATTGCGAAATCTGGAATTAGAACTGTTGCAAATGTGGAAGTCAGAAAGCAACATGGGGATCAAAATAAGAAGGAAAGAATGCAAGGATGCAATGAGGCGGAAGCATGAAGTGGAGGATTTCCCATGTGTTGATGAGTGTTCAGAGCAAGATGCATGTAGGAATTGGTGTATGGTGGATTTGTGATCAAAACTTCATAAATTTAGCCGAAGAATTCATAAAGCATCAATTGATGGACACACAGGTAGCATGGGATAAGCTGGAAGATTTTGAGGATGACTTAAGAGGGCATATGAGTGGTTGACTAATCATAAATGAAAGAGGAGGACATCATGTTCCAGCAGGAAGGATGTGAGAAAATTGCAGGAAGAATGTGAGAGATTGAGGATGCATATGCGGCTGAGTTCGAAGATGAATTAAGTGATGATGATGACGGATGGGTTGGCTTGGAGACGGACATCCATCATGTGGGGATACCAAAGGTGGAGGAGAAGAGGTGCAAAAGGAGGTTGGCCAAGAGAGCCTAATACTGCCCCTTAATCCCCTACCCTACCATGGAGTGTGCTCATAGGGTGGAGACGGAATATCCATTGCTGAAATTGATGTCGGTGTTGTCACTTGTCAATGAGATTTATTATTTAGAGGAGAAGCAAATCATACATATTGAGGATGTTGTTCATGGAAATCAAAGACCATTTGAAGAGGTGGATAATGTGAGGAATGGACAGGTGGATAGTCAGATGAACGAGAGGTGATGGATAGAGAGAGGAATGAAGGAGAAGAGGTGATTGATTTATTTTTGGGTTCAATTGAGAATGTATGTAGGATTACAAATGAAGATTCAAATCAAGAAGAAGTTTCAAAAATCAAATGTACTCAGGAGGAATTTGCAGCAACAACAATGAACAACTCAGTTTTGGAGGAATTGTCACCACGAGATCCACTGATGGAAATATGCGTTAGCAAAACTTGTAGAAATTGTATCCCAACAATGTACATAGCAGTTTCGATCAGAAAATCAATGGGTGGTAGCTCAACAAATGCAAGTGGGAAGTCAAAAAGAAGACCATGTGGAGGATCATCAATATCAGTAGGATAAAAGGTAGCAAGGTAAGGAGGAGCAATAGGAGGTCAGGGAACAGAGCCAGGCAGAAACCCTGGTTACCTCTATCCTACCACGGAAGTGGTAGGATAGAGGAAACCCTGGTTACCTCTATCCTACCACGGAAGTGGAGGATTATTCCTTTTTGACTAATTGAAGTGTCATGTTCATTGGGAATTCACATACATTTGAAGAGGAAAATTGTCAGCAGCAAATGGAGGATGTGCATGCTAATGCGGATATCATGGCGGAATTTTATCATTTCAAGTGGACTTTAAAGCAAATGTCAAAAGAAGATGTCCAAAAGAGCCAAGCAAAATTGCAGCAGCAAGGACCAGAAGATGACAGTAGCATAATGGAGGAGATTGAGGATGATGATATTCATATTGGAAGTTGGAGGTGGCATTCCATATTGCGGCAGTTTCATATAGATGGATATGAAGAGATATTGAGGGCAAATTTTTCAGTTGATAAAGCAAGTCAAATTTTGGAAGATGCCGAATGTGATTCAGAATCAAATTCAGATTTCAATTCAGATTCAGTCTCAATTTTGGATTTGGATTCAACTGCAATTTTGGATGCAAAGACCAATTCAGATGAAAATTTTAATGGAAGCCGTGAAAAGCCTGATGAAGAGCTATGACAATCAGTGTCACAAGGAGGATGACATCGATACTCAGTGGGGATTAACAACATCATTTTCTTCTTGGATTGGACAAAATCGGAACAAATATGTAGGAGTTGATAGGGCACTGTTGTATAAGGGACATGAATAGGAGTATACCAAGTGTCAAATTTTGGATCAGATTCATATTCCGAGTGAGATTCAGATTCAGATTGGAATTCAGATTCAGGCGGAAATACAGATGCAAATTCAGATATGAAAAGTTCTTGAAATTTCACAGTGGATGCTGCGGAAGGCTAAAGATATTGCAGCAAATGATGAAGTCATCTTTGGAAATGCAGATGGAGCTGAATTTTATCATGGCGATTGTCAATCCATTTGTCAATTTGGGAGTCAAGCAGATGATGTAAACGTGGAAGTAGAGGATGTTCAGCAAAATGCAGATTTAATGTCAAAGTCTGTTCAACATGTAAAGGGATCTGGAATTCGGAATTCGAATGGCGGACTCGATGTTGGAATTCGGACAGTGGGATTGGAAGTCCAAAAAGAGGAAAGTTGGAGGAATGGAATTGGGCAAAAGGGTCAAGGGGTACTCATTAGTGGGAGTACTCACTTTAAGGCTAAAAACTCGCTCAGTGCTGATGTGACTCATTTAAGGACGAATATTTTTTGGGCGAATCTTGCATGGTGTGCCCGAATCGAGGTGAAAATTCATCATTATAAGATTAAAGTGGTGAGAAGTGTTGGAGATCACATCCAAGTGTGAGACGTCGCAGTTCACTGATTGTTAAGGAGAAGACGAGCAAAATGTTTTCTGAAAATATTATGGGAAAGATGATGGCGGGGATGACAGGTCTCTTAGTAGCTGATTCGGATGCGGATACCTTGAAGCAGGAAGTGTAGAATATGCACAGGAGATGTGGAATACATCTACAAGGCTTTGGAGAGAACACATGGAGGTGCCGACGGACAGATTCAAAAATTGGTTTCAGCTGGTAGGAAAAGAAATTGTTAGGAGGGAGAATGAGGAATTGAAGGTGGAAAATGAGAAATTAGTGGCAGAGATGCAGGAGTTGAAGGAAAAAAGTAAGGAGATTGAAGTGAATGCAGGGGCAATGAGTAAGTGGACGGAGGAGATGAGCAGTGATGTTTTGGGACCAGATCGGATTGTAGCAGGAGGAGCGGAATCAGAAGTGGAAAAGCAGGTGGAAGCAGAGGGGTAAAATCAGGTGGATTCGGATGGTGTAGCAAAAAAGGCAGAAGTAGAAGGGGATGCTAGGGAGAAGGTTGTTTAATCAAGGGATTGTGGGTCCAGGTCAGCCTATGGCTCTAGCCACCGGGCTGTGCCAGGTGTTAAGCCTAGGAATTTTTGGGATGTTTACCTTAGTGGAAGTTGGAATGTGAACTTTTGTACTTTTGGGATTCCAAGGGGTGTTCTTGGGAAAGGGCGTTTCCCATTAGTCTTATCGAAATATGTAACTATCGATCAGTATCTTCTTGGGAATGTGAAGGCGGAAGTTATGGCGAATTTAGTCTGTTGTTAGTTTCTGTGTTTTGTTCCAGTTCCAGTTCCATTCTGATTTTTGTACTTTGTTTATTTTGAATGTTTGGGCCTTAAACAGGCTCGAACTTAAGATTGAGCCTCTTGCCTCTGGTAGCCACAAGGATGTCCCTCGGCTAGCCTTTCACCCTAGTGCTACAATAGCATATGCAAATAAGGCTAGCAACAAGGATGTCATGAGGAAAGCCTTGTATCCTAGTGCTAAAGAATATGCACTTGAGGCTCGAACTTAAGATCGAGCCTAAAGGTGTTCTTATATGCCCTTGGTGGTAACAAGCCCTACATGCTTGTGCTACTCTAGTATATGCAAGTGAGGATCGAACTTAAGTTTGAGCCTACTGGCATTGGTAGCCACACAGATGTCATGAGGCTAACCTTACACCCTAGTGCTAAAGTAACATATACAGTTGATGCTCAAACTTACACCCTAGGCTAACCTTACACCCTAGTGCTAAAGTAACATATACAGTTGATGCTCAAACTTAAGTTCAAGGCAGACTTGCTATATTAGCATATGTAGGCAAGGTTCGAACTTAAGCTCAAGCCTCTTTCCCTAAGTAGCCACAAGGATGTCATTAAGCCAGACTTGCTACAATACCATATGTAGGCAAGGTTTGAACTTAAATTTGAGCTGCTTTCCCTAAGTAGACACAAGGGTGTCATTAAGTTAGACTTGCTATACTAGCATAAGTAGGCAAGGTTCAAACTTAAGTTTGAGCCTCTTTCCCTAAGTAGCCACAAGGATGTCATTAAGGTAGCCTACAATAGCATATGTAGGCAAGGTTCGAACTTAAATTTGAGCCGCTTTCCCTAAGTATCCGCAAGGATGTCATTAGGTTAGACTTGCTATACTAGCATATGTAGGCGAGTTTCGAACTTAAGTTCGAGCCTCTTTCCCTAAGTAGCCACAAGGATATCCCTCGGCTAGCCTTACACATTGGTGCTACAATATCATATGTAATTGAGGCTTAAACTTAAGTTTGAACCTAAAGGTGTTGTTTTGTTCCTTGGTATCCACAAGGATGTCATGAAGCTAGACTTTCATGCTAGTGCTATACTAGCATATGCAGGCAAGGCTCAAACTTAAGTTCGAGCCTCTTGCCCTTAGTAGACACAAGGATGTCATGAGGAAAGCCTTGCATCCTAGTGCTACACTAGCATATGAAAATGAGGCTTGAACTTAAGGTGCTATTCTATACCCATGGTAGCCACAAGATGACATTAGGCTTGCATTCTAGTGCTACACTATCCTATGCAAGTGAGGATGAAACTTAAGTTTGAGCCTCTTGGAATTAGTATCTCTAAAGGATGAGTCTAGACTTACTCCCTAGTGCTACTATAGCTTATACAGTTGAGGCTCGAGCTTAAGCTCGAGCCTCAAAGTGTTTTTCTTTTCCTTTGGTATCCACATGGATGTCATGAAGCTATACATGCATTGTAGTGCTATACTGACATTTGTAGGCAAGGTCTATACTTAAGTGCAGGCTTTCTCCCATTGTTTGCCACAAGGATGCTATTCTATGACCTTAGTAGCTATAAGGATCTCACAAGGCTAACCTTTCACTGTGGCACTACAGTATGAAATACTCAAACTTTAGCTTGAGTCTAAAGATATTTTGCCATGTCATTGATAGCCACAAGGATGTCATGAGGCTGTGCCCTTGCATAGTAGGGCTACACTGCAAGCAAGTCTCTTTCCATTGGTAGCTACAAGGATGTTAGGAGGCAAGCCTTGCATCCTAGTTCTAAAGAATATGCACTTGAGGCTCGAACTTACGATCAAGCCTAAAGGTGTTCTTCTATGCCCTTGGTAGCAACAAGCCCTACATGATGGTGCTACTCTACTATATGCAAGTGAGGATCGAACTTAAGTTTGAGCCTACTGGCATTGGTAGCCACACAAATGTCATGAGGCTAACCGTACACTCTAGTGCTAAAGTAACATACAATTGAGGCTCAAACTTAAGTTCAAGGCAGACTTGCTATATAAGCATATGTAGGCAAGGTTCAAACTTAAGCTCGAGCCTGTTTCCCTAAGTAGCCACAAGGATTCCATTAAGCCAGACTTGCTACAATAGCATATGTAGGTGAGGTTCGAACTTAAATTTGAGCCTCTTTCCCTAGAGCTATTATGCTCTGGCCCTAGTTAAGTCTCAAGCACTTGCATGAGGCAACGCTATCATGCTAAAATATCCACAATAAGCTCATGAGGCCACACTAGAGTGGAATATGCTAGTGCTTTGAGAGCATTAGATTGTTATAGTTTCTCAACAAGGAAACAAGGCACCAAAAATGAGCTAAATATCAAAAGCAAAGAATCTACGTCAAGTGGAAATGTCACACTCAGTACCCAACCAAGTAAGTGTTGTTATCTATCTTTTTCTTTAAGTAGATTAATTACTTAATTACAGTTTTAAAAAAAGTTAATTAAAGTAATTATTGATTAAGTACTCTAATTAGAGAATAGCCACTTACTTTTAATTTATAGAGCGTGATTTTAGACGTAGTTGTAGTTTGATTAACTTAATGATAGAGTTTAAAAGGTGTATCAAGGAGGCGGTAGCAAACAATAATGAGTATATGTAGCCATTAGAAGTAGATTAAATAGAGATTAGAAACTAATAGAATGAGATTGAAGACTGAATTTTGAGATGTTGGTTTAGGAGAGACTAAGAGGAAGGGAGGGAGTGATTAAGAGGAGGCAAGGGAGATTACACAGAGAGATTAGAAGAGATTATGGAGTGATTAAGAGGAGGCAAGGGAGATTACACAGAGATATTAGAAGAGATTAGGGAGTGATTAAGAGGAGTTGAGGGTAATTACACAAAAAGATTAGAAGAAGATATCACTCACACACACACACACACACACACACACACACACACACACACACACACACACACACACACACACACACACACACACACACACACACACACACACACCCACACACACACACGAGAGAGAGAGAGAGAGAGAGAGAGAGAGAGAGAGAGAGACAAAGAGGTGCACCTGGATAAGCCTTCAAATTTGAAATTCAAATTTCAATCTAGACTCCACTGCTATATTAGATCTTCACCTGCAATCAAAAAGAGAAAGACATGCACACACACACACACACACACACACACACACACACACACACACACACACACACACACACACACACACAAAGAGAGAGAGTTAATGTAGAGTGTTTTGGGACTGCAAATAGATTCATAGAGGAGAGGGAGATGGGAAAGTAAAGAACCATACCTATCACGTCGTCGTCGATTGTTTCACAGTCTGCACAAAAATCCAAACCCTATTTTAATGTAGAAGAGGGAGAGAGAGAGAGAGAGAGAGAGAGAGAGAGAGAGAGAGAGAGAGAGAGAGAGAGAGAGAGAGAGAGAGAGAGAGATAGAGAATTGATATAGAGTTGTGAAAAAGAGCCTTGTGGGGCTGCGAGCAAATGCGCAGAGGGCAAGGAGATGCGGAAGTAAATAATCTCACCTATCGCGTCGTCGTCGAATTCATCACAGTCTATAGAAAAATCCAAACCTATTATAATATAGATGGTTTCAAAAGCATTAAAAAGTATTTAATAGCTTTTTCCACCAACCCTACCAAGGTTAAATTAGCAAACTCACATGTGTGGACCAAAAGTAATGGTTTTCATGATGGTTAAAGAAGTGGAAAAAAAACTTTTTATGAATATCAGCATAACTTTCACATACGGAGTCCGATTGCAAAACTTTTTTTATGAGCCTGTAGCTTGAGAGCGGCTCTATGCTTTTGTGAACAAACCCTGTTCAAAAAACTATTGATACACAACAGCAATAGGTTTTATGAACAATTTTCAAAAAGACGACGTTTAAGGGGTCAAAAAATTCAACGAAATTAGGGGTGTCTAGAACTAGTTTTTTGAGAGTTTTGGGAAAATAATACTCACAAGTTGGATATAGTTTTTACTTCCCTTGGCTAAAACCTCTGAGGATCAATGAATGAGGGAACCGCCTCCACCAACCCTCATGCTTAACCGATTTCATGGCACCTTTTTGCATGTAAAATTGTCCTCCTACAACACGTAAAACACCAGGACTATAATCACCAAGAATCGATTTACACATAAACAACTGAGAAAAAAACCTCATTGTATTTTCAACGTCCATCAAGGCTCAATTTCATAGCATAATCTCCAAGGCCACCTATACTCGAACTAGTGTCCTATCCTAAAAGAAAACTATATGACTAACTAGGCTCGAACTTAAGTTTGAGCCACTCATGCAACTACTTTGAAGCCACACCTTCTTGTAATCTCCGACTCTTTTGATAGGTCATTCAAGGAAACTTAGGTTTGATGTAAATCTCATCATTACCTTGGCTCCACCTTACAACTCTTTAAATGTATAATGTAGCTCAAACTTCAATTAAGACCATATTAGGTATTTTGGTAAAAATCTCACATTATGGGAATCTCCAAATCGACCGAATTCATGTAATTTGGGAATTTTCCACTTAAAGTGGGAAAAATTGAGGTGTGTGGCTAGTAAATAAAGTGAAAATCTCATAGGATTGTGGTGTTGATAAACACCAAAAGTCAAGAGGATGTACAACACATGGATTTGAATAATAACTATAAATTACATAAAACAAAGGAAGATACAAAAAAGATTTTGTTTACAAATTGACTAGTATAGTCACAATAGAAGCTCCACATAATTCTACTCCACATTTGATACCATATCTGAACTTTGATCCAAGTGTGGCTGATGTGCACGAGTGAGGCCTTCTTTGGCTTTTAGAGCATGTCTTTCTGGAATCTTTATTCTAGAAAATGGTCCTTCTTTGTTGGGTCTCCAGGACCAAACAATTGCATCTATAGTTTCCCACACTTGTGGGTCCTTATAGTTGACAGCCCAATAACCCTTCCAACAATTACTGTAAGCTTGAGTATCTGTCATCCCACTTTTTCTCGCGCAAGGTGCCCAATATTGAATCAAGAGTTTTCTGTAGTTTGGTGATGTAGGCTCATTATCAATGTCAGATAAAGCCATTGCAAGCCACACTGGATAGATTTCTGTGTCACTCGGAACAAGCATAAGAAAGTCACCTTGGTGCACATCAGACATAGGGTCAAACTCTTCCCTTGGCCTATCTCGTTGAGGCCCACAAAAATGATCATTCAACTCTTCAAGGCCTAGGAATCTTTCTGCTCCTTGTTGCAAATTCATTGTAGTGCTTTGTAGATGAGAATATTCTTGAGTTTTTGGCCAAAACATTTCATACAAGACTCCCTCTGATATGATTGCTTTTCCAATCTCTTCAATTACCTTACTCCAATAATCTATCACGGGTCTATAATATCGCGGAATACTTGAACCATTCCCTAAATTTTTCCAAAATTTTATATAGTTCTTTAGCCCCAAAATGACTTCTTCGTGGGCCTTGACATACTCCGCCATTTGTACTAGAGGTGGATCTCCATGTGGTAACATTGGCTTGCCTTCTGTGTCTGTTTTCCAAAGGCGAATACTTCCACTCCAACTTGATACACCTACATGTGCCTTATATTGCATCATTGGTGTCTCATCTTGCATAAAGAACCTGAACTGAAGCGGTTTGGAATGTCCAACAAGTATGTCTTGTCCATCACAAAGATAGCCATCACAATATTGCTTGAAATCAGGGATCTTTGTGAGAAAAAATGGAGCTGGAGATGAAGATGAGCTGTTTCGTAATGTATCCATCAAATGTGGCAAAGTATAGGTTTGTGTAACTCTCAACTTCTCTGAAAACCTACTAAACATGGCGTCTATGTCCTCATGTGTATGCCCAACCATTAAAAATCCCAGCTGGATGGTTTTGAAAACACCCCTTGCAACAAGCATTGACAAATAGGCAAATAAGTATCGATTTTTGTTTTCCCCTGCACAATTATCCAATTGTAGCAACAAGTTCTCTGGCAATCTGCGAAATGTTGACCCCAATTCCTCTTCTGCAATTTCTGACGACTGCACAATGGGCTCTTTTCCATCACTCAAGTTATGGTAGTCCAAAGCATCCCTTGAGTTCAAAGCATGTAGTAGTGAAATATTGCTCCTTGGAAGTCCATTTGTTACTAGATCACCAAGAGGATGCTTATCTATCCTCTCGAGGTTATGTAAACAATTAGCAATTGAGCCAATTGTAAGATTTGGATCAGCTGGCCACAAACCATTCAAGACAAAGTGTCCGTAATGACCTTCTCCATGTCCATGAGTGATCATGCCAATCAATGCCACCTGCAGATTATATCCTGAATCCACACCCTTGGGAACAATGCGTAATCTAGGAATGGCAGTCTTCTTTTGATCCATCTTATCATGGATTATGCATACATATTTTTGTGGTTGAGTTTCTGAATACGTGCGCCATGCATAATATAGGCTTCTGCAACTCTTTTGTTGTGCCATGTGAACTTCTCTCTCCCTCAAGAGAAGAGCTCTCTCTTCAAGAGAAGGTTTAGCTTCTAACCTTGCCTTGATTGAGCTACAAATATTGCACTTAGAGAACTCACTCGTCTTTGTTAAAGTGACATGTGGGTACTCTTTGTTCCAAATTCTACCAAAAGAAGATTGGGATAGCTTCTTCTCATAGCCCATTTGGTCAAGTGTCGTGTTGATTTCACATAAAATATCCACTTGTTTGTATGTTGATGGAATCACCAATTGAGTCTCTCTTGAGCCATCTAGCAGTGTTCTACTTCTATGTGGCATTTTCTCAGAGTTATTTTCCACAAACTCGTTTAGTAGTGCTCTTGCTAAACTAGTATGTTGAAGTCCCCTTCTCAATGTACATGTGTTCCCATGTACATATTGGCGCACACCATTTTCAAAGTTCTCCTTGTATCGATAAAATGATGTCTTTGGTATTCCATGTAGCTCATACCATGCTCTACAACAAACAATAGAGCCATTTAGCCTGAATTGGTATCGTGACTTCTCATCTTTCTGATAACATATAGAAAGAACATCATAAACATAATTAGTGCGTGATTTTTGAGACTCTCCCCAAAATTGTTGTCGTAACCTTGTCACCATATCACGATCTGCAAATTGGCAGCATTTTTGTGCACAACAATCAATGCATGATACCCTTTGAATTGATTTGTTTGAAAGGTAAAAAGTCGAAGCTGGTGCTGCTTTTGATTTTTGAGTCCTGTTCATGAAAGTGTATCGTCTCTTCCTTGACAACTGGACAACATTACTCCCATCAAGTTTTTTTCCAACATTGCCATCGTTGGATACATCCTCATATGTAGCATGCATGCCATCAACAGGAACAAAGCGTTGTAATGGGCTCCCATTCAACATTGTTGTCTGCTTGATGGGCCACTTTAGCAAAGTGATGCTACCCACTTCAACCACATCATGAATGCTTGCATTTTCTCTTTCAATACCCACACCCACACAATCAGGACCAAGTTCCTGAAAGTTGACATAATCATGTGGAAATACATATAAGATGGTCCCTTCATTCATGGTTTGCATCATTGTGTCATCTTTTAAAAGGACCCTCTGATTTCTCCAAGACTCTCGAATCATTGCTTCAAATTCTGGGCTTGTCATAGGTATTGCATCTGTAACTAGAGGATCAGAATGATCATGTTCTTCATCACCATTGTAGCTTTCGTGTGGATCAATTAAGTTCCCATTTAATACAAAAGATTGCAAAAGAAGCTTTGACCATCGAACAGCACTCCATAATGAGCCTTGGAGAGATGAAGTATCCATTGTAGGAAAAGGTAGGACCACATCCTTCAAGCATTCCTCCACTAGTATGGAGACATTTCCCAGCCCTATCTTTGTACCACCACAAGTGGAATCTGGATCTGTTCTACACACACAACCAATACCAACGATTTCATTGTCAAGTATCATATGTACTTTCTCCCCAGATTCAAAGTCCATCCTGTAAGTAAAAAGATTACATTGTTAAATCCATAGTTATAGAAAAATACTCTTCAAACCAAAAATCATGCTACAACATGAAAAAGGTTTGCATAGGTTGGACAAGTGGTGAACCTTGAGACCAAATCCTCCTTGCTATATTAATGGAAGCAAGGTTGGACAAGTGGTGGACCTTGAAACCAAAGCCTCTTTGCTATATGAGAGCATAGGTTGGACAAGTGGTGGACCTAGTTGTAATACCCACTGCCACCTATCAACTACTATAGGACTATGCTTTCCAATGTCCAAGTATCCCTTGAGTCTTTCAAGGTTGAACACGTGGTGGACCTTGAAACAAAAATCCCCTTTCTATATCAGAGCATAGCTTGGACAAGTGGTGGACCTAGTTATAATGCCCAATATCCAAGGTGAAATACCTTAGGACTTTGCTACCTTGCTTGCCAATGTTTACGTAGCCCCTCATTTCTTTAATGGAAGTAAGGTTGGACAAGTGGTGGACCTTGAAACCAAAGCCTCTTTGCTATATAAGAGCATAGGTTGGACCTAGTTTTAATACCCACTGCCACCTATCAACTACTATAAGACTATGCTTTCCAATGTCCAAGTATCCCTTGAGTCTTTCAAGGTTGAACACGTGGTGGACCTTGAAACAAAAATCCCCTTTCTATATTAGAAAGGTTGAACACATGGTGGACCTTTAAACGAAAATCCCCTTTCTTTATCAGAGCATAGCTTGGACAAGTGGTGGACCTAGTTATAATGCCCAATATCCAAGGTGAAACACCTTAGAACCTTGCTACCTTGCTTGCCAATGTTTACGTAGCCCCTCATTTCTTTAATGGAAGCAAGGTTGGACAAGTGGTGGACCTTGAAAGCAAAGCCTCTTTGCGATATGAGAGCATAGGTTGGACCTAGTTGTAATACCCACTGCCACCTATCAACTACTATAGGACTATGCTTTCCAATGTCCAAGTATCCCTTGAGTCTTGCAAGGTTGAACACGTGGTGGACCTTGAAACCAAAATCCCCTTTCTATATTAGAAAGGTTGAACACATGGTGGACCTTTAAACGAAAATCCCCTTTCTTTATCAGAGCATAGCTTGGACAAGTGGTGGACCTAGTTATAATGCCCAATATCCAAGGTGAAACACCTTAGAACCTTGCTACCTTGCTTGCCAATGTTTACGTAGCCCCTCATTTCTTTAATGGAAGCAAGGTTGGACAAGTGGTGGACCTTGAAAGCAAAGCCTCTTTGCGATATGAGAGCATAGGTTGGACCTAGTTGTAATACCCACTGCCACCTATCAACTACTATAGGACTATGCTTTCCAATGTCCAAGTATCCCTTGAGTCTTGCAAGGTTGAACACGTGGTGGACCTTGAAACCAAAATCCCCTTTCCATATCAGAGCATAGCTTGGACAAGTGGTGGACCTAGTTATAAAGCCCCTCCTTTCTTTAATGGAAGAAAGGTTGGAAAAGTGGTGAATCTTGAAACCCAAACCCTTTGGCTATATATAGAGGATATCTTGGACAAGTGGTGGGCTTAGTTGTAGTATCCAATGTCCAAGGTCCAAGGTGAACTATGTAAAGACCTTACTTCCAAAAACAGAGTCGTACAAGTGGTTCTCCTTGAAACCAAAACCTCCTTAGTGTATTAGAACATAGCTTGGAGAAGTGGTGGACTTAGTTGTAATGGTGAATGTCCAAAGCAAACTATTATAGGACCTTGCTTCCCAAATCAAGTTTGGACAAGTGGTGGATCTTGAAACCAAAACCCCCTTACTCTATTAGAGCATAGCTTAGATAAGTGGTGGACCTAGCTGCCATGGAAAATGTTCAATCTGAACTGCTGCAAGACCTTGCTATTAAATGTCTAAGTAGAGCTAGCTTCTTTAATGGAATCAAGGTTGGGAAAGTGGTGCATCTTGAAACCAAAAGCCCTTTATTGTATTAGAGCATAGCTTGGACAAGTGAGGGACCTAGTTTTAATGTGTGATGTCCAAAGAAAAGTATTACAAGACCTTGCTTTCCAATATTTGAATTGGTCAAGTGGTTAAAACTAAGTATAAAACTTTGACCATTTTCTTCTCGAATTGCCAAAAAGCTAGTTTTAGACACCCCTAAATGAAAATGGTTTAGGGTGGCCTTAAACAATGTTTTTTCAAAGACTTGAACAAAAGGGTTGTCGAAGAGTAATGACAATTTATTGTGGCTTGAAGTGCCTGAGTATGTGAAAACAAGCCTAGGTTTTCCACGAGGCAAAAGGTGACATAATAAGAACATTGGAAAGTTAGGATTGACCATGTGGCCTAAACTTTGGCAAGTGAAGTGGTGGCCAAGTTTTGTGGCACAGTGTGCACTTGGTCCTATATGTGTTGACCACTTGGCTAAATCTAGGACCATAAGGCCAAACCTTTGGCACCTTAAATATAGTATGGGACATAATCTAGAACTGCTATAGTAAATTAGTAGTATAGCTAATATGTTAATATTTGTATTATATTTAAGTATATGCTAATATAATTTATGTTCAAAATTTCACTAATGAAGAATGTTCCCATTTAGCACTCCAGATGCGGGGTCTTAGGGCAATGCCACAATGGGGTGACAAGGCAGCGCTTCCACGTGAGGTTTGGGGGTAGCGCTCTTGATGGGGATGTGGAATATAGCGCTCTCGATGGCGGGGCTTGGGAGGTTGATTTTGGGATATTGTTCTGAGCGGGGTCCTGGGGCAGCGCCCCGGGCGGGGTCAAGGGGCGGCAGCCCCGCGGGGCTAGGGGCAGCGCCCAAAGATTTTTTTTTTTTTAAAGTGAATTCCTAGTATAGAGTTATGCATGTTTTTCATATTTTCAACCATGATTTCTTTAATTTTGGCCGTGTGAATTGGTTAATTTTTTATATTGCTTTTGTTTTTTTTAATCCTATGATAAAACATGGACTTGTAGCATACGTGGCATTCTAATAAACCCTATCAAGATTAGGCACACAGAGAGCGCACGAGAAACGCACACAGAGAAAGCAGGCGAGCAGCAAAAACACAGAAAGCGCACACGGATCGCACACAGTTGGAGTATACGCGCGCGTAGAGGAGCAAGCTCGGCATCGTACACAACACACAGGTGGAGTGCACAGGATTGAAAGTTCGCGCACAAGACAAAGAAACAGCAGCGTACACAACGCTTTCCAGAAGGGCAGGATCGGGCAGTCTTCTCAGGAGACATTGCACACCTCACGAATAGAGAAAAAACAGGTATTTCTCTCTCTCTCACTCTCTGTCTTTCTCCATATAGAGAAGATGGTTCTCTGTAACTCTTCTTGCACACACACTCTCTCGTCAAAAGACAGAGATACATAGTTTAAAACGTATCCCCGCACACATACACATATTCCCACACATCGTCTTCCTCTCTTCCACATACATAACCACAGTGAAATCTGTTATCTTGCTGTCTCTCTCTTGAAAATACATGCACATATTCCCACACATCGTCTTCCTCACTTCCACATACATAACCACAATGAAATCTGTTATCTTGTTGTCTCTCTCTTGAAAATACGTGCACATATTCCCATACATCGTCTTCCTCTCTTCCACATACATAAACACAGTGAAATCTGTTATCTTTCTCTCTCCTCTCTCTAAAAAACAGTTATTTATCTCTCTCTCTCTCTCTCTCTATCTATCTATCTCTGTATTTGCTATCTCTCTCTTGAAAATACATGCTCATGTATGTGTGCGTCTGTGTTATCTATGTGTATGTATGTATATTTGTGTTATTTCATTGTAATACTCATACATAATGCAGATACACAATTACACTTAATTACGATATGCACACATAGTATATATACATACATAAATATCACAAATAACTAACACATTGTAATACTAGTAAAATTGAATGGAAGACTTACTTGCGTGATCTGTTAAAGTCGATTCTTGTAGCGAGTTCTGGATGTATGCTGAGCTGATTTTCCTCTAATCCATTTGTAGATATGATTGTAACTTCTGTTTCTCAAAAATAGTAGTGTTGTTTAGTGATACACCTAATGGACATAAATGGTTTAAACTAGGACATGTAGACCAAAAATACGTGTATTTCTTTGGATGAATATATACACTTTTTGGTGACCCTTACCACAAGTGGTGGACCTTAAGACCAATGGACTATAAGGACCTCCAAACAATACCTTGTACACTCAATCCTTCTTGGTATCTAGGTTGGACAAGTGGTGGACCTTGTTCAAATTCTCTAACCACTCTCTCTAACATGGTGACATAATTTAGGTGTGATAAATTCATATCTATGCAAACTAATATCAGTTTAGGCTTGTTAATTTGAATTTGTTTGAATTTATGTACAATATAATGATTTGAGGTTTGCATATTTGAATTTAGGTGGTATAATGATATCTTTTTGTGGTAAACTTGAATTTAAAATCAATTTTGCGTAGAATATTTTAAATTTAAGTAGTAAAATTTAAATTTTTATAAAAAAGTTTGAATTTTAAAATTTGGGCGGGATAGTTTAAAATTTAGGCGGGATATTTAAGATTTGGGAGGGATATTTTAAATTTAGGCGGGAAGGTTTTGAATTTATAGCGAGATCTCCCTTACATAAGAGAGTATAGGTTGGACAAGTGGTGGACCTTCAAGCTAGAGCATCCATGCTACTGGACATGATAGGTAGGGAATCTAGTTGAATATTGTATGTATAATATATATGTAATAGATCTAGCTTGGACAAGTGGTGGACCTTGGAATAAAACCCCATGTAAAACATATCATGCACATTCCAAGTGGTCAAAAAAAATATCATTTAGAATATAGCCTTATAGGTTGGACAAGTGGTGGACCTTAACACCCAGATATTCTTCATATAATGACATAGCGTGGAAAACTGGTGAATCTTGAGACCAAACCATGCTACTAGCGATAATAGCTTGGACAAGTGGTGGACCTTGAAAGTAAACCCCCATCTACGAAATATCGTGGGTTTAAGGTATTTCGATGGAGCCTAGCATCTTGGAGACATCGTGCATCTTGCTTCTCTTCATGTTTCAATGGAGCCTATCTTGGACAAATGGTGGAGCATCCTTCTCTCCATGTTTCAATGGACCCTAGCTTGGACAAGTGGTGGACCTTTACTTCTCTCTATTATTCAATAGAGTTAGCTTGGACAAGTGGTGGACCTTGGAACCAAACCCCCATTTAAAACCTATCATGGTCACTCCAAGTGGTGAGAAAGAATAACCTTTAAGATATAGCCTTATAGGTTGGACAAGTGGTGGACCTTACACGCGCATATTCTTAATTTAATGACATAGAGTGGAAAAGTGGTGAATCTTGAGACCAAAACCACTCAGGCTACTAGCAATAATAGCTTGGACAAGTGGTGGACCTTGACTGTAAACCCCCATCTACGACATATCGTGGGTTTAATGTTTTTCGATGGAGCCTAGCATCTTGGAGACATGGTGCACCTTGATTCTCCTCATGTTTCAATGGAGCCTACCTTGCACAAATGGTGGAGCGTCCTTCTCTCCATGTTTCAATGGACCCTAGCTTAGACAAGGGTGGACCTTTGCTTCTCTCTATGTTTCAATAGAGTTAGCTTGGACAAGTGGTGGACCTTGGAACCAAACCCCCATGTAAAACCTATCATGGTCACTCCAAGTAGTAAGAAAGAATAACCTTTAAGATGTAGCCTTATAGGTTGGACAAGTGGTGGACCTTAACACCCACATATTCTTAATAAAAGTGGTGAATCTTGAGACCAAACCACTCAAGCTACTAGCAACAATAGCTTGGACAAGTGGTGGACCTTGAATGTAAACCCCTCATCTACGAAATATCGTGGGTTTAATGTATTTTGATGGAGCCTAGCATCTTGGAGACATGGTGCATCTTGCTTCTCTTCATGTTTCAATGGAGCCTATCTTGGACAAATGGTGGAGCATCCTTCTCTCCATGTTTCAATGGACCCTAGCTTGGACAAGTGGTGGACCTTTACTTCTCTCTATGTTTCAATAGAGTTAGCTTGGACAAGTGGTGGACCTTGGAACCAAACCCCCATTTAAAACCTATCATGGTCACTCCAAGTGGTGAGAAAGAATAACCTTTAAGATATAGCCTTATAGGTTGGACAAGTGGTGGACCTTAACACGCGCATATTCTTAATTTAATGACATAGAGTGGAAAAGTGGTGAATCTTGAGACCAAACCACTCAGGCTACTAGCAATAATAGCTTGGACAAGTGGTGGACCTTGACTGTAAACCCCTCATCTACGAAATATCGTGGGTTTAATGTTTTTCGATGGAGCCTAGCATCTTGGAGACATGGTGCACCTTGATTCTCCTCATGTTTCAATGGAGCCTACCTTGGACAAATGGTGGAGCATCCTTCTCTCCATGTTTCAATGGACCCTAGCTTAGACAAGGGGTGGACCTTTGCTTCTCTCTATGTTTCAATAGAGTTAGCTTGGACAAGTGGTGGACCTTGGAACCAAACCCCCATGTAAAACCTATCATGGTCACTCCAAGTGGTGAGAAAGAATAACCTTTAAGATATAGCCTTATAGGTTGGACAAGTGGTGGACCTTAACACGCGCATATTCTTAATTTAATGACATAGAGTGGAAAAGTGGTGAATCTTGAGACCAAACCACTCAGGCTACTAGCAATAATAGCTTGGACAAGTGGTGGACCTTGACTGTAAACCCCTCATCTACGACATATCGTGGGTTTAATGTTTTTCGATGGAGCCTAGCATCTTGGAGACATGGTGCACCTTGATTCTCCTCATGTTTCAATGGAGCCTACCTTGCACAAATGGTGGAGCATCCTTCTCTCCATGTTTCAATGGACCCTAGCTTAGACAAGGGGTGGACCTTTGCTTCTCTCTATGTTTCAATAGAGTTAGCTTGGACAAGTGGTGGACCTTGGAACCAAACCCCCATGTAAAACCTATCATGGTCACTCCAAGTAGTAAGAAAGAATAACCTTTAAGATGTAGCCTTATAGGTTGGACAAGTGGTGGACCTTAACACCCACATATTCTTAATAAAAGTGGTGAATCTTGAGACCAAACCACTCAGGCTACTAGCAATAATAGCTTGGACAAGTGGTGGACCTTGAATGTAAACCCCTCATCTACGAAATATCGTGGGTTTAATGTAT
Source organism: Adiantum capillus-veneris (assembly GCF_014529385.1). Classification (NCBI taxonomy): domain Eukaryota; kingdom Viridiplantae; phylum Streptophyta; class Polypodiopsida; order Polypodiales; family Pteridaceae; genus Adiantum; species Adiantum capillus-veneris. The sequence goes on along the minus strand of NC_140933.1, from coordinate 163,520 downwards.
TTCGATGGAGCCTAGCATCTTGGAGACATGGTGCAGCTTGCTTCTCGTCATGTTTCAATGGAGCCTATCTTGGACAAATGGTGGAGCATCCTTCTCTCCATGTTTCAATGGACCCTAGCTTGGACAAGTGGTGGACCTTTGTTTCTCTCTATGTTTCAATAGAGTTAGCTTGGACAAGTGGTGGACCTTGGAACCAAACCCCCATGTAAAACCTATCATGGTCACTCCAAGTGGTAATAAAGAATAACCTTTAAGATGTAGCCTTATAGGTTGGACAAGTGGTGGACCTTAACACGCGCATATTCTTAATATAATGACATAGAGTGGAAAAGTGGTGAATCTTGAGACCAAACCACTCAGGCTACTAGCAATAATAGCTTGGACAAGTGGTGGACCTTGAATGTACACCCCTCATCTACGACATATCATGGGTTTAATGTTTTTCATGGAGCTTAGCATCTTGGAGACATGGTGCACCTTGCTTCTCCTCATGTTTCAATGGAGCCTACCTTGGACAAATGGTGGAGCATCCTTCTCTCCATGTTTCAATGGACCCTAGCTTAGACAAGGGTGGACCTTTGCTTCTCTCTATGTTTCAATAGAGTTAGCTTGGACAAGTGGTGGACCTTGGAACCAAACCCCCATGTAAAACCTATCATGGTCACTCCAAGTAGTAAGAAAGAATAACCTTTAAGATGTAGCCTTATAGGTTGGACAAGTGGTGGACCTTAACACCCACATATTCTTAATAAAAGTGGTGAATCTTGAGACCAAACCACTCAGGCTACTAGCAATAATAGCTTGGACAAGTGGTGGACCTTGAATGTAAACCCCTCATCTACGAAATATCGTGGGTTTAATGTATTTCGATGGAGCCTAGCATCTTGGAGACATGGTGCAGCTTGCTTCTCGTCATGTTTCAATGGAGCCTATCTTGGACAAATGGTGGAGCATCCTTCTCTCCATGTTTCAATGGACCCTAGCTTGGACAAGTGGTGGACCTTTGTTTCTCTCTATGTTTCAATAGAGTTAGCTTGGACAAGTGGTGGACCTTGGAACCAAACCCCCATGTAAAACCTATCATGGTCACTCCAAGTGGTAATAAAGAATAACCTTAAAGATGTAGCCTTATAGGTTGGACAAGTGGTGGACCTTAACACCGCATATTCTTAATATAATGACATAGAGTGGAAAAGTGGTGAATCTTGAGACCAAACCACTCAGGCTACTAGCAATAATAGCTTGGACAAGTGGTGGACCTTGAATGTACACCCCTCATCTACGACATATCGTGGGTTTAATGTTTTTCATGGAGCTTAGCATCTTGGAGACATGGTGCACCTTGCTTCTCCTCATGTTTCAATGGAGCCTACCTTGGACAAATGGTGGAGCATCCTTCTCTCCATGTTTCAATGGACCCTAGCTTAGACAAGGGGTGGACCTTTGCTTCTCTCTATGTTTCAATAGAGTTAGCTTGGACAAGTGGTGGACCTTGGAACCAAACCCCATGTAAAACCTATCATGGTCACTCCAAGTAGTAAGAAAGAATAACCTTTAAGATGTAGCCTTATAGGTTGGACAAGTGGTGGACCTTAACACCCACATATTCTTAATAAAAGTGGTGAATCTTGAGACCAAACCACTCAGGCTACTAGCAATAATAGCTTGGACAAGTGGTGGACCTTGAATGTAAACCCTCATCTACGAAATATCGTGGGTTTAATGTATTTCGATGGAGCCTAGCATCTTGGAGACATGGTGCAGCTTGCTTCTCGTCATGTTTCAATGGATCCTATCTTGGACAAATGGTGGAGCATCCTTCTCTCCATGTTTCAATGGACCCTAGCTTGGACAAGTGGTGGACCTTTGTTTCTCTCTATGTTTCAATAGAGTTAGCTTGGACAAGTGGTGGACCTTGGAACCAAACCCCCATGTAAAACCTATCATGGTCACTCCAAGTGGTAATAAAGAATAACCTTTAAGATGTAGCCTTATAGGTTGGACAAGTGGTGGACCTTAACACGCACATATTCTTAATATAATGACATAGAGTGGAAAAGTGGTGAATCTTGAGACCAAACCACTCAGGCTACTAGCAATAATAGCTTGGACAAGTGTGGACCTTGAATGTAAACCCTCATCTACGACATATCGTGGGTTTAATGTTTTTCGATGGAGCCTAGCATCTTGGAGACATGGTGCACCTTGCTTCTCCTCATGTTTCAATGGAGCCAACTTGGACAAATGGTGGAGCATCCTTCTCTCCATGTTTCAATGGACCCTAGCTTAGACAAGGGGTGGACCTTTGCTTCTCTCTATGTTTCAATAGAGTTAGCTTGGACAAGTGGTGGACCTTGGAACCAAACCCCCATGTAAAACCTATCATGGTCACTCCAAGTAGTAAGAAAGAATAACCTTTAAGATGTAGCCTTATAGGTTGGACAAGTGGTGGACCTTAACACCCACATATTCTTAATAAAAGTGGTGAATCTTGAGACCAAACCACTCAGGCTACTAGCAATAATAGCTTGGACAAGTGGTGGACCTTGAATGTAAACCCCTCATCTACGAAATATCGTGGGTTTAATGTATTTCGATGGAGCCTAGCATCTTGGAGACATGGTGCAGCTTGCTTCTCGTCATGTTTCAATGGAGCCTATCTTGGACAAATGGTGGAGCATCCTTCTCTCCATGTTTCAATGGACCCTAGCTTGGACAAGTGGTGGACCTTTGTTTCTCTCTATGTTTCAATAGAGTTAGCTTGGACAAGTGGTGGACCTTGGAACCAAACCCCCATGTAAAACCTATCATGGTCACTCCAAGTGGTAATAAAGAATAACCTTTAAGATGTAGCCTTATAGGTTGGACAAGTGGTGGACCTTAACATGCGCATATTCTTAATATAATGACATAGAGTGGAAAAATGGTGAATCTTGAGACCAAACCACTCAGGCTACTACCAATAATAGCTTGGACAAGTGTTGGACCTTGAATGTAAACCCCTCATCTACGACATATCATGGGTTTAATGTTTTTCGATGGAGCCTAGCATCTTGGAGTCATGGTGCACCTTGCTTCTCCTCATGTTTCAATGGAGCCTACCTTGGACAAATGGTGGAGCATCCTTCTCTCCATGTTTCAATGGACCCTAGCTTAGACAAGGGGTGGACCTTTGCTTCTCTCTATGTTTCAATAGAGTTAGCTTGGACAAGTGGTGGACCTTGGAACCAAAACCCCCATGTAAAACCTATCATGGTCACTCCAAGTAGTAAGAAAGAATAACCTTTAAGATGTAGCCTTATAGGTTGGACAAGTGGTGGACCTTAACACCCACATATTCTTAATAAAAGTGGTGAATCTTGAGACCAAACCACTCACGCTACTAGCAATAATAGCTAGGGATAACCATTAAGATATAGTCTTTCAAGGGGTGAGAAAGAATAACCATTAAGATATAGTCTTATAGGTTGGACAAGTGGTGGACCTTAACACCCAAATATTCTTAATATAATGATAGAGAGTGGAAAAGTGGTGAATCTTGAGAGCAAACCACTCATGCTACTAGCGATAATAGGTTGGACAAATTGTTGATCTTGAATGTAAACTCCCATGTACAAAATAACGTGGGTTTAAGGTATTTCGATGGAGTCTAGAATCTTGGAGATATGGTGCAGCTTGCTTCTCTTCATGTTTCAATGGAGTCTATCTTGGACAAATGGTGGAGCATCCTTCTCTCCATGTTTCAATAGACCCTAGCTTAGACAAGTGGTGGACCTTTGCTTCTCTCTATGTTTGAATAGAGTTAGCTTGGACAAGTGGTGGACCTTGGAACCAACCCCCATGTAAAACCTTTCATGGTCACTCCAAGTGGTCAGAAAGAATAACCATTAAGATATAGTCTTATAGGTTGGACAAGTGGTGGACCTTAATACCCAAATATTCTTAATATAATAACACAGAGTGAAAAAGTGGTGAATCTTGAGACCAAACCCCTCATGCTACTAGCGTTAATAGGTTGGACAACTGGTGGACCTTGAATGTAAACCTTCCATGTTTCAATAGAGTTAGCTTCGACAAATGGTGGAGCATCCTTCTCTCCATGTTTCAATGGAGCCTAGCTTGGACAAGTGGTGGACCTTTTGCTTCTCTCTATGAGAAGAATAAAGTTAGCTTGGATAAGTGGTGGACCTTGGAACCAAACCCCTATGTAAAACATATCATGGACATTTCAAGTGGTGAGAAAGAATACCCTTTAAGATATACGCTTATAGGTTGGACAAGTGGTCGACCTTAACACCTAGATCTTCTTTATATAATGACATAGAGTGGAAAAGTGGTGAATCTTGAGACCAAACCACTCATGCTACTAGGGATAATAGCTTGGAAAAGTGACTGACCTTGACGTTAAACCCCACATGTAAACAATATCGTGGGTTTAAGGTATTTCAATGGATGCTAGAATCTTGGAGACATGGTGCAACTTGCTTCTTTTCATGTTTCAATGAAGCCTATCTTCCACCAATGGGGGATCATCCTTCTCTAAATGTCTCAGTGGAGCCTAGCTTGGACAAGTGGTGGACCTTTGCTTCTCTCTATGTTTCCATAGAGTTAGCTTGGACAAGTGGTGGACCTTGAAACCAAACCCCCATGTAAAACATATCATGGTCATTCCAAGTGGTGAGAAATAATACCCTTTAAGATCTAGCCTTATAGGTTGGACAAGTGGTCGACCTTAGAACCTAGATCTTCATAATATAACGACATAGAGTGGAAAAGTGGTAAATCTTGAGACCCAACCACTAGTGCTACTAGGGATAATAGCTTGGAAAAGTGACTGACCTTGACGTTAAACCCCACATGTAAACAATATCGTGGGTTTAAGGTATTTCAATGGATCCTAGAATCTTGGAGACATGGTGCAGATTGCTTCCCTTCATGTTTCAATGGAGCCTATCTTGGACAAATGGTGGAGCATCCTTCTCTCCATGCTTCAATGGAGCCTAGCTTGGACAAGTGGTGGACCTTTGCTTCTCTCTATGTTTCAATAGAGTTAGCTTGGACAAGTGGTGGGCCTTGGAACCAAACTCCCATGTAAAACCTATCTTGGTAACTCCAAGTGGTGAGAAAGAATAAAGTTTAAGATATGGCCTTATAGGTTGGACAAGTGGTGGACCTTAGCACCCATATATTCTTAATAGAATGACATAGAGTGGAAAAATGGTGAATCTTGAGACCAAACCACTCATGCTACTAGAGATAATAGGTTGGACAAGTGGTGGACCTTGAATGTAAACCCCCCATGTACAAAATATCATGGGTTTGAGGTATTTCAATGGAGCCTAGCATCTTGGAGACATGGTGTAGCTTGCTTCTCTTCATGTTTCAATGGAGTGTATCTTGGACAAATGGTGGAGCATCCTTCTCTCCATGTTTCAATGGACCCTAGCTTGGACAAGTGGTGGACCTTTGATTCTCTCTATGTTTCAATAGAGTTAGCTTGGACAAGTGGTGGACCTTGAAACAAAACCCCCATGTAAAACCTATGCTGGTCACTCCAAGTGGTGAGAAAGAATAACCCTTAAGATATAGCCTTATAGGTTGGACAAGTGGTGGACCTTAACACCCAAATATTCTTAATATAATGACAGAGTGAAAAAGTGGTGAATCTTGAGACCAAACCACTCATGATACTAGCGTTAATAGGTTGGACAAGTGGTGGACCTTGAATGTAAACCCCCCATGTTTCAATAGAGTTAGCTTCGACAAATGGTAGAGGATCCTTCTCTCCATGTTTCAATGGAGCCTAGCTTGGACAAGTGGTGGACCTTTGTTTCTCTCTATGTTTCAATAGAGTTAGCTTGGAGAGGTGGTGGACCTTGGAGCCAAACCCCCATGTAAAACATATCATGGACATTTCAAGTGGTGAGAAAGAATACCCTTTAAGATATACCCTTATAGGTTGGACAAGTGGTCGACCTTAACACCCAGATCTTCTTAACGTAATGACATAGAGTGGAAAAGTGGTGAATCTTCAGACCAAACCACTCATGCTACTAGAGATAATAGGTTGGACAAGTGGTGGACCTTGAATGTAAACTCCCCATGTACAAAATATCATGGGTTTAAGGTATTTCAATGGATCTTAGCATCTTGGAGACATGGTGCAGCTTGCTTCTCTTCATGTTTCAATGGAGCCTATCTTGGACAAATGGTGGAGCATCCTTCTCTCATGTTTCAATGGACCCTAGCTTAGACAAGTGGTGGACCTTTGCTTCTCTCTATGTTTCAATAGAGTTAGCTTGGACAAGTGGTGGAACTTGGAACCAAACCCCCATGTAAAACCTATCATGGTCATTCCAAGTGGTGAGAAAGAATACCCTTTAAGATATAGCCTTATAGGTTGGACAAGTGGTGGACCTTAACACCCAGATCTTCTTAATATAATGACATAGAGTAGAAAAGTGGTGAATCTTGACATCAAAACCACTCATGCTACTAGTGATAATAGGTTGGACAAGTGGTGGACCTTGAATGTAAACCCCCCATGTACGAAATATCATGGGTTTAAGATATTTCAATGGAGCCTAGCATTTTGGAGACATGGTGCAGCTTGCTTCTCTTCATGTTTCAATCAAACCTGGCTTGGACAAATGGTGGAGCATCCTTCTCTCCATGTTTCAATGGAGCCTAGCTTGGACAAGTGGTGGACCTTTGATTCTCTCTATGTTTCAATAGAGTTAGCTTGGACAAGTGGTGGACCTTGGAACCGTACCCCTATGTAAAACCCATCATGTGCATTCCAAGTGGTGGTAAATAATACCATTTAAGATATAGCCTTATAGGTTGGACAAGTGGTGGACCTTAACACCCAGATCTTCTTAATATAATGACATAGAGTGGAAAAGTGGTGAATCTTGAGACCAAACCACTCATGCTACTAGGGATAATAGGTTGGACAAGTGGTGGACCTTGAATTTAAACCCCACATATACAAAATATCATGGGTTTAAGGTATTTCAATGGAGCCTAGCATCTCAAAGACATGGTGCATCTTGTTTCTCTTCATGTTTCAATGGAGCCTATTTTGGACAAATGGTGGAGCATCCTTCTCTCCATGTTTCAATGGACCCTAGATTGGACAAGTGGTGGACCTTTGCTTCTCTCTATGTTTCAATATAGTTAGCCTATATTAGACAATTAGTAGACCTCCAATCTCTCCATGTTGTCTAGAGCTAAGCTTGGACAAGTGGTGGACCTTACTTCTCCCTTCCCTTAGTTTACTAGCTTAAATGATCACTATGTATACTTGCTTAGATCTAGCTTGAACAAGTGGTGGAACTTGTATTACACAAACTTAATCCATTACAAAAAAGTATATGTTAAAATAACATTTGGTTTTTTTTGTTTCAGGAAAGATGGCTCCAAAAAAACAGGTTGCAAGGGTTGCTGTCTCAGTTGACTATACTTGCAATGATCTTAGGAAATGGTATTTGGACATACATGGTATAGAGGGTGCACAATTTCATAAGGTGCATCTATTTATTGCCAAAAAGGATAATGACAGCTTGTTTGAAGATGTTGGACAAGTTGTGGAAGCATCTGTCTCTGTAGTTGATAGTCATCCAGAGGTGGAATGCATTGACATTCTAGTTCCAATGAATCTAGAATTTCAACTATCTCCAGGAGCATATGCATTGGAGCGCATGTCTAGAAACAAAGAAGAGACAATGTTTTCTCGAGGATGGAAGTTTGCAGAATCAAATCCAAATATCACAGCAGATCAACTTCAAAGCTCCATCATTGCCACACTACAACGAAAAAAGGTGAAAGCTTCACGACCACCATCCACAAAGAAGCAAGCAAAAGTGCAGAAAGTAGAAGCTAAGCGAACTAGCTCCATTTTGGATGTAGACAAGGCATCTTTGGCATCCTCATCAACAGAGGGTTCAATGTCAAAGATGAGAATTGTGGATCCAGATGTTTTAGAAGCTGAGGCCATGAAAGGACAAGAAAAAGATACAGGTGGAATGAATAAGTACATAAATTATTTTCCTTTCCAATATAGGGAATTTGATATCCCTATTCAAAATTGTTGGCTTGCTCCTGATCACTATAATGCACGTATTATGGATAAAAAACACGCTGAAAGTGTGTTATTTGGATTTTCACGGAGTACGACCAAGCCTGCAGCATGTGCATATTTGATGCCTGTTCGAAATGCAAAATCAAAGAAGGGGACTCCTTTGGCAGTAGAAGAGGTAGAGGAGCAAAAAATTAAAGATTATCATTATTGGATTCTTGATGGGCAGCATTCAATCTATGCTGCAAAAGTTTTGCTTCACAATGAACAAAACAACAAAGAGATCTTTGAAAGACTGATTAGCGTGTATAAATTTAGAAAGGCTCGCATTGTTGTGAATGCTCCTCCATTTGTTGCAACTGCTATATCTGCCATTGCAAATGAGGAGGCTCAGGCATTGTATGTCAAGCAACCTTACAGCCAAATATTGAGACATTTACGGAGTCAATGGATCTTCGCAGGACGACCACCAAAGGCAGCAAGTGGAATTGCAGAGGGACATGCATCTCGTGCCGGATGGGATGTAAGTTATTTTCTTTGTCTTTTTGATAGTGTTTAATTAACAAATCTTGCTCAATAGTTTAATTATTTCTCTATTTCTTTTCAGGGTTTTCTTCGATTGGCAAGAATGAGTGCAGCAGCAAGTTGGATTGCTAAACAGGCACACATGGTCACCTACTCTGATTTAGTTTATGATTGCTGGATAGAAATCATTGAAAATCTAGAAGAGGAGAATAAGAAACCCCCAACAACTGTATTTAGATATCTTTGTGGCCTTGAGGAATCAGAGGTAAAGACTATTCAAGAAGAGATTAGAGATGAGAAGATTTTACTGTCAAAGAGTGCAAAGGATGGTGATGCAACTGACATGTATGATCGAATCAAGCAGTTGAAGCAAGACAAATTGATTCAAGATGCACTTCTTGAAGGCTTCAACAATTTGAATGAGTCTTCACCATGTAAAGACTGGGAGGAGGTGGTCAAAATGTATAACATCAATGATGTTGTTTATAAAACAATTTTAATGCTATGCGAGGAATGGATCAGATCTAGTTTGACGCGTGGAACAAAGAAAATGGCTTTTCCAGATGGAGCAATAAAATACATGCAATGGGCAATTCACCTTCAAAAGGAGAAAACTGAGCCTAGAGATTTGCCATGGTCAATCTATGTGGTGAGCCTACAAATGGAAGGCAATCTCTACTTGATGCGCCACTTCAATAATAAAGTGCCTATTGGCTTATGTGTTTTAGATATGACAAAAAACGTTGGAGGCAATTTGAAGTGGAGTGAGGAGACATTTAACAATGCTTTGGATGGGATCTTGGCTATTGCTGGAGGGTCAACAGATCCTGGATTTGTCTTTCTTGCATTTGTGGATTTCACTAACTTCACAAAATTGCAATGTGCCTTTCACGCCATGGGAGATAATTTGAGCTACCATTGTTGTGGTGCATTGCATCACTTTCCATCAGCTCCTTGCAAAGGAGCAATTCAATTCCTAACAGTTATTGCCTTCTTGGGACAAGGCAATGCATTTGAAGACCTGAGAAGAAGATCAGAGGAACATCCCATGCCAATTGATTGTTCTCTTCTTCAAGTAGCAGATAACGATATGTCAGATTTGCAATATTTGGAGGCCAAAAAAAGAGCTTTGGTCAAGCACTACATTCGTACATATTGTTTTGAAGACCGCAAGCTTGTTGATGTTTTTGGTGATGGCTCCTTGGTTGCACAAGAAGGAATACAACAGAAAAAAAGAAGTCATCTGCTTAATTGATAGTGTGGAGGAGGCAAAAAGCATGGAGACCATGCTGCTAGACTTTGTTAAGTCTCATGAAGATATAGAAAAATGGGCTGGACTTCAACAATCCACTTCGCAATCAGGCGACATTGTGCCTGTTACAGAGGAGTGCTCTCCACAAAGAGAAGAAGAACAACAACAACACCATCCTCTGTCAATGGAGGACTTTTTGGAAATGGAGACACGTATGTTTTGAGTTTCTTGTGCATGTTAGTGTTTCTTGTTACTGATTTGATACTCTTAATGTTAGATTTTGCTTTATATAGTATTGATTGAGCTTGTATTTTTTATCTCAAAGCATTCAAGGTTTGAATGTAAATAGTAAATTACTTGAGTTTTTGAATGGTGGATCTGTAGACTAAAACTAAACAATTAAATACTCACAAAGATTAATTACTACTAAGAGCTTGAACTCAATAAGTTTTGGACCTTTTATCAATACCCCCTTGATATGATACATTAGATCGTAGCATGGTTAAATGGTGATGCTTCATAAATTGAACCTAGCTTAGACAGGTGCTGGAGCCTAAATTTAAACTAACCTTGCTAGAAGGGAGCTTATGTTTGGACTTTGAGAGAAATAGCATAAGTAATCAATTAGAGCATAGATTAGACATGTGGTGGTGGCCGGCCTTAGAGACCAAAATCTTAATGAGCTTGGAAAGGTATTTAAGTACTGCAATTTACTTAGTTTTAGTACTCATTAAATGCATAGCTTGACAAAAGGTGGACCTTACATGGATCCTAATTTCAAGAGGTGTGGTAGACCTTCAAAACAAGCTCATATAGCTTGGACATGTGGGTAGACCTTGCATGAAGACTAGTTTAGACAAGTGTGGTACACCTTGTAACCAACACCCATTGTTATATTAGCTTGGACAAGTGGTGGACCTTGCTTTTATGTTTCAATGGAGCATATTTTGGACAGGTGGTAGACCTTGTTTCTCTCCATGCTTCAATGGAGAGAAACTTTAGCTTGGACAAGTGGTGGACCTTGTTTTTATGTTTTAAAGGAGCATATTTCGGACAAGTGGTAGACATAGTTTCTCTCCATGGTTCAATGGAACCCACCTCAGACAAGTGAAGTACCTTGAAACCAAACCCCCATAATACAACCTACTAAATAGGTTGGAAAATTGGTAGGATATGAAACCATCCATGATAGAGCATAGTATAGGTGAAAACGTAGTGGTCCTTATATCAATTACCCATGCATAGCTTGGACAAGTGGTGGACCTTGATTCTCTCTCCATGTTTCAATGGATCCACTAGGAGATAGATATTCTTACTTAGTTCCATGCTTCAATGGATTGTAGCTTGGATAAGGAGTGGAACTTCAAAACAAAACTCCATCAGCATAGCATAAACAATTCATGGGTTTTATAGAGATTGTCCTGCCTATTTTGGAGAGTTGGTACACCTTTATTCTCCATTCTTCAATGGATCTGAGGTTGGACAAGCGGAGCTGGAGAAGTGGTCAACCTTAAAATGAAACCTCCCATGCTACAACCCATCATAGATCGTATATGTAGTGGACCTTGAAACTCTTTTATGTCCCTAGCTTAGAGAAGCATTGCACTCTTGATTATCTCCATACATGAAGGCAAGGTTGGACAAGTGGTGGACCTTCAAACCAGAATCTCTATGCAATAATAGGCAAGTGGTGGAGCTTGTTTTTTCTCCTTGTTCCAATGGAGCCTAGCTTAGACAAACAATGGAGCTTGCTTCTCTCCATGTTTCAATGGATCCTAGCTTAGAAAAGTGGTGGAGCTTTGCTTCTCTCCATGTTCCAATGGACCATAGCTTAGACAAGTGGTAGACCTTGAAAAACACCCCTCGTATACAACATATTATGGGGTTTTCATGTTTCAATGGCTCCTAGCTTGGACAAATGGTAGAGCTTGCTTCTCTTTATGTTTCAATGGATCCAATCTTAGCCAAGGGGTGGACCTTGAAACAAGAATCCCCCCCCCATGTACAACGTATTATGGGTTTTGAAAGCACTGGGAGAAAATAATAGCTTTGATAAGTGGTGGACCTTGCTTCTCTCCATGCTTCAATGGAGCCGAGGTTGGACACATGTTGGAGAGAAGATGGTTGCCCATGAAATAAGACCATGCATGCTATAATCAATCATATGTTGTACACATGGTGGACCTTGCAATTGTTTTATATGCCTAACTTGGACAAGTGGAGGACCCTTGATTACCTCCAGATATCAACAACAAGCCAAGTTTGGACAAGTGTAGTACCACCAAACCAGAATCTATATGCTACAATAGAGTATAGGTAGGACACGCGATGAACCTTGATATCAAACCATCCATGCTACTAGAGATGATAGGTTTCACATGTGGTGGAACCTTGTATCAATGTTCTATGTGTAGTTTTTGACTAGTGATAGACCTTGAAACTAATCCTCTAGGCTACAAGAAAAAAGAGATGGATGAGGAGGCTAGACTACTTTTGTTGCATCAATGCATCCCATGTTACCACATATACTATAGGGTTCTTGGATAAGTGTTGGATCTTGTGTCAATGCTCCATGTCTAGCTTGGACAAGTGGTGGACCTTGGTTCTCTCTATGCTTCAAATGGGCAATAGATTGGAGACACAGTGGCCTTTTTTTTCCAATGATTTTATTTTTTGGAAACCTTGGAGGCACCATGTAAGAGGCACTCTAAGTCTTCCATACAATGGACCTATTGGACTATAAAATAATGATATCTTTCTTTGATATTGTCATTATTTTATGCATAATATTTTCTTCTTTTTGCAGACACAAAGGAGTTAAGTGATATAAAATCTAGATGTATTTCACACTATGATTGGCATGAAGATCCTTTTGGGACACCAACTTTTCCTATTCCCAAAGATGTAATTTTCCATATTAACGGTGTGGATTTTGAAGTGCGACTTTCATGTATTGAAGGAGCTGGTTATGGGCTATTTGTGCATACTACCCTGGAAAGTGGTTTGACTATTCTAAACTATGGAGGGCATAAGTATAGATTTCAAGACTGGAAAAAGATATGCAAAATATTTCCAAGAGCTTATAAATATTCTCTTCTAGAGGATCCAAACATAGAAGAAGAGGAAGATCAATCATACATTATTGGTTGTGTAGAAGAAGGAAACGTGTCGGGCTATATAAATAGTTCTCACAGTACAAATGTCTGTCCCAACGTACGCTATACATTTGATCCAAATTTGCCACCTTGGCATAAATGCACCTCTTCACACATCAAGTCAGAAGAATATGGCCATGTATGCATTGAGACTATTTGTCAAGTTGAAGCAGGAGAAGAGTTGTTTGCTGACTATAACTTTACTTGACATTGTAAAGTATTGTACATGGATGGAAATCTCAAGTACATGCATCATTTTCATTTTTCATGGATGAAATCTCAAGTGAATATACATTTTGATTATTGTTTAGTTTTGCTCAACGAGAATCTAGAGTGCTCTTATGCTTTGTGTGTTGTTAACAATTTCTAACTACCTTTGGCCATAGAATCTTGATTCTACTCTAGATTTGTGATAAATCTTTACCAAAATTTAATCAATGTCTAGGTTGGACAAGTGGGGTGGGGCTTCAAATTTATTCTTAGTGGAGTTTCTTAAGTGGTGAATATGTTGGATGGGAAGTCTTGAATCCAATCTAATTATTTAATTATTTTCTTGTAGTCTAGGTTGGACATTTGGTGGACCTTGTATCCATGTTTCCTCAACAAGGGTGGCTTTTAGTTTTCACTTTAAGTACTCATCTTTAATAAAGTGTAGGATGGAAAATGTTGAGTTAGTAGATTGTATTTTAGACAAGTGGTGTTTGGTGTACGAATGCTGAAAATGGTTGCAAGGATTCTAACAACGACTTTACCTTAAATAAATTTCTTACTAGGAGTTCTACATATAAATATGGTGAATAAAATTCTAGTGGTTTTGAGATACCATTTGTGTGTGTGTTTTCTTAGATTCACAAACTGGGATGGATAATGCTCCTATGGTTCAGTCAACAACTATAGAATCCATAGATTCTATGGTTTCTAAAGTGCCCAAGATGGATGATATTTCTATACTAGAGTCTAGTGTTGTGCAACTTGAGCAAGCTTCCAATAATGAGAACCAAGAAATCGATGCTTCAAAAATGCAACATACATCAAAAGAGACTGAAAAGTCCACTCACGAGCTATTGCCAATTGGTACTACGTCATGTAGCGTAGATGTTGAGAAATCCATGCTTACAATTATATTGGATTTAAATGGTCTATTGTTGAAACGTTCCCTCAACCATCCTCACACCACAACTCAGTGCAAATGGATTCAAAAAGATATATTATACTCAGGCCAGGTTGCATCCAATTCTTGAAGACTATTTTACAAAGGTTTAATGTTGCAATTTGGTCGACAGCTACTAGGAATAATGTGTATCAAATCCTTGCAGCACTAAACAACTTAGCTGAGGATACATTGCCTTTCTTTGCAATTTGGTCGCAAGATGTTTGCTACACCGCTCAAACTCAAAAATTGTTTAGACCCGACAATCCAAACGTTGAGGCAATGTTCAAGCCTCTAGCCAAAATTGCCATGGGGTTTGAATGTGATCCACAAAGAACAGTGCTTATTGATGACTCTCCTTACAAGGGATGTATTTCACCAGCAAACAATTGCATTTTTCCACCACAATTTGATGCTGAGAAGATGGTTGACAATATGCTCTTGGAGGAGCTACTGCCATACTTGATTCAGCTTGATGAGAGAAGGGATGTGCGTGATTTAATTGCTTCTAATCGTTATGGACAACCTATAGTGACAAATGATAGTGAATACAAACAAATCATGGAGTATTGGAAGCAGAAAAATGATGTTTGGTCAGCTAAGGTGTTCTTTACAAGAAGAATACCACCTGCAAAAGGTGACAGAGATGAAACTATCATTGAAGATGCAAGTGACACAAGCCACCGCAATGAAATGAGAAGAGCCCAAATACAAGAGATCTTGGCAAAGGAGCGTACACCCATTGAAAGCATGAAGGCGTCACAATTGACCACTTTAGCTAGGCAATTGGGTTGTAACACAAAAGGAGTTTTGAAGGCAACCACAGCAAAGGCTTATATAAATAAGGTGAAAGCTGAGAACAATCTTCTAAGGCTGGATAGAAAGCAACCCTAAGGTACTAGTGACATGTCATATATTCTTGATACACATGCTTGAACACTCATGTGCATGGTATCTAACAAATCTTTCTTTATTATTCCTTCTTGCAGGATCTTACAAAGGATACTACTAGAGGAGCTCAATCAAAAGAGATTTGATAATTTTTGCTCAAAATAATGAATCAGACACCTAGTTATTTGTTTATACCATTTCTTGAGAGACCTTACTTATTAGTTTGAAAACATCAATGAAAAGTTAAATTGAGTTT
>NC_140933.1:65612-148011 GCF_014529385.1 Adiantum capillus-veneris | reverse complement strand
TTTCCTTCGTCGTTGTGTTGGCCTGTATGTGGCTCGTTTTCCTGGGGTTGTCTTTCACAAAAGGTTCTGGGCATTTGGCATTTTTTCACCGTCACTGCAACGTTTTGCGGTCTTCTTTATGTGGTCAGATACTTCTTTATTAGCCTCCTCAGGTCTCCTGCGCGTACCTGCTTTTCTACACGCTACCTGCTCTCTGCTCCTGCGCGCAGCGCCCTTCAGTCCCCTGTGTGGACTGTGCCCTGCGTGGCCTATGTAATTGCAGGACCTACATCAGGCAGCTTGTTGGTACAGCACCTGTCCACCATCTGTTGTTGCTGGTCTGCTTGTGTGTGTGTGTGTGTGTACGCGCGTGGCGTGGCACGCGTGGTGTGACAGCGAGTGTGTGTGTGAGAATGAGAGAGACCTACAGCATCACAGCCACCTTGCGTGTGTGTGTGTGTGTCTATGTCGACTGCATGTGTGTGTACACTCCTGGGGGATTTGAGTGTGTGGTGAATCCTTCGGCCTCGTCTGTTGCGCGAATCTGTTCTGCACGACATCTACCCTGTGCAGGCCCTTCACAGCGCGCCGGGGGTTGAAGTTTGATTTCGCGTGCACGCGGTCCTTCCGTCGTCTTGTGTGCGAGAGAGGGGTGTGTGTTTCTGTACAGCTAGCCAGTGTGTGTGTCTGCCTGTGTCTATAGCAGTCATATATCAAAAACTCCCAAAAAAAAAGAAGAGTGTGTGTGTGTGTGTGTGTGTGTGTGTGTGTGCGTGAGAGAGAGAGAGCTTCACATGGATTCGATTGATCAGTGTATATATAAGCGTCGGAAAGCCATGGAAACTTCAGAGATGGATACTTTGAGTCTTATCAAAGAATGTTTGCATGAGGACTTTGAGGATGCATGTCAAGCCTGGGAAGGATCCGCTCCTGTTATGGAAGTGTGCATCCCAATACAGGAGCTTATGGATCCTGTTGCTCAATATGCACTTAACGCTGTGATTCTTTTTTTCCCGGGTAGAATGCCTACGGCTTAGGATGTAGGCCAATGGGTTGATTTCCTACGCAAACGGCAAGCAGTCCGAGGGATTTACTTTGGCGCGCGAGGATTCTACGAAGTCTTGCTGGCTAACATGGATGCTCGGGCTGCTCTGCTTGAAATGTCTCCTCTTTTCTTCAATACGCAAATGACTCATGTGCTGCCCTGGGCTCTGCTTGAAATGTCTCCTCTTTTCTTCAATACGCAAATGACTCATGTGCTGCCCTGGGCTCTCACCAAGGACTATTAGAGTCTCATTCGTCACAAGTGTCCCATCTGGGTTGAGGTGGTCGACTCTCCTCGCACTTGGCATCATTTTCTTCCTTTGTTGGCTGCTCAATTAGGCAAAATTATTTGCCCTCCTAAGCTGGAAGCAAACACAAACCGTTTTTGTATTTTGTGGGACACTGATATCCCCACACCAACAGGTATTTCGATCGGTTATGGGGATACAGTGGTTGGAAAGCGCCCATTTAAGCTTAAATGGGGCAAGTTTGCAAATTCTTGCTTCCACTGTGGCAAATTTGGTCATATGCAGTCCGAATGTCCGGAACCAAATCTGCAACCACCTCCTTCATCCGTCCCTGCTCCCAGAACCTTGGCCTCTTGGATGCTCTGTCAGACAGGGTTGCCCGCTTAGTGCCTTGTTGTATGCCATTGCCACTCACCCTCTCTTACTGCATTTGGATCACTTGACTTCACTGGGTCGTCTTCATGGGCTAAAGTTATCCAATGGCAAAGACTTTGCAAGACAGGCCTATGCTGATGATTCGTTGTTCATGCCTCGTAACAACCAGGATGATGTGCGTGAAATTATGCAGGCATTGGATACATTTGGCTTGGCAGCAGGGCTTAAGGTTAACTTTCGGAAATCTAAACTCTTGTCTCTTGTTGTTTGTAACTGGCATCATCTTTTGTGGCCTGGCGAGATTCTCAATCCGCATGTGGTGGTCAGGCATTTAGGATATCCTATCGGTTGGTAGGTTACTAATACGCAACAAATCGATTGGGTCATGCAACGATTGAATGTCAAATTGCACTATTGGAAAATGTCTACATGGCCGCTACATGTTCGACTTCGTATAGTGCAAAGTATCATGATAGCATATGTTCAGTTTTACTTGCCGTTGCTACACTGGCCTCACTCCCACCTCTCATTGCTGATGTCTACTATTGTATCTCATTTGTGGCGCACCAGTTCTCATAAGAAAGGTCTCCGTTTGTTAGCAATGGAGAAACTCTGCACTCCAAAGCGTCTTGGCGGGCTGAATATTTTGGACCTTCGCCGCCATGGATTGGCACAGAAGGCTATGTTATTGCCCACTCTTGCATTGCAGTCTCAGCCATGGACAATTATGGTTACTAATCTATGTCGACATGTTGCCACTCCTGCCTTTGGTCATTGGCAGACTTCCCTTTGGGAGACCGTGTTTGGCAAGATGGTCGGTAATATTCTTGTTTGCTTGATCACCTCAAACTTGCTCTCCACTTGGAAAGTTGTTACAGATCATCTCTCTTGGCATGGTAGCCAGCAAGCAGATGGGAATTCGTTGCGTTTGGAAAGCATTCATTGGAGCAAGGCCTTTTCTTTTACCCTGGTTGATCGGTCGCCACGTCAACCTTACTTTCTCTCTGGTCGTTGTATACGCACGGTGGATGATGTGGTGGATTCATCTAGGAGTTTGCTTACCTTTTCTCAAGCGGCAGCATGCTTTGGGTTAGGCCTACATTATCGTTAGATTTGGAGCTTGCTTCGGCATATGTTGGATGTTTTTTCTCCTTGTTCTGCCGCTGGCAAGTGGATATTGTATGCAGGATTCGAAGTTATGGGACTCTTCTTTGGATGCGATTTTTGCTCGCCATATCTATGCTTCTCTCATGCAAGACTCTTGGCTGGCTGATCATTGTAATGCGCTCTGGGATTTACACAAATCCGATCAATGGTGGAGGCAGGCTCTTAATGCAATCTAGAAGTCTTGCTTGCCTCTTAAGGAGCACTTGTTTCTTTGGCGTTGTTGTTGGGAGTGCTTCCAGTTGGAACACTCCTTGCGGCGCATCGTATTAGCTCCTCTCGTTGCGTCAGTTGCTCCGCTGCTGATGAGACTGTCAGACATCTACTTTGGGAGTGTCGCTGCACCAGGGATTTCCTTCGCCGCGTTTCTGCTTGTTTGCACCTTCGATTTCCCTCAGCGGTCTTCCATAAGCGGTTCTAGCTTTTTGGCATTCTTCCGAATAACTTCTAGCAATTTGTCATTTTCTTCACGTGGGTCAGATTTTGGTCGCTATGGTCCTTGTGGCACAGCCGAAATCTCCGCATGTTTCACCAGCATGATGCAGATCCTTTTTCATCGTTCAAGTTTTCGTTGAGGCAATCGTTACACTTTGCCTTTGACATTGGGGACATATCCTTGGAAACCTTACAGCTTGTCTATGTTTGCTTTTAGCGCCTTTGTATCGCAGAGCACTTTAGTGTTTTTCCCTTTGTATATGATCTTTTTGGTGGGTTTTCCTCGCCTTGAAGTTTCCCACAGGTAAACTAATCAAAACAGATTTACAAAAAAAAAAAGTGTGTTAGAGAGAGAGAGAGAAAGAGAGAGAGAGAGAGAGACCGCTTTCGCTCTTGAGTCGTGCATGCCTCCCTCGAGTAACCCCAAGTTACACCATCACACCTGTGTCCTGGTAGGGGAGAGGCAACATAGTGATATCGAATGCAGAGCCAGAGAGGTGCCCTGGCAGGGGAGAGGTAGAGGACAGTGATGTCCCATGCGGACTCCGAGCAGAGGAGGAGAGAGAGAGAGAGAGAGAGAGAGATAAGTCATGTCGCTGCAGAGTTGGACGGAGAGATATTGCGCAGAGATATAATGTCCTTCACAAGCGCGTTATTCTGATTTCATAAGATTATTTCATTTTAACTTTATTTTTTCATTGAGGGCTCAGAGCAATGTTCCTCCTATGTGTAGATGGCAGCTCCATAAAACCCTTGGAAGGGGATCTTGGGGGCTCGGGGAGGCACGTGGGGGAGAGTGAGAGAGAGAAGAAAAGAAGTAAAGAAGAGAGAGAATTGTGGAAAGTTTAAAGGTTGAGAGAGAGAGAGAGTGGGGGGGAGAGAAAAAGAAAAGCCTCTTTTCCAGATTAGTTCTTGTCCTTGTACTGAGTATCTTTGCAAAAATAGGGCATGCACATCGTGGAATGTGAGCATCACCATGATGCCTTTTCATGATCCAACCTCGTCTTTCCAATGAGTATCCTCTATGTGCTTGACCAATCGAAACTTTATCCTTTTTTTTTTTAATATTCTTTCTTTTTCACTAACAAAAAGGGAACACATCAGTATGGCCTTAGCCCTTTGGGCAGGCCAAAAATCTCTAAAGATTAAAGCTGTACAGGAGAGATCACTTCCTTAAATTTTGAACTAACAAAAATAACCATTTTACAAACTAGTCTAGCCGGCAGCCTTCGGCCGCCTCTCTCTTCTTCTCCTCATCACGAATCTGAAGAGCAAGAAGACCTGCAGATCTTCTTGGGAGACCCAGCGAATCTATGTAAAACTTGTCAAGGTCTCTCTCTCTCTCTCTCTCTCTCTCTCTCTCTCTCTCTCTCTCTCTCTCTCTCTTAGCGAGCAGGGGCGAGCAACACCCCTAGCAACACGAATTAGCTCTAGATCTTCAAGCCGCGACACACCTCCTGCGTATGTGACAGGTATCTGCCAGTAGCATGCCAACCAAACCTTACATTCGTTTTATATCACAATTCTTCCCAGACTTCATGCAGCAAGAGCTTGGCCAGAAGGAGCTTCGCTCCACCTTGAAACCCTAGGGTTCGTAGGTGCCTCCATAGCTTTGAACCACTCTGCAAGCTCCTCTACGCGTAGAAAGACTTTCTACACGTAGAAAGTCCTGTCCTACGCGCGCCCGGCACCCCCTTTTTTTTTTCATTTATCTACGCGTAGAAAGTCCTCATACCTCCTACGTTAAAGTTTAAAGACTTTTAAGTTTTAAGTTAAACTTTAAAGTTTTGCCCTATTCTCAGTCCCTCACCCTAGTACCCTACCCCACATTTGTGGCTCGGGTTCGATGGATCCGCCTACCGAAGGGGAAGGGCCGGGTGTAGATAGCTACACAACCCCAAAAAAAAAACAACAGCTACATTTAAACGGAGAAATAGAGATACTGTACTATCACTAGGATCCTTACGAGTTGGGAAAACCTCTAGGATACATGATGAGCTAATGATGGAGAAGGTCCAGGTGATGCTCAAATCAGAGCTAAACTATATGAGGGATGACATCAGGAAGGAAATGCACGCGAGCGCTGAGAGCTACAGGAACTCCATGTATGGAGACATGATGAGAGAACTAAGGAGAGAGATCCGGGGGATACAGAATGAGGAAATTCAGATCTTGAAAACGGAATTACGAAACCTAATCAAGGCCGAAGTAAATGTAACAGAATGTGTTATGCAAAAGAAACTCGATGAGGCAGTAGCAAGTTTTGAATCATGGAGAACAAATATGGAAAAGCACATGGGGGAAAAAGATGCAATAATCGAGGAGCTAAAAGGAGAACTTGCGGCTTGCAAATTTGCAACTAAGGAGAAGGGAGATGACCAACCTTCGCTGCTGAAGGAGCTCGAGGACATGAAGGATCAGATGAAAGCTCTACGGGAAGGAGATGAACAAAAATCGAAAACGGCATCTTCATGGGCGGAACGTCTTTTTAAGACACAAGAAAAGGTTGATGAAGCAGAGAAATGGACTGAGGATGCGGAAGAAAGGAAAGGCCCAGTTGCCCGAGACCACACCTACCTCCACCATTATTAATATGACCATTGAGGAAGAGCAGAAAAGGAAGAATCGGGCTCTACATGTGCGGGTCAGAGGAGTCAAAGACATAGAGAATGTAGATGAAGAAGTGAAGGAACTGCTACAACGCATGGGCATCAGAGAGCCTACTCACACAAGTGCATGGAGAGTGGGCAAAAAAGGAATCGATGAGAAGGGAAACGTAAAGGATAGGGCACTTATTCTCCGCTTCCCGAATATAGAAATAAGGAAAGAATTTCTAAAGAAGAGGCCAACTCTTAAGAAAACGGTATTTTCCTGGGAGATGACCTTACATTGGCACAAGTGGCACACATGCAAGAGTTGATGCCAAAGATCGGGGCAGCAAGAGAAAAGGGGAAAATCGCCTTTTATAGAGGAGGAAAAGTAGTGGTTCTGGAAAAGCGCTCATCATGACGGTGTGAGACCTATGGGGCGACGCTCCGGATAGCGGCGTGGAATTGTAATGGATCATATAGGCTAGATGTAGGTGCCTTTGAAGACAGCTTTAGGGACAGAGACATAGTTTTCTACTCAGAGACACACCAGAGAGGAGCTGAAACCACTACTACAGATTATCAGGAAAGATGAGCAAGCAAGGTATATGTGGGTGAGAATGAGAGCCGAGACGGTAGATTTCTATATATCGCTATATGCTGCTTCCCTCCAAGTACATCAGTCTACTCCTCACCTAAAGGACAGTCCCCTTTCTCCATATTGAATAATGACATATGCGAGTTCTCTAGAGATGGAGACATCGTTCTCTTAGGAGACTTCAATTCCAGAACGGCCAACTCTCAAGTAGTATTCTATGATACTTCTGAGGAAATGCTCAGAGAAGTGGATTTATCACAGAGGGGGCTTACTAGAAACTCACAGGATAAAGAACACACTGAATATGGGAGACATCTCATGGAGATGGCAACTATACATGGTTTGGCCATACTTAATGGTCTAGAGAATTTCCCTTTATCTGGGGGATTCACATGCTCCCGCACAGGCATGGGGCCAGTACAGTGGATTCTGGCATGACTTCACCAAGCTTTATTTCTAGTATCGAGGACTTTAAGGTGGGACCCAGACCGGTTGGGATTGCAGTGGATCATGCTCTCTTGACCTTATCAATCTCCTTCCAATATAATGCCTCTCAAATACAAAGGAAGAAGACACACAAAAGATATGCTTTCACGCCAGAGACTGATTCAGCCTATGTGGAAAAGATCTATAATAGCATGTGGGCAGCCGAGCGAGTATATACTGTAGAGGAGATTACTTCTCAGTTAACAGAGATACTACATGGAGCAGCACAAGAGGCATACCCACATACTCAACCTGATCAGAAGAGAGGATCTGGGAACATGCCTCAAAACAGTTGGTATGACGAGGAATGCAGAGAGACGAGAACCCAGGTCCAGAAAGAGCTTACACTTGGGATCATCACATATAAGCAGTCTGGGATTGCTCTTCGGCGTATAGTACGTCGCAAGAAAAGGGCATTTTTAGCCAAACTGGAGAAGGATTTATATCAGCTCTTCTTGAGTCAGGACTCACATGAGGCCTGGCGTTTATTTCACGAGCACTCACCGCCTCTGACAATTACTTCTCCTGAGATTTGGGGTCAATATGTAACATCATTATATATGGTATCTGGACAGCCTCCATTACCAGATCCGCTAGAGCCATGCCCTACTACTAGTACTTTCTTTACTATGGAAATGGTGAAAAAAGCCATTGATAAGATGAAGACAAGAAGAGCATATGATCATGATGGTTTCGTAGCAGAACATCTGATCCATGCCAGGGATCTACTCTCAGAAGTCCTTGCTCGTCTGTTTAATCGGGTCATGTGTGAAGGATTACCTGAATCTTGGAAATTATCTACTATCGTACCTATTTTCAAGTCAGGGGGATCCTATGATACCCGGGAACTACCGTACCATTATGGTAGGCCACACATTGACCCAACTGTACGCATCCATTTTTGAAAAAAAAAATTGAGTAGATGGGCAGAGAATGAGGGCATAAGGGCAACAAGACAAGCTGGATTCAGGAGGGGTTATTCCCACTTTAGATCATATTCTTACGCTCAAAGCAATTATTGAGGAAGGAAGAGCAAGCAGGAGAAGGATGTATTGTTGCTTTGTGGATTTTCGGAAAGCTTTTGGTACAGTACCAAGGGCCAGATTGATACGCAGGATGCAAGAGTTAGGGGTCCCCAAAGAGATTATTTGGGGAATCATGGCCTTATACGGGTCAGTAACTGGTTATGTACGTACTCCGGAAGGGGATTCCGACATTGTTCATTCCACCGTTGGAGTAAAGCAGGGATGCCCACTGTCCCCTACTTTATTTGGTATGTACATAGATGAGGTATCAGATTACATTGATAGAGAGGGTGACAGAGGTGCTCAACTTGCAGGGTCATGGATCCCTTTGTCGTTGTATGCAGATGATATTGTATTGATAGCAGAATCACCAGATGGAATGCAGAGGCAACTAGATGCATTACATAAATTCGCGGAGGACAGTGGACTGTCGATAAACTTGGGTAAAACCAAAGTTATGGTGTTTAACACCACACCGCAGTGGGTTAGGAGATCGGCACCTACATTTGCATATGGCCAGGATACAGTAGAGTACACAGATGCATACACATACCTTGGTGTGATATTTACAGGACCCAAGTTTACTCTTAAGAAAGCAGCGGATGCTAGACTGTCCAGAGCCTCTGCGGCCTTGGGAGGGTTGGAGAGGATGTGTTCACAAGTGCAATTTCAGGAACCACGAACAAAACTTTGGCTCTTTGATACTGTGGTGGCTTCGGCTATGCTTTATGGGGTCCAGATTTGGGGACCATCTGTGGATCAAGATAATTGGAAGTCAATGGAGAGACCTTTGGTATCTATGATTTCCCGAATGATTAGAGCCAAGGCCTCCGTACCACACGCGATTACCCGAGCGGATCTAGCTGCCCCTCCGATAGAAATTGAAGCTCTTACCAGATCAGTGTCCTTTATACATGGTTTGTGGGATACAAATAATTGCCGCTATACTAGATTGGCCCTCGAATCCTCTCGACAGTTAGCAATGAAAGGGGATACATCATGCTGGTATGCGCAACTGTCCTCGTGGTTTCAGAGACACCGGTTCAGTATGGAAAGATTACCCCCCTTCCAATACTCTCTTGCGGCTCCATCACTGGCAATTACACGAACGGAGATTAATAAAATCATCCGTCAGGATCTTATACAGTTGGATACTAAGAGGACATGGGTAGACCCTACACAAGAATTGGGCACGAAGATGGCCGATTACAAAGAAAACTTCCTACAGCTATCTGAAGATGGATTTGTGATTCGCCCGAGCTACATGGATACCCACCTCTCTCATGGTTTGAGATATGCTATTGGTCAGATTCGTACATCCTCACACCAGCTGGAAATTGAATTTGGCAGATTTAGGGGAATCCCACCTGAGAGCAGAATTTGCAAGTTATGCGGAATGGAGCTGAAGATAGAATTACACTACATATGCCATTGCACCGTATACTATGAGATACGTGGGCGTTTCCATTGGCTATTTAAAGAAGGCTTTGGACCTCTAGATAGAGTCATGCAATACCAAGATCGAAGATGCTTAGGCTTGTACCTACTAGAACTACATCGGCACAGGGATAATCTAATGAGAAGACAAAGAGCACTACAGCCTCAGAGGCAGATCACAGATTTCTTCGGATCGCGAGAAACAGGAGTGGAAGGAGAAGCAAGAGGCCAGCAGCCAGCACAAAGGAGTACCCACATTCATACCAAAGGCACCCTCATTGACAGGGCGATTGACTTAGGAAATCGAGATGACCACGACCGAGATGCAGAAGCACACTTCACCGGAGGAGACTACAACAAAGGATTAGAAGCATTCTAGCCAGACACCCAGAATGCTCCTAAGAAGTTTATTTAATACTTTGTATTTAGTTTTTCACATCTATTTTCACACTTAGTACTTTAGTACTAAGGTACCCAGACATTGTAACAGATTCACCACTTTTGTATCAGTTTGGTCTTATAGGTCATTCTGGCCTTTTGAAGACGTTAATATAACACTTTATTTTGTGTGTGTGTGTGTGTGTGTGTGTGCAGCCAGGAGGTGCAAGACCAAAAAACGCAGAGAAACTAATGATCATGCTTCATTAAGACACCATATATACAAAATGGAATATAAATATCAGCAAAGAGCATGTGATAGTCATGGCCGATGGCCTCTACTACACCACACAATTCTATCAGAAACAAAACACCAAGAATGGTGACATTGCGAGACCAAACCTTGATTCCTCCTCACAAATCCCTCCTTATTCCAAAAACGCCAAAAAGTATTGATTGCAACACGAAGAAGAATCAACAATCACACCCTCTCTGCTGATCATAGAAATCAGCTTATAAAGAGAAAAAGCAGGGAAATTGCTGATCATGCTTGATTAAGAACCATATATACGAAAGAATTTACAATTCAATGCCAAAAAAATATTGATTGCATCAGCAAGGATGATCAACAATCACACCCTTCTTTGCAAGGCAAATTTTTTGTAAAACACAGAAATCAACAACCATACCAAACCCAATGATTACCACAGCTTATGAAGAGAAAAATGCAGAGAAATTGCAGATCATGCTTGATTAAGAACCATATGTACAAAAGAAAAGATCTCTCCCCATATTCACAACAAGGAGACCACATGAAAACAGCTTTGGCCAAAGAGCAAAAAAGCTAGAGAGAAATTCTGATCAAAAAACTTTTCCCGAAAAGCAATAAGCTAGCGAGAGAAATTTTGATCTAGCCAGACTATCAAAATCATAGAGAGAGCTCTTTGGCTGCAAATTTTTCCTTCTTTTCCTAGAAAAATCTTCTATTCAAAAGACGATTTGCGGATAGCTTTATTTCTCAAAGCTCTACCAAAAAGTTACAGTCAGAACTTAAAGCGGAAATGGAATCTGGAGTTACCAGTCATATTAAAGCTTTTTATCGGCTCTTTACAAGTGGATATTCAAGATAACCTGGGCATTGCTGATTTCCACATTATGAAACTAAGCAATTGTGATGTTTGACCTTGGTCCTATGTGGGGAGTTCTAGCTTCTTGTATCAGCCCCATCTCTTTTGTTAAATTAGTGGCACATAATTGAGGCTGTTTGCCAAAGCTTTCTCCCTCTCATGAAGTGAGCTTGCATTGTGTGCAATTAAGGGCCCATAGATCCCTCTTGAGAGATTTTTTAACCTTCAAAAGTCTTAAGGCGAGCATGCCTAAGCCATGTCTTGTCGAGTGTGTAATCCAAGTAGAATGCATGGCATTACCAAAAAAAAAATCTAATTTTTTTCTTTTTTAGCAAGTGATACATGATGCAATTGGCAACGTTGTCTGTTTTCATGTCTCAACAGAAAACTAGTGGATCTCTTTCTACATGTTTAGTGAAAAGCCTCTTGAGCTTGCGCTTCATGCTTTTCCAATTTGGCATCGTGTACCATCTCAAAATAACAAAAGGCAATAATAGCCTGGAGGTAAGGGACTATGTCTCTCGTTAGTGGCATAATTGTCAACCTTATCCCTTTTTCTAGAGTTATGAAGCTAATCTTCGTTTGCAGGTCTATGGATTCTCATGGATTGTCTTTGTATGCTTCATTCTTATATTTCTGGTCAGATACCTAGGCCTCACTTCCAATTCGAAAAGTGGAAATTTGTCATCACTTTTTTCCGGTCTACTTTTCTGCTCATGCTGAGTGTTCACTATGTGCAGGTTTTCTCATCCAGTCCATCGACTTTAGTCAATTATCAGATGGTTTTGCGGCTTTTTCAAGGCATGTGTTTTATCATAATAGTGATGGGTCTCTTGCTAGCACTTGCTCTGAGGAAACTAACCATGCATGATGTATTAGCAAGCTTGTTGGCACTCATCCCTACTGGCTGGGGTCTTCTCTGTGTAAGTATGTGTGAGTAATGTTACATTTCTATAAGCAAATGTGTCATGTCTCAACTCGAGCTCTCCCTACAGATTGCCGTAGCTTGGAAACGTCTGATGAAGCAATTGCATTTGTGGCGTTTTGTGAGGGACATTGCGTGGTACTATGATGCAGGGATGGGCATGCTTATATTCTTCCCCATTGCCATTCTTTCATGGTTTCCATTCGTCTCCACGTTCCAGACAAGGTTGTTGTTCAATCAGGCCTTCAGCAGAGGGTTGGAAATCTCTCTCATACTTTCTGGAAAAAGACCCGATGATCAAGCATCCGGAGCTTAAGATGAAGCATAAGCAATCAACAGAGTCTAGACCATGGAGTGCTGCAAAATCTTTTGGCAAATGCTGGGGGACAAATACATTGGAGTCAGAGACCAAGATTTTGCCTTCTAGAGCTCCAAGAGGATAGGCTTTTTTGGCCTGCCTGTTCAACGTTGGCCTCAAATGCCCTTTCTAGAGAAGGGTGGAGGAATGTGTGCTTTGCATGTCAGGGTCACACATGAGGCGGAAAAACTGGAAAAAACTCTCAAAATAACCCCAAAGTTTATAGTTGAAGCTCTCAGTGCATAATTGCCTTTGTATTTTCCCTCATTTTTGCCTCTATGTCTGCCTTCATCCTCCCAACATTGTAAAGTTATCATATCCTTAAGCTGAAACTTAGTAGGTTAACCATTTGGTTGACGATGACTACTTGCAACTGCACGTGGTCTTTTTTGTATTCATCCCAGTGACTCCGTTTTGGTGGCCACGAGCGAGATGTGAGAGGGACAAGTGTCCTAGTCTAACACGAGCCTTTGGCAAATAGGCCCCTTGAAGGAAATAATGTGAATAATCACAGTCGCATGCCTAAAGAAATGTAATGTAAGAATAAGGATCACGGGAAGTCTAGTAGAAAATCTAGGGGTTCTTTGCACAACATTGAATGCTATCATTTGTGTTTGTAACACTTATTTTTTCACAATAAATATTTTGACAGGTTGTAGAGAGAGTATGTTATAAAGAGAGTAATAGATATATGGAAAAAGGTGACTAATAGGTCAAGTTGTTTCAGTGGTAAACATGGAAAAGCTACTTGTTGACCATATTTGGCCGAAGTTGAAAGTTGTGTTTGTTGCTTTTCTAGATAAATGTTATATATGAAGAAACCAATGTGATTATTTCAATATACATTGGGATTTTTAGAGTTAATATCAATATTTGAATGACATCGAAGTATGATTAAATGACATTGAACATTGCATTATAGAAACATTTCTAAACGAATGATGTATGCTTAAGTAAATTTATGTAAAAATTTAAGTTAATAATAATAATAGCTCGTTAAGATGACACTAATTAATGGTATTTTTCTTCTTGCAACATCCTTTTGGTCAATTGGTAAATGTGACATATATATATATATATATATATGAGTTTCTCCTTTGAAATGTATGTTATTAATATTCGGAATGTCTAAATCTAATTCCTAATAATGATACATGTTACACTTAAAGTAACAAGGTGACACTTGCATATTAATGCAAAAAGTTTTTTTAAAAAATTTTAGTTGTGAAGAAATTCTTTCATTTAAGGACAAGGTAAATTTTTTTGAAAACTTTTATAGTTTTTTCACAATTTACGTTTTTTATTCTTATTTGTAAAAAAATCTTTTATTTAAGAACAGTTTTATATTTTTTAGTTTTAAATTGTCTGCAAATGAAAGAAAATTTACAATTATAAAAATTTGTTTAAAATAAAAAAGTTCAAAAGAAAAGCATTGGTTTCTTAAATGAAGGGATCCATTTACAAACAAACAACGACAAAGAAAAAAAAGAAAGTCAAAGTGAGCATTAAATGAAAAGACCAAGTTACAACAATCGAAAGATCCTTTTGCATTATAAAAGAAAGATATAATCTTTATAAAAACCTTCTTTTTAATCAAAGAGGACACTTGTCCACCATTAATAACCTTTGTATCAACGGCTCAAAAAGTGCACATTTTCTCGACCTTTCCCTATGGTTTTCTGCAGTCCCAAAGTTAGGAGAATCTTTGGCTTAACTTTCCACTCACCAAAAGGGCACCCCTTTTTCAAAGAGCACATGGGACACATGTATGACTCTCCCTATGCTTAACCACATGATGTGCTTGAATGCTATTGGTTGGGCTAAAAGAGGGGTCCAATGAGCTTCTAGCTCCATCCAACAAATATCTAGATATTTTCAATCTCTCTCTGTCTAATGGGGAAGGAGGACACTTGTCCAAAGACTACCCATGTACTTGAATGCATGGTGCATGTGATTGTCTAGGGGGGAGAGGGATCCAATGAGCTTGAAACATGTGTAAAAGCTACAACTCACCCCAAGCAAGCAAGGGGGGTTGTTGGGGGGATATACACCACACACACACTCATTTTGTGGATCATTCTCACTTGATGAAAGTTGAGGAACTCCACCTCCTTCTCCAAGCTTGTGAGAAGTGAGAACCTACACCAACACTCTTGGATATGGAATGCAAATCCAGCCAAGAGCCATGCTTCAATGCTTAAGCTTGTCATCTTCTCCATCCTCATTACTATGCTACTATGTATGCTAGCAAGAAGAGTGATGATAAGTGAAAAACTATTACTTTCTCCTATGGAATGTTTCTTCCCCGTTTCTTCTTTCTCTTCCCTATCCTCATTCCCCGCTAGCTCTCTCCACCTTCGAAGGTGTTTGAGGCCTTGGGATTGAGGCTTGGGATAGTTAATGCTTTCTACAAAGTTAATGTTATGTTTGTGATGCATGAAGCTTTCCATCTTCATTGCATCACTTATGTCACAAGGAACATAAAGATTGTATTGTACCAAGTCTCTCTTGATGGGAGAAATTATAATACAAATGCCTATTGGAGAGGGGACCGGCTCCGTATGAATCCGGTCCTCAACTATTGTCATGTTCTCTAAACTCTCTCTTGCAAAAGTATTGTTCATGCTAAGTTAACTAAGTATCATGTTTATGTTGCTACCATCAATTAAGTTCACCACTATGCTCACAAAGTAATCTCACAAAAGTGCTTCACCTAATTCCGCTACTCTCAAAGTTCATAGGCCATTTCCATTACATTGGTATCAGAGCATTTGGTTTCTCTTTTCTTGCTTAAGAAGAGAGGTCCTTAAGTAGCCTATTAATGGTTGATTTTGTTAATTATATTAGGCTAAGTGGGATTGGGATCTATTATCGGTTTTGTTGAGCCACTATGTGGGATATGGTGCACACCTCGAGAGATTTGGTTTTAATAATGGAGTCTTTTTAGACTTATTTACGGCTTTACCATTATTGAGTCATAAGAAGTCCGAAAGGAGCTATCCCTCGGCAACTTCGCTATGTTAGACTCATTCCACTACTCTCTATAGTTAACCAATCCGAGCCGTGGGTGTAGATACTTAAGTTCCTATTTTCAAAGACTAAGAGAAGTAGCAACTAAGGTTTTGAATTGCCAAAGCATATACTAAGTAAACACATAAGTTTAATTAACACGGTTGACAATAACCAAGAGAGTAGAATGAACATTGATAACTTTGATTTTGCACATAAAGGTGCTACTGATGATGCCCTCATGTTTGTTAATTATCTTTTTACTAGGTTGCAACAAGCTATGGGCAACCTTGCTTTGCAAGCCGAAGTTACTCAACAACTTCGTGCTTATAGGATTTCCTTTCCTCTCTAAGAGGAGAGAGAGCTTAGGAGGCCTCTTGATCATACCTCCAAAAGAAGACTCACTCGCATACGAGAGGAGGAATTTAAAGAACAAGAAAGTAATGAATCCCTAAGTTCCTCTGAAGATGTGGCTCCACGAAGACGGCGGACTAAACGATCGCAAACTCCTCCCAAGAGGAAATGGTTAACCCATAGTCCTTCTCCTTGTCACTCCAAAAGGGAAGAGAGGAAACAAAGGAAGAAAAGGGCAAGAAAGAGGTCACCCTCTTCTTTCTTCTTCATCTTCCTCTTCCTCCTCTACCGATGAAAGCTATGGCTATTCTCCTAGAGAATACAAGAGGGGAGGACATTGCAAATCTTACCCTGCATGGCGAAGGTCACAAAAGTTAAAGAAGTTCAAAGAGGGAGGAAAGAGTATCTCTTTTCTCACCTATGATGGCACCTTTGGTGCTACCGACAAAGTATTGGCCTTCATCCAACAATTTGATGCGGCCTTTGAAGACGAGGACTTACGGAGTCCTCCAAGCTATACCATGTAGCTATGCACTTCCAAAAATCGGCTCGTCAATGGTGGGCTAGCCTTCGTGGCAACGGCGAAGCCCCAAAGGCATGGAAAACTCTTCGAGTTTCCATCATGAAGCCATTCCTTACAAGTGATGCAAAGGACAAAGTGTTTACCAAATGGTGAAGTTTAAAGCTTCTCTCTCATGAGTCTATCCACAAATATATGGACAAGTTTTGGGATTTATATCTCAAGGCTATTGTCTTTCAAAAGATAGACTTCGCTGAGCAAAAGCAACAATTCTGTGCGGGATTACCCTAAGAGATGGCCGAGTATGTCAACTCTCAACGGTCTAGTTCTATCACCAAAGTAATCCACCACACCAAGGTTTCTTCGCGCATCAATTTCCAACAAGGGGCTAGACGGAATGTCAAGCCCATGGAAAATAAAGACAAAAGTGATCCTAAGGAGAAAACCAATGCCCAAAATTCTTCCCAAGGCTATTCCAACAACAACAACAATCGGTCCAAGGAGAAGGAAGTTTACAAAGGTAAATATAAACTCTCTCCTAAAGAGCTAGAAGCTTTTTGTAAGGACCACAAATGTTTTAAGTGTGGGAAGCAAAGCCATGGTTACCGTCCTTGCCCCAAGAGAATTGACCACAATGAGACTCCTAGAGCCTCTATATTTGAAGCTCCAAAAGAGGATGCTCATTGGCCAAGGATTTCTCATTTCCTATGCTTGGCGAAAGATGGAAGAGCATGATGCCTTTATTTTTTTTTAACCCTAGCTCAACTCACAACTTCATATCCACGGAGTTGACCACTAAGCTAGGCATACAAGCCCACGAGATGGGAGATGCATTGAAAGTCAATGGAGCTATCAAGGGACAGGGCGTCTCTGTTACTTCCTTAATTAAAAAATTAAGGCTTCATGTCCAAAGCTATGTGGACAAAAAGGATTTATTCATCTCCCCTCTCAAACATGAGAATTTTATCGTTGGGGCACCATTTTGCCAACTGACGTAGAGATTCATCAGACGGTTATTACAATAAGGTATCTTTAATCTCTTGCTAGCACAACACACACCGCCATGGATTCGGACTTTAACATGAATCATGCATTTGATTTCGAGCACTCTATGTCAAATCCACCTGATGTTACCCCGCCATTGGATACACTTATGGAGGGTACTTGCACGGCACAAGGATCGGATGATATTTCTTAGTAAATGGGATGGAATTCACGGTCTGTGACGCACTCGAATGGAGTCAAGGCACTGCAAACAAGTTTGACATTAGAAGGCAAGGCCTACAAATGGTGGATGTCTCTCAAGAAGAAAGACATCATACCACACACTTGGGCAACCTTTGAGGCTATATTTAAAAAAGAATTTTTTCCCACAAATGAAGCGCACAAAAATTGGTCTGCTTGGTAAAGTGTTCCATGCGATAGGATAAAACACTGTTGAAATATATCTCACATTACCGAGATGTCTTTCTCAAGTTGGAGGGATTAGATACATTTCAGCAGGTATGTGGGTTTATCCGTGGTCTGACACCAAAGCTTAAGAAGCATGTCAAGACTCAAGATCTCAAGACGCTTGAGGAGGCAATAGTGCAAGCTCATATTCATGACGATCCCAATGAGAGACCACTGTATAATAATCATGTGCCTGCCACTACACATGCAAATACACTCACACATCATAGGCACAATAAATGAAAGTTTATAGTAGTTGCATCGGAGGCCTCTAAAAAACCCAAGGGGTCTAGGGGTCCCCTCTCCACTGAAGAATTTGAGAAGGCTAAAAAAGAAAAACTTTGTTTTACATGTTTAGAGAGTGGGCATGGCAAAAGGATTGTCCCAAGGGGCCTTTCAAGGAGCAAGCAGTGCACATGGGCAGTTGGTTTTCTCTTGAATCATCCTCCCATTTCTCCTGTAAGGTAACAACACGAGGTGGTATATGAATGGCATTGCACGGCTTCCTTGCAAAGACCTGTCGTTCCAATGAACGTTATATGAGTCCTATGGGAAAACATCTTGTAGTCTCTCATTGGTTAGAGCATCTGCCTCTTGATTTCTACCCCTAGGGACATGAATAACTGAACTGCTTAAACTTTCTCTCAAAATCCTTAACTTGGCATAATTGGCCAAGTAAAACTTGATTTTTTATAAAATCCAAGTGCCATTTATCTGCTTTATCAAAAGCATGGCACCCGCCAAAAACATTTAGGCGTTGAATCCCTTGCAAAAAACAATGTTCTAATCCAAGAATTAAAGCCGCATACTCTGCTTCATTGTTGGAGTGGGAGTGTAATAGTTGTCCAATAGAGAATACCTTTTCCTTTTGCTCATTGAAAATGATGACGCCAGCTGCAGACTGCAACTGTTCTTTTGTATGCCCCATCAAAGAAAGAGAATGAGCTCTTTCTAGCTTCGAAATTTCTACCATTGGTGTCACTTCTTTACCTTCTGTATTGACCTTTAGTTTCTTCTCATTCATAGTGACAATGGGTAAGAATACCTGCTACACTAGCCCTGGTGGAGTTTTCTACCTGTATGGTGTAATCAAACTCTTGTACTCTAACAAGCCACTTAGAGATTCTAGATGAGACATCCATGTGTTGCATCACATATGAAAGACCTCTTTCATTGTCAAAATTACAAAGGGTCTAGGCAATAGATAAGAGCGGAGCTTTGTAGTGGCAAACATCAATGCAAGCACCATGTGCTCTACCACGGTGAGTCCTTTTTTTGATAGGGTCATGACACGACTAGAGAAGTAGATAGGACGCATGAAAGAGGTTTGGGGATCCTTTTGCATTAGTACGGCTCCAAGTGTATCACTTCCTACACTGGGGTTAACATAAAATGGCTTGTCCCATTCAGGGGGTGCAATGGTGGGAAGTGTAGCCAGGATCTGTTTCACTTCAGTAAATTGTTTTCTCATTTTCTTCACTCCATAGGAAGACATATTTATGGGTGATTTTTTTTAGAGGGAGAAGCACTTGAGAGAGCAAGTGAATGAACCTGCTCAAATACCTTACCTTCTGAAGGAAAGAGACCAATTGCTTAGCTGTGATGGGTGATGACAGAGATACTAAAGCTTGAATCTTGCTAGGTTCAGCTTTGATCCCATTTGCTAAAATTACATGGCCAAGAATATTGACCTTGCTTTCACCAATGTGACACGTATCTAAGTTAAGCTGGCCACCCAGGGCTTGCAGCCTAGCCTGGCCATCATAGACCTTGCTCAAATGGAGGGAGCG
This sequence comes from Adiantum capillus-veneris, assembly GCF_014529385.1. NCBI lineage: Eukaryota > Viridiplantae > Streptophyta > Polypodiopsida > Polypodiales > Pteridaceae > Adiantum > Adiantum capillus-veneris. The sequence continues at coordinate 128,719 of NC_140933.1, read as the reverse complement.
AGAACTGTAGATGCAAAAATCATCTATGAAGACTCGTATTGACTTACCAAAGTATGGCTGGAAGACAAAAGTTACATAGCGTTGGATGTGGCAGGAGCGTTGGTGAGGCCAAAAGGCATCACATTGTAAGCAAAACATCGTCATGGTGTTATGAAAGTTGCCTTTTTCTAGTCTTCTTCTGCAATGCTAATCTGAAATTAGCCTGAGTAGCCGTCACATACTGAGTAGTGCTCATGACTTGCTACCTCATTGAGAATTTCATCTTGGAATGGGAGGGGAAAATGATCCCTCTTTGTGGCTGCATTGAGAGGTTTGTAGTCTACACAACCTCCACTTATCATTCTTCTTGGTGTGACTACCATTGGAGAGACCCACTCTGAGTCTTTGACTGGGTAAATGAAACCTGCCTGTAGCAAATTCCTCACCTCTTTGAGCAATGCTTCTTGCTGAATTACCCCAGGCTGAAAGCAAAGGATGGTGGTACAAAAAAAGGGCCAATTTTTTTTCCACCTTTTTGGTCCTTTGGAGGGAAAGTTTTGAGGCCCAAAAGTTTTGGAATTTGTATTTTTTAGCTATAATTGTATCTCAAAAATACAAGTCATGCAGTTTCACAATGGGCCAGCCTGTGTGAGAGTAGTGGTGTAATTAGTGGATTTAGTGGTCCGAACTGCGTCCGTTTGAATTGAGCGCTTTCTACCAGCGCTTGGGCTCTCTCTCTCCCCCCTCAGACTCGTAGCAGAGCTGCTATCGTGTGAGTTCTCCCACCATGAGGACCCAAAGGCCAAGGGAGCTGCTGCCAGCAGAGCGTCACCTTCAGCATGCAAATAGAAAGGGAAGGCCAAGGAGGGAATGCCCACCCATGGGAGAAGCAACAACAAAGGTTCTTCCACCCCCGCCTCTCAACAAACAGAGCTGGAGAACAAAAGCAGTCCCAACACAAGGGCTAGTGCAAAATAGTTCAAGGCTTCTGAAATCGACTCCGAACGGACCTCACACCGTGTCGTTGAGGATGAATCAAAATCTGCCAACAAGTCAAGACGTGGTAAGCTATTCATTGGAATCAGGCTTGTGTTAATAAGATGGTGTAAAATTTTGAATTTAAAGGTTCAGTGTAAAATTTGATACCTTGGAGCATCGCATTTGTAATCCATATGCATATGAGAGAAAAATTAGAAAATTGACTTGGACCATGCTAATTATCCAGTTTGCTCTATAGTATTAAGTGTATTTTCTAGGATATTCTAGAAAAGTGGTTGTGGACCTTCAATGTTTGTGGATAGAAAGGTTTAGCTGAGACAATGTACATGATTCTATAGTTTCTCTGCTTTATGTTAGAGCTTTGTGTATCATATGCTAAGGATTAAAACTGAAGTTATTGTTGACTATTGTTGAAGTTTCGTGGAAATAGAGTATGGATAAATCATATTGTAAACACATTAGTTATTAGTTATTAAATGTACAGTTACAAATGTGGTACTTTGGATTTGTTTCACAATAATTTCTGATTTGTTTGACATTTCAGGTAAGAATAAAATGGAGGAGTACCCTCAACAAACCAGGTTCTGTTATACAACAGAGGACTTGCATGAGGAGTATGGCCTTAGTTTAGAAGGCAAACTCCCTAAGGACCTAACTGATGAGGACTTTCCATCCGAGTAGTGGTTATCTGTTTTCAAGTACAAGTTCCAAAAGAACAACAAAATTTATAAAATCATTTGCAGCCACATCTGATGGATGACTGCAGATTTCTATTCTCCAAAGTTTATCAGGGACCCCCTTCATGCGGTGAACTGACCACAAAATTTGCTAAGGGTTATGCGTTCGAGAAATGTGATGTAGCGATAAAAGACCCAACAGGGCATAGAATAGCATGGGCCCGGTTTGGGGAAGGAGTGTTGCAGATGATATCATTTAGGACTAGCGGTCTTGACCATAAAGTTGAGACATGGAGGAAGCAAAATGCTTCCTCCCCTGGAATTGTCCCGCAGTCAGTTAAGAAGGCCCGCATGACTCAAAGTGGCAACAACATCTGCACAGAACCAGAGCAAGGTGTCAGAGGGGCAGTGGTTGACTACCTACCTGACTTAGAGACATTGCTCCAAAGACTCCAAAAGCAGGTGTCACATCCAGGGTCATCAAAACTAACAGACCTGAAGTCCTCTATTCAAGCAAACAAGGACCAGCTATACTAGTATATGAGGGTAAAGAGGGCGTGGCAAAAAAGTTTGATGGAGGATATTGATACCCTGGAGGCACGCATCGGTGTGCTGCGGCAACAAATACCTATCCCTGATGAAGAGATCAGAGAGGTGGAGGCTGAGATGGGAGCAAGTCGGTGCTTGTTACGATGGCACGGGGTTTTTGAAAATATCAAGAAGCTCCAAGCTGAGGTTGAATAGCAGGAGGTATTGTATTTCTGGCTTATTGCATTGTGTACGACTGTTGAAAGTTTTTATTCTGCACAAGGTTTGGTGATTTGGCATGTTGCACTTCTTGACTGGTTTATTTGCTGACATTTTTATGGGTTTTAGTACTATCTTGGACTGGTTTGGTATTTCTCTAACTGTTTTGGTACTTTTATTTAACACTAAGGGCAGTGCTGGAACTTTCCTTAGTACTTTATGCTGCTGCTTCATTTCATTTGGTACTCATTTGAACTACTTGGTACTATATTGGTACTTGTTTCTAATTTTTGAGTCTTACACTGTACTATTTGTTTTGTTTTGGATTCTATAATGGCACAATCCATGGTACTTTTGGTGCTTTTTTGATCATTTGGTCTTTTTCAATTCTATTTTGGGACTGCTATGGTACATGCTGCTTAGTGCTTTGGTATCTTCTTTAAATGTCTTGGTACTTTCCAGTTTTTTTTAAAAAGTGGTTTGCTTATTTTTGGACTGTTTTGGTACTTTTTAAACTGATTTGGGTATTTATCGAACACTAACTGTTATGTTTGTACTTCCCTTGTAACCTTTTGGTGCATAGTTATTTTAATTGGTTCTCTCTTCGATCATTTTGGTATTGGCTTGAGAATTTTTGGTACTCATATAGTTTACAGATATTGTCTTGGGTGCTATGTGGCACAATCTTTGGTACTCTGGGTGCTTTTCTGTTCATTGGGTACTCTTATTACTTATTTTGGAACTTTCTAGTTACAGTCTTATACTGTAATGTTGAGTTTGACTTGGGTACTTTTGGTGCTTGATTCTGCTTTGGTACTCTTGAAACATTTGGTACTCGAACCTATTTTGGTACTTCCCTTGTAACCCTTTGTGGTTCCTTATTTTATTTGGTTCTCTCTTTGACCATTTTGGTACTGCCTTGAGAATTTTTGGTACTCATATAGTCTACAGATTTGCCTTGGGTGCTATGTGGCACAATCTTTGGTACTCTGGGTGCTTATCTGTTCATTGGGTAGTCTGATTACTTATTTTGGTACTTTCTAGTTACAGTCTTATACTGTAATGGTGAGTATGACTTGGGTACTTTTGGTGCTTGATACTGATTTGGTACTGTTGAAACATTTGGTACTTCAACCTATTTTGGTACTTTTAGTACTTTCCTTGTAACCTTTTGTGCTTATTTATTTTATTTGATTCTCTCTTTGACCATTTTGGCACTGCCTTGAGAATTTTGGTACTCATAGTTTACAGATTTGCCTTGGGTGCTATGTGGCACAATCCTTGGTACTCTGGGTATTTATATGCTCTTTGGGTAGTCTGATTACTTATTTTGGTACTTTCTAGTTACTGTCTTATATTGTAATGTTGAGTATGACTTGGGTACTTTTGGTGCTTGAAACTGCTCTGGTACTGTTGAAACTTTTGGTACTTGGTATTTCTAGTACCTTGATACTACATTGGTATTTTCTTCTAATAATGTTTTCTTTGCTAATTATTTGATTTGGTACTGTCTTGGTTCTATTTTGTAACTGTTGCAATAATATTTTGGTACTGCATGTGTTATTATTTGCTAGCAGTCAATTTTGGTACTGTTTTGGTGCATGTTGGGTAATGTTTTGTTCTATTTTGGTACTCTTTCAATAATTTTTTGCTATTGCATGTGTTCTTCCATGCATCTTGGTTGTTTTGGTAAGTAAATTACGAGAGCATTCTGTTTTGCAGAGAGAGTATGCCAGGCTCTACAACGAGTCCCTGGAAACCCAAGGCCAGTACGAATTTGTAAGCAAGCTCTCTGCTGATGTGAAGAGAGGGATGACTCACACGTTGACTCCAAGACCTCATGTTGTGGACCCTAAAAACACAATACATGTGTTTGGTTCTTGTGTCGCCTGTGGGGAGGCTTTGGAGGCTTCTTACGTGGTTGGTACCTTCATGCTTCCTTGCAGGCGTCAGTACCATCCATTGTGTTTTGCAGGTGTATTGAGAATGGAAGATACGTGCGTGAAGGCACTTTGCAACATTGCAATCCCTTCGGAGGCAAAGGCCTGGATTTCAGGGAGGTCATTATTGAAGAGTAAGTGGGGTATTTTTGTTGGACACTACATGCTTAGAATATCAGTTGAATTTATGATCTAATCTTCTCTTTCATCTTTGTGTATATGTAGGGAGAGGATCTTTCGGTGCGGACACCCATGACAACACCAACACCCGAGTGAGGCGGAACTTGCTGACAGTGCAAAGGAGGCGGAACCTGCCGAGGGTGCGAAGGAGGCTGCGAAAGAGTATGGCACGGAGGAGGTCGGTTATTTTGCGGAGGAGACGAAATCCATGGAGGAGGCCAAAGGTGTGGGGCAGGCGACAACCTTAGAAACAAGTTATAGCATTGATTGTGCCACACTTTCCGAACTCTTCCTTATGAAATGTAAAAAGCGTCCCAAAGGTAGCCGCAAACCTCCAAGAATTAGCTATTTAACAACATTTTGTACTTGCATCTGGCTTATCATGAAATACGATCCCATTTTGGGTTTGTCAATGTTTGGTGTCATGTTAGTCAGATGTTAATGTGTCCGTTCCTTGTTATGTCATGCTGTCAACAATGGTAACCTTTAATGGTGCTAAATGTCCACACTTTCTATTGCCAAAAGGCTAGGTGTTCCTTTACTCATTTTGCTTCGTGGTACTTCAGTGAGCGATAGGTGGTGGCTGAATGAAAAGCGACCGGATACATCAATACCGCTGGACGTAAAGGCGAGCACTAAGCGCCTTGTCATTCTGGATGTGAATGGAGTTCTATTAAAGGATTGTCATGAAGAACCCAAAGATTTGTGGTGTATCCCATTTCCAGAGGGATGTAGGCCCCGATGCGTGCAGGTCTCTCGGCACAAATACTGTGTGGTCAGACCTGATGCGGAGGATTTCATCCGTAGCCTGAGGAGGCGATGCTACGTGATGCTTTGGTCCTGCACCCAAAGATACAATCTGATGACCATACTGCATGCTTGCTTCCCTAAGTTGATGAAGATTCAAAGTCTCTTTTTAGGTATGAATCCCTTAATTTCCAAACTGGTTTGGCTGATTTTGGTACTGTATCTACCTTTGCTACTGATTTGTACATATTCTGGTATTATTGGTTCTTTTTGTACTATTTGGTACTATCGTGTATATGATTTGGTACTGTTTGTACAAATTGATATTGTCCACACAATTTTGGTAATGTTAGCACAATTTGATACTGTTTGCACAATTGGGTACTATTTGTTTCTTTTGGTTATTTTTATTCATTTTGGTCCTTTGGTACATTTGGTACTTTTGGTACTGTTTGCACAACTTGATACTGTCCATACAACTTGGTACTATTTGCACAACTTACTTTGGTATTGTTATGTACAGAACTTGCTGTTTTTCTTTTTTTGGTGATTTAAGTCCTTTGGTACTTTGGTACTGTTATGTATAGAACTTGCTGTTTTTTAGACTGTGGTGATTTAAGTCCTTTGGTACTTTGGTACTTTGGTACTGATATGTATAGAACTTGCTGTTTTTCTTTTTTTGGTGATTTAAGTCCTTTGGTACTGTTATGTACAACTTGTTGTATTTCAGACTTTGGTGATTAAGTCCTTTGGTACTTTTGGTACTTTGGTACTTTGGTGCTTTGGTACTATTATGTACAGAACTTGTTGCTGTTTTTCAGACTTTGGTACTCTGAACTGTATACCTGCTCTAACAACTTAGTTTACTTGACACAGATATTTTTGACCAGTCCCATTGTGAAAAATGGGCTTCCTCTATGAAGGATGTGGCAGACCTTTTGGGGCAGCTCGGCGACAAGCCCATTTTCCTGAAGCTCCTGTATCCTCAATTTAATGAAGCCAGTATGCTCCTTGTGGACGACACAAGATACAAATCATTGAAGAATGATTATGAGTCATGCTGCTGCATTCGGACATATGAGCCAAACTATTACGATCCGAACAAGCCGAAGTATCTCATGGATGTCATTCTTCCATGGATCATAGGATGGCTAGATGAGAAGTTTCCCACCGCATATAGCTGGCGCACACCCCTGTTTGATGTAGAGGACGACATCTCCCTATATGTTGCTGACTACTTTGTATCTTTGGAAGGGTACTCGTACCGGTTTGACCCCCTGATGTGTAAAAGATTCTATAAAAGACTAGAATTTTCGTGTAATAAGAAATTATTGCTGGGCATGAACCTTCGTCTGCAAAAGTTTTACACATGCACTTAATTTTTCTGGACATGATCTTTTTCTTGCCACTTCTTTGGTAATTTTTCTGTTGCTATTTGCATGTGAAGCCTGAATCAGCAGAAATGTCAAATAACCCATGAGCATTGATTACTCCTTCCCACTTTAATTTCTGTCCCATTGATAACTAAACCCGGATTCTTGCACCTGCCTAAGATATTTTCCACCATATTAAAGTATCCTGCTATCAAACAAGGATTAGACAGTCTAGCTATCAAATTTGGTACTACAAGAGTCAGCTGAAAACAAATTAACAAGTACACACTACTGATTACAAGTAATATTCTATTCAAGAGAATTACAACCGTTGCTGCCAGTGGCTAGACTTGTAGTTGGGGTTTACGCTGTATGGCTCCCCTCGTGGTCACTCCCTTTGTCATATGGAATACTGTTGTAGATATTTTCATATATTGATAGCCGTTTTTCGGCTCTCCGTAATTGCCATAGTAAGCTACCTCACCCTACCAAAACCACCCAAACACTGTGGCTATCCCTACCATTTCACTGTACATAGGCGTGTGTGAGTTAGGGGGCTTTTCCCATATCTTCTTAAAATCCTCAGCTAGCTAGTCACTGGGCTAGTTGAGCCAAAAAAAATAAAAAAATAAAAAAATAAAAGTATATTATGGACTAATTGTGTGTAAATATTTCATTGTATATATGGCCTAAATATAGGGATTTTTTATAATTATTTTGGTATTTTATTTAAATATTTCTACTTAGGTGTGTGTTTTATCAAACCTGTGTATGCCTTCTTTCATCCTCTTACACCATAAGTATATTTTGCCAATGTGTACATACTCTAACCTCATATTTTTCTTTTATACGAATCACCCCCACATTTTCACCCTCACCCTCGTAAAAACAAAAAAAATGATTTCTACTCATTGGTCACGTTTATTATATTATTTACTTGCATACCTTTTCCTCTTTCACCCAAAATAATACAAAGAGGGACCATATCATATGATTCCAATATCTTTCCATATCCATAATTCCTCCATATTTTTATTATTATTTTTACTCATTATTCTAACACCATGTGCTCATTGAGCTAAAGTCCATGAATAGTCCATACACTAGTCCCACCATGTATATATTTCTTTATTCACCAATGATCCTCCTCCATGCATGGGTCAAGGGCAACTTGGATGCTTTGTATTATGATATGACAAAGGAGGGGCTCACTCTTGGATGCCTTGTACAAATTCAACAAAGGAGGGGGCCACTAAAAGACTTTTGCAGGCATAAAAACAGGCTTTTTGGTGAGAATTTTGGCACCTATCTCCACTCCGAATTTGGAGCGGTAGTCAAAAGAGAAAATGTAGCCCACACTCTGAATAATCACCTCAAATTTTTTCATGATTTTTGGAGCTACCAGCGGTGAGCTATGATTTTTTGAGTGGACCCCAGTCTGCCCACTTTTCTCACAAGTAGCCCATAGTCTTCTCTCACCTCTTTCCACACTTCTACACACACACATTCCTCTCAATCCCTCACTCAAACCTGCACCTTCAATGGTTTCTCTCACCTTCTTCACCATTAACCTCTCCTCTTACTCCCATAGCTCTCATATGAGCTCTCCATGTACATACACCATCTCTATGCCTCTCTCTATTATCTCCAAAGTACAATTCCATCTTACTCCTTATATATATACATAAATTCAGCATGTGTACCATGCTTAACCTCTGCAAATCAAGAGATCTCATCAACGGAATTACCATTTTCATCACGATAATCAACCTTGGCGGCGGTGGCGTAAAGAAGGGAAGACGAGAAGAAGATCGACAGTCATTTTGAGAACCTACACAAGTAAGTCCAAAACTTCTTCAAGCTTCACCATCACAAGGATTTGCTCACTTCATTCAACCATCCTACTTCAACCATCCACCTCATTCTACCCATTGTAAAGGTAACATTAACTTTCTAGTGATTACTAACACTAACCACTAACATACTAACACAAAATAGCATTGACCTAACCATAAAAGAAACCTCACCTCAAGACATGTACAAAGTAACTCTCTCTCTCTCTCTCTCTCTCTCTCTCTCTCTCTCTCTCTCTCTCTCTCTCTCTCTCTCTCTCTCTCCTTACTTAAAACTTTACTTTCACCTTATCTACCATCAATAATGCTCTCTCTGAGCCCACACCCATGACTCAAGCAGACAAAGAAGGCCCACAATGTTTTGATATTCAAAAAAATCATAATCCTGATTTGTTAGCTTGTAAATTAGGATTTCCAATAATCTTAATGAGGGGTCTCCAAACTATAAATAGGTCCCTCTCCTTCTTGTAAAACAACCTCCAACATCTCACATAGCACCCCAACACTCTATGCGTGAGGAGAGACTTAGGTGTAGCAACCACTTGTGAGCTTCACTCTTGGTGTGAGAGAAACCTTCAAACTACACATTGCAAGTGAGAGAGCGTGAGTTCCACAAATCTCAAAACCACTATTGTATATGCTCCTTCATCATCAATAAATTGAGGTTTGGTGCATCAAAGGTGTGATTCGACGTTCAAATCTTCGTCCTTCCATTTGTGAAATACAGTTTGGTGAATTCAAGGTGACTTGTGTATTTTGAGTTCTATCGTTTGATCTTGCTTTGGAAAGTGTTTTAGTGTGTTTTAATTGCCAATTTTGTGTCCATTGTAAGAGGGTATTGTGGTGAGAGGTCTCCCACATCCTAAGACAGTGTGTGTGTGTTTTGGCAATGATTAGCAATCACTAAGCATTGAGTGAGTTTTTGTACAAGCTCTACGATAGCATCATAACAAACCATCTCCATTTGCAAGTCACAAATAAGGTATTATGCAAGATCCTTTTCTCTCTCTCTTCCCTTTGCTCTAGCTCTATCTGGTCCATTTTGTGTGTGTCTTGGTGTGAGGTTGCTTGTGTGTGTTGTGTGGTGCATCTTCTTGGTTGTACCAAAATCTCTCTTGCGTCCTAGTTCGCATACCATAACTAGGTGGTGCCCCTATCTTGTTTGGGTTTGGCTGTGGGTTTATTGTTTTGTTGTGCTTGTGGTTGCCCCAACCCCAATTGAGCAGCACGGGAGCCTTGAGGGGTGTTTAGAGGTCACCTCTCTTGTTGCCCACCCCGGACCGCCTCAATATCTCTGAGGATAGTTTAAAATGGTTATGCAGGCCCGGTTTGACCTCCATGGGGAACCGTATAGCTCTAACAAGATGGGAGTAGATCATGACCGGTGGTTTCTCATTCAATATGGTATAAGTATCAACTTTGCCCTCAACCAGGGCATAGTACAAACCCTCACCAGAATTCCACCCTTTACGATCTTGTTATGCCAAAGGTCCTTCAGTAATCTTGGTGCTTGGTACATGGTTTTGGTGCACTTTAGAAGGTAGAATTCCTCTTTCTCCTCGGCTGCTTTCACTGCAAAGTTATCCCCAATGGACAGTAATTGGCTCAGCACCCTAGGGTCTCCTTCATACATAGGCATGGTTAAATCCACACTCACTTGGGAGGAAAGAAGATCATTGTAGTTCTCCTCATCATCCTCGTCCTCATCACTAACTACTTGTTCAGACTCTGTCAATGCCTCAATGGAGAGATATTTCCATTCTTCAGTGCGCTGTTTATTATTGCATCTCCTCCATTGCCCATGCACACAAGGATCAGAAAAGCAAGACAACGTCCGAAAACACACATCACATGGATTGTGTGAAAAGTAGCCGTCAACACAATGGAATGAGCGAGACCCTGCAATTGGTTTGAAGTCCCATAGTGGAGAACGCAACACATCATTCGATGAAACCAACCAGAAGACGCTTCTTGTGCTAGCACCCCCACCTTCCCTCGCTGTGTTAAACCTCGCGTTTAGAAAATTGACCACATCAGCCGCACACTTCATGGGCCAGCTATTGGGCTTTAGCTCCTCATGCGTCAAGGTTCTCTTGATAACAACACCTGCACCATCATGCTCTCCTTTTCCATGTCCTGAAGCGGAGAAGTTGTGCATCATATGCAATCCTGTCAACTGATAATACCTGGCTACAAAATAGTACGGTCGTCGTGCCTTGAATTGTGAAGCGGCACCATTTGACCAAACCCAATGATAACGGAAACACTGTCCTTGTTGTTTCATCCAACTGTCATGCAAGAGAAAACAATGCTGAACAAAGAGCGTGTCATGGAGTTTATCGTCTGATATGTAAAAATGCAGAGTCTTCTCAATGGCTCCTACTGAATTTCTGATATAAGAGATGTGCACTAGTATTGTGACCTGTGTTGACCACCAATGCATGGACTGAATCTCATTCTGCACCTTAAAGCTGTAATTCTCTGCAAAATCAACAACAGAAACCACAACGTTGCTTGGAAACTTTAGCAAGCAATCTTTAAATTGATGGGCCTGCCACCTAAAAACAAAGTTGTGCTTGACAAAGCTTTTTAGATGATCTGGCAAAAGATGAATGAAAGTTGCACTTTTCATCCTTTCCATGAATAACTCCTTTCTCTTCTTCTCGTTTCCTTCAACATTAGCCTCTCCAATACCCACATCCTTAAATATCTTAACAATCACCTCCCTGCTATCTGCTGCAATCTCGTCTGGGCAGAATGACAACTTCCTTACACCACATCTAGGGCACTCTCCCAGCAAGCATCTCTGTGCATGATATTCATGATCCTTAGGGCGAGGGCACAATATGAAATCCAGCAAGATACTTATGTGTTGAAAAAATGCCTGGTTTGCAGAACACTCACCTACTTCACACTGTGTACCACAAATGGAGCATGTACATGGATGTTCCTTTGCGTGATGCCCAAACTTGTTCTGGCGCATTTGATTAAAATCATCCCTGAAGTATACCATCTGGATATGGTAAATACAGCAGCAAGTATAGAGCTCCTTTAATTTTCGGACAAAGAATGGCTTGAGTGTCTTAAAGGACCTAAGTGACAACTCCACCGCAGGATATGTGCTTTTGAATCTTCTGTAGAGATCCACTTATATACAAAATTTGATCCACATTAGAGCTCAGAATATTAATATAAAACAACAAAGCACCAAAGTAGTTTATAGTACCAAAATTAACAATTTAATCCACCAACTCATTCTAAATACCAAATTCGGCACTGTATTGCCAGATTTCAAGCTATAGTACCAAATTAAGTGCAGAAAAGCACCAAACTGGATTGATAGTACCAAACTGGATTCATAGTACCAAAGTGGGTACATTTTTGTACATTGCAAACCAGCCTGTATTCATAGGACCAAGCAAGGTCCATAGTACCAAATTATGTACATTGCATAGTACCAACCGAATCCATAGTACAAAACAGGGTCCCTACTACCAAATTCTGTACATTGCATGGTATCAGCCTGAATTCAGAGTACCAAACAGGATCCCTAGTACCAAACAGGATCCCTAGTACCAAGTTTCGTACATTGCATGGTACTAGCCTGAGTTCATAGTACCAAGCAAGATCTCTAGTACCAAATTCTGTACATTGCATGGTACCAGCCTGAATTCATAGTACCAAACCTAGTACCAAACAGGATCCCTAATACCAAATTCTGTACATTGCATGGTACCAACCTGAATTCATAGTACCAAACATGATCCCCAGTACCAAATTCTCTACATTGCATGGTACCAGCCTAAATTCATAGTACCCAAAAGGATCATTAGTACCAAATACTGTACATTGCATAGTACTAGCTTGAATTCATAGTACCAAAAAGGATCCCTAGTACCAAATCTTGTACATTGCATAGTACTAGCTTGAATTCATAGTACCAAAAAGGATCCCTAGTACCAAATCCTGTACATTGCATAGTACTAGCTTGAACTCATAGTACCAAAAAGGATCCCTAGTACCAAATCCTGTACATTGCATAGTACCAGTCTGAATTCCTAATATCAAACAGTATCCCTAGTACCAAATTCTGTACATTGCATAGTACCAGCCTAAATTCACAGTATCAAACAAGATCCCTAGTGCCAAAGTGGGTACATGTCTGTACCCTGCATAGTAACAATTTGGAAACCTAGTACCAATTTGGGTACTTTTTTGTATACTGCAAAGCTACAAAATGGATCCATAGTTCCAAAATAACAACTTTCCAGATACCAAAAAGTACCTAATTGGGACTCTGCATCTTTACTTTGGAGCATTTCTACCAAACAATGGTAGAAACAATGGTACTATGCATCTGTTTGGCACCATTCAGAATCTAGAGAAGCTTCTGGTCAAATTTTGGCATGCTGGAAATGGTACTATGGAGCTGAGTATTCGTACAATGATTGTTGGCTAACAAGTTGTGGTATTTTGTGTTAATCCAAGAGTAAAAGGGCGAGCAAGGATTACAGTGTGGGCAACACATATTACCTGAGAATCATCTAGAAGATGTATGGGATGTTTGATGACACATTTTGCCTTGATCTTGTGCTTACAGATATCCTTTTTGTTAGGAGAAACTCTTGTCTCGGATTTCCAGAAAGCGGCCACCAAATTAGTTTTGATTGTGATACTTGTATGCAGAGGCAACTGTCTGTGGTAAGCACTAAGTGGCAACACTTCATCCTCATCTTTCATTCCCAGTCGACTGCTTGCTGCCGCTATATTACGTCGATGAACACCCAAGGCAACAACAATTTTGGACTAGTTCATAGTGGTTATGCTCTGATCACCATTGTTCAGTATCATCGTCAAAGAGGTTCTCTTCACAACAAGCTTAGTTGAAGAGTGGGGCACTTTCAGCTGAGTCAATGTGTTACGTCGATGAACACCCAAGGCAACAACAATTTTGTACTAGTTCACATTGGTTATGCTTTGATCACCATTGTTCAGTATCATCGTCAAAGAGGTTCTCTTCACAAAAATCTCAGTTGAAGAGTGGGGCACTTTCAGCTGAGTCAATGTGTTGCGAACGCCGGAAAGAAGACTCGATTGCACATCTGAACTCCTCAACTTGGGAAATGGCTGATGATGCATGAGCTGCTCTAGAATTTCTTGTTGTTCTAGTGTTGTTAGTCCTTGGGTCTGCTGACGCCAACATCTAGCCATGGCTTTGCATATATTGTTCCTTGATCTGGTTGTAGCAAGTTCAGCTCTCTTGGCAGGGTTGCACTCCTTGTGTCGTTGCTCATGCTTCTTTTGTGCCCAATAGTCCCACAAAAATACTTGGTTGCTGACAGGTTCATGAATGCTTGTGGTTTCCATCATAGCACCCTCTGTAGATGTAGGCACCCCTGACTCAAGATAGGTGAAGGAATCACACTCAGTATCCATCATCATCTCTGAAGATATGGTACTGGCTTGAGTTGCCATGGCTGTATGGTGAGAGAGAGAGAGAGAGAGAGAGAGAGAGAGAGAGAGAGAGAGAGAGAGAGAGAGAGAGAGAGAGAGAGAGAGAGAGAGAGAGAGAGAGAGAGAGAGAGAGAGAGGGTGGGCAGGAAGGGTGGGTGCTCCACAGAGAACAAAACAGAGAATGTGTGTGTGTGTGTGTGTGTGTGTGTGTGTGTGTGTGTGTGTGTGTGAGAGAGAGAGAGAGAGAGAGAGAGAGAGAGATAGAGAGAGAGAGAGAGAGAGAGAGAGAGAGAGCCAGCCAGCCGAATCTCCTTCTCCACTTCTTACACCCACGTCGTTTATCTGTTATAACCCGTTTTGGGAAAAAAGAATAAAGTAGAGTAAATTATAAAGCCTCCAAGAAATTGATTTTATTTTTTCTCCTTTTTGTTCAATTTTGCATCTTTTACTTTGGTCTGATTCTCCTTACCACACCCACCAAGCCTAGGTCGTGTCAAGGACAACCAATTTTGTACCACCATCCCTTGCTTTCAGCCCCCAAGCCTTCTGAGCTTTTGCACTACAGGCTTACTTCCTTCCTTGAGCCTTATGCGGTGTTGTACCATTGTGATGCCTGTGATCTTGTCATAACCATCAATGAACAATGTGGTGAAGTTACCTAGCATAGAGATATATTATTTCCTCTCTTCACCAGTTAACTCAATGGAGAGCATCCGATGTAACTTGTATCCACCAAGGGTTGCGTACCTGATGGTCCCTCTTGGTTCTCCAGTGGTGTTTCAGATTGTGCCAATCTTTTTGGGTCTTTGAGGATGACCCCCATCACTTCGATACTACTATCACTCTCCTGGGTTGTTGTCGTCTCTTCTCCTGAGGTGGTCGAAGAGTCACTGGTGACTCATCCTCCAATGTCTCCAAGATCATGTTGCGTTGCTTCCCAGTCTTCATGTCGTAGAATATGGACTTCCCTTTCGCATCCTTTATTTGGATCATTCCGGTACTCCAATTTTGCTTAGCCTCCATAGCCATGAGCCATGGTCTTCCAAGAATGATAGGGTAGCCATCCCCTTTGTGTGGCATGACAAGAATGTCCACCTCCACTTTTTTGTTGAATGTCTTTACTTTGACGACTGCATTCACAATGCCTACGCACTTCACTCTAACGTTATTTCCCATTTTAGCTCCGCAAAGTGCTGGCCTACTTACCTCTAGGCCTAGATGGTGCATCATTTTCTCACTCATGACGCATATCTGTGCACCAGCATCTATGTAGACATTTGAGATACATTGCCCCTTGATGTGGGCATCCATGATTGGTAGGATGTCGTCAAGATTTCTCCCAGAGATAGCCCCAACTATCCTTGGTCTTGATTTTCTTGTACTTACCATCTTCGTCCATTGTCTCCTCATCCTTGGTGCAAGATGGAGTAATTGGGGCCAGGTTATCTTTGGACCCTGCATCAATACATCTTGAACTAGGTCATATGGTTTAGCATACTCACCCAGTGAAAAATCCACGATGTCGATCTTCCGCCGAAACTTAGATGCTTGCTTGCTAGACTCGCCTTTTCCTTTCATCTTCTCCTCCCTTTGAGAGACTTCTTCGTGCTGGCATGCTTCACTCCCATGGAATCCACTTCTTCTACCTTCCCTTTTCCTTTGTTCTTCTCTCGGACCGGTTCTTCTATCTTTGCCTTTCCTTTAGCTTCCGGGCTAATGACACTCACTGCTTGGTTTCCAGCAGGTGGTGGAGGTAGCGATGAAATGAGAGGTTGTGGTGTTGGCGGTGGTTGTATATGTGGTTGAAGGATTTGGATCAGTGGAATGGCCTTGGTTGCCTGGGCGGTGGTGGTCTTGCCCTTGGTGGGAAGATCTGATTATGTCTTCTATTGAAGTTCTGTCTTCTTGGATGTGAGCAGTAATACATGCCATGGCCGTCCTCCCCACAATTGTAGTAGTGGTATTCTTGGTTTTTCCTTCGTTGTCCTCTCCCTTGCTCTGGATTTTTGATAGTGCATGCCCTTGCTGCACCACATGCACAGATAAACTTTCAAGCTGAGTAGTGATGCGACTCAACAGGTCTTGCTGCTCTTCTGATGCCTCTTGTGGTTGGGTTCTCTGAGCGGCTGTTGCAGTCACACTGGGGCTAGTTGGACTAAGCTCAATTTCTCTGACTCGTTGACTCTTGCTTGCATGAGCAACTTCTTGTCTTTAAGGCGGGCTACTTCTACTGCAACTCATATGTTGCAGGGAATCTCCCCTTTACCTTCTCTTTAAGTGGCGACCACAGGCCAGCAATGAAACGGTCCTTCTTCTTGAGAAATTAGGTGCTCCTTCACCTTCCTCCAATGAGGCAACCCATCGCTCCCACAAAGCCACGAACTTGGATTTGTAAGTGGCATACTCTAGCAGACTTCCCTGCTTTAACTATGTCAGC
Organism: Adiantum capillus-veneris; assembly: GCF_014529385.1. NCBI lineage: Eukaryota > Viridiplantae > Streptophyta > Polypodiopsida > Polypodiales > Pteridaceae > Adiantum > Adiantum capillus-veneris. The sequence goes on along the minus strand of NC_140933.1, from coordinate 112,333 downwards.
AACTTCCATAATTTTTCTGAGGTTGTGCCTCCACCAAACCTCTTCACAAAGGCAACACATAGTACATACCAGGCATTCTTGGTAGCTTAGGGCAAGGCATTGTACCAAGAATTGGCCTCTACTTTCATTGGTAGAAACAAAAAATTCGTAGCCATGAGGCATTGTCATCCTCGTTGGAAACCACACAAGTGATGTCAAAGTCATCCAAAAAATCGGTGGTGATGTCTTCTCTCTTTTTTCCACTGAATGTGGGAAATGAGACACTTGCCATGGTAGTAACTCAATGAGCAGGAAATTACAAGTTTTTTTAATATGTCACAAATGACTCAGCGGCTTATAGCGACTTCCTTATAGGGTTGGGTGGACAGATTTAAAATAGGATAAAAATAGAAACATTGAAAGAGTGGTGGTAATCCAACATGGGAAGTATAATAGGGTTTGGGGAGCTGAGGATTTCTCCTAGCACCATAGCACCAAACAGATACACAATCTTCTTTTGATAGAAGATTTTTCTATCTACATATGTATTCACAGCATGTGTTGCAGAAACCTAAACAGAAAGGCGATTGGTCTGTTATCCATGATGCATAGAGTGTAGAGCACTTACTTACACCCTTACCATGCCAGTGTTGAGACAAGTCGGCACATCCACATGAGGTCATCACCCTTCAGAGGCTCCACTTTCCCTTTGTCACTCAACACGTATGGAGTGATGGCGACGTGTTTGACCACTCCTAGCCTTTTAGCTAGCAGCAACTATAAGTAATTACCGTAGTCGGCTCGTTGCATGAACTCCACTCCATTTAGCTGTTGCTTGTCTCCAGCCCACTGGGTTTCACCCAATGTGGACAGATTCTTCAGGATGAGCTATACGGGGAGAGGAGGAAGACCCTCTACTCGCCCTCCAAAGAAGCGAAGACAGTAGCCAAACTACTCCTCCCTAGGGCATGGGAACCTTCTTACCACTTTTGCTTCAGGGTTGTCGAAGTGGATTGGTAGCACTCACATGTGCCGCGTGAATCGATAGGCTACCTTCCACCGCTTCGCCTCGGATGACCTTCTTTTTGGTAAAATAGGCACGATTCTGCTTCCCGAACTTGAAGCAGTCGTGTGGCCAGGTGCCTCTTCTCTTAGGGTCATGTGTTTCAGGACAGGCCTAGTCCTTCCTTTCCTTTGGCTCAAGCAGCCCCTTTTGGCTACTTAGGAGCAGAGGCTATACCTTTACTTGCAGATTCCTTAGGAAAGAGAGGCTTTACCGATCTTTTTCCTCCCTTGATATGGATGACCTCCTTGTGATGGACATCAATGTAGATGATTTTTGCCTCTTCGTTACCTTCGTTGCTCGCATTCATTGATTGTGTGCTTTGGTCAAAAAGAGTGATGGCATTTCGTAGCCCTCCCACTTGATGCTCTTGATTTGCGGTGTCAGGAGTTTTTTGGAGCAAGGGATTGCGCATATGTACATACACATGCATGGTGCATCGAATAAAGGATTGCCCATTTTCGATAGCCAGGTGGTTACGTGGGGCCCACATGTGTACATGTAGGACAGCATGTACATAGTGCATCGATTTTCACTATCACCAGTACCAGTGTGGTTTCTTTATAATAATGAGAGTTGGTAGTGCGTAAAACTTCTCAAGAAAGCTATCGCGGGCCGACGACATGAGGTAAGCAGGTGCGTCAAATGACATCTAGTGGCGTCAGGAGGTCGAACGGGGTCAATATTTGCACATGGATGAGTATGGACACAACGTGGGTGTTTTCTTGTGATAATTATGTAGAAAGGTCATCATGAGGACCACCTTTTGGGGCCACTTCACATGGTTGCGAGACGCATTATTGGAAAAAGCTGAGTGCGAGGTGTGCGGATGATGCAAAATGGTGACAACTATGCACTGCGAGGTCAGTTTTTGGCCTGTTCGAGGTCCGTTTGAGGTCATCTAGAAGGCCAAGGGTGCCCAAGTAATAAAATCTAAATTTTAGAAGTTCTCCTCTTTTGAGCTGAGTTTTTTTTTTTTGTGCGTGCGTGTGTGTGCGTGTGTCTCTGTGTGGAGTGGGCAAGTGGATAGTCTCTCTCCTCTCACTCCATAGGTGTGTTCCTTGTCTCGGCCAGGTGTGTTGTGTAAGCCGAGTGGTGCCCCATAGTGTGTGTGTGTATCCTTCCAAGAGTGTGTGTCGGGTCATTATAGAGGCGTTATGTGTCTTTCCATCCCGCTCACATTCTTTTGGCGCCCCCACGGAGGATCTTCTTCGAGTACCTTCTGCTTCGAGCTTCAAGCTTCGAGATTCGGGATTACAGGTTGCAGACTACAGGTTATAGGTTTTATAGGGATAGGTACAGGTACACGTGATTCACATAGTTACAGGTAGCTGGAGTACAGTGATATACTAACAGTGGTGTCACTTGCAGTTGTTGTGGGTATGCATCAGTTGGCGCGTGCTTGAGCGCATTATTTGTTGGTATTGTACGTTACTTGTGGAAACTGCCATTGTACGCCTTTTGGGAGCCATATTTGGTTTTATTTGGCAGTCCCAGCCATTTCTAAGACTTGGTATGGAAGATAGTCATTTCTGAGACTTGACTATACGAAATTTGCATAAGCCTTCGTGTGAGGGTCGATAGCGTGAGGTTTTATTGAGCTGGGGGATTCTCAAATGTGGAGATCCTTTAAATGATACAGGTAGCTGGAGAACCCTTTTCATGACCTCGCCATAGGCTATGTACTAGTGATTCCTTATTGATGCTCGGGTTCTATTGTTGGCAGTTTATGCATACATATACAATCTATATTTTGGGTTCTCACTGCTCTACTTCTGGGGAGATGCTGTCAAAATTTTTCCAAGTTATGATGGCTGGTCTTTTGGTCTTTTAAGCCATTTATGCTCTTATGCTGCTGAAATTTTGTCAAAATCAGAGGATAAGTCAGGTGCTCCTTCTTGGGAGCTTCATGGTCGACTTTAATGGATGATCAAAATGGCCCTCAATTCACTCCTTTTCATTTAACTCAGAGAATCCAGATAAATGTTCATGTGTCCAGGAAGATTTTTTTCCAGCAGCGCATAGTCTTTATGTTCGGGCCAAGAAGATTAAGAGAGATACTGGACTGTCCTTTGCCTGTTGTAATTTCGATGATTAACTATGAAAACTCATTTGATGTGCATGTGTTTGTCCTTATCTAAAGTTGAGCTCCATTGAAGTTTCTGGCGATTGAGTCAGTCAAAAGTTTTGGGTTCTTGCACGTGTGTTCAAAGGGGTTCTCAAAGCATCATAGCTTGGGTAGCCATGGCTTTCTCTTATCCGGAGTTTCATGGAAGAAGTGATGAAGATGTGGAAGATTTTTTGGAAAAGATGGAGATTGCCTGCATTAGCAACCAGATGCATGACCCGGCACAGATGTTACGTCTTCTCCAAATCTGTTTGAAGAGTGATGCACGAGTTTTGTCCAAAGCATTCAAAGAGTAGTTGAGTGTGGCTGATCCACCTGTAAGATTGAGTTGGGACAATCTACGGCATGGATTGGAAGTGGAGTTTGTGAAGATAGAAGATCCTGACAAAGTGTGGCAAGAAGTACAAGGTTTGGTGCAAAAGGAAGGTGAGCCAGTAGATGCGTACATACGTAAGTTCCCATTGGCATGGGAGAGGATGTGCAAGGCCTTAGCACCACAAGTACCCCCACCTGACATGATGAAGAAGGACAGGTTCTTGGCTGGTCTTTGGGAGAATATACATTGGAGAGTGGAGCTAAAGAAGCCTAGGACATATGAAGATGCACTAGAAGTAGCAAGGAACAAAGAGTGGAAGCTGGGAAAAATGAGCCAGTTAGGGGTGGAGTCTTTGCCCATGAGGTTTGAATTTCAGCCTATGGATTCTTTGCCAGGTCGCATGCCAGGGGTTCATCATGAACCAGTGGTTGTTGTTACTCCTCAGGTTATGCCAGCAGTGGTCACTACAGCAGTGCAAGATGATGGGCTAAGGCAAGACATGAGGCAAGTGGTAGATTTAATGAAGAATCTCAGCCTCAACCTGCTAGGTCAATTGGGAAATAATCGAGGTCGAGGGAGGTTTGCAAATCAGCCAGGAGGTGAAGAAAGACCTAGGAATGGTGTTGGACAAAGCAATGGTAGGTTCTGGAGGCAGACGCCCACCTGTTACAATTGTAGAGAGTTGGGTCACATCAACCCGCAATGTGATAAGCCACCAACGATGGGGGGAGACATGTATCCATTTCCAAGACATGTGCTAACTAGGTCAAATGATTATGGCATCGAAATTAAGGGAGATGAAGGAACCAGTGGATTAACCCAAGAGGAAAAGGGAAAGACAAAAGTGTTAAGTGTAGTCACCTTAGAGATCAAGAGAGAGCAAATTGGGTGTTGGAACCATTCATTGGTAGTTGTGTTAAAGCTTTTATGGATGATTTATGTGTCTACAGCAGTAGGGTTGAACATCATGAGAAGCTGCAGATGGTATGGGCTCGATATGATGAATGTGGAGGACAACTAAATCCAAAGAAATGTCATCTAGCACAGCCAAGGGTGAAGTTATTGGGCCAGATGGTGTCAGAAAATGGCATTGAGGCTGATCCAGACAAGGTTAAGTCTATTATTCTTCTTCCATCACCTACGAGTATGAAGCAGTTGGCAACCTTTATACACAAAGTGAAGTACATGGCACGGTTTATTCCATTGTCTTCACAGCTCCTTTATCCATTACAACAAGTGGCAAAGCATGATCCAGTGCAATGGGATGACAAGTGTGAAGAGGTGTTTCAAGAGGTGAAAGAGGTGTTAGGGGGGTTGTCAGCCATACAGGCTCCTAATTGGGAGAAAGTTTTTTATGTAAATCCATCAGTAGGGGATGATGCCATTGGAGCCATGCTATTGCAAAAGGGGAAGGGCAGCCATTATATGAAGCCAGTGTATTGTGCAAGCCGAGTGAAGCTGGTAGCAGAGAGAAAATTCTCGGAAGTAGAGCTAGTGATGGCCAGTGTGATATTTGCTTGTCGACGATTTCGTCATTACTTGCTACCAAGACCTTTTGTTTTCTTGACGAGTTATGCTTTTTTGCCACAATTAATTAATGGCACTAATATGTCAAATGTGGTCAAGAAATGAGTAATTGAGCTGCAATAGTTCGAGTTCTCTTTCCTAGTGGAAGACAGTACAAGAGCTACCCTAGCTAATTTGTTGACTTACAAGGAGAATCACCTTCTTGTTAAGGAAGAGGTGGTGAGAAAGGTAGTTGCAGAAGTGCCATAGATCAACAATGCACATGTGTTGTTCTTTAATGGTTCATAAAGAAAAAGCCATGATGCGGCTTCAGGGGGTATAGCACTTTATGATCCAGAGGGGAAGCTAGTATGCAAGAGAGGGTTCAAGTTGGATGCGCATAGTAATAATGAGGCTGAATATGCTACATTGGAAGCCGGATTACACATTTGTTTGAAGCATGGGATTAGAAGGTTGAGCATAAAAGGTGATGCCTTGTTAGTTGTGAAGCAAGTGCTGGGTGTGTGGAAGATCAAGAACACCTCATTCAAGGAAATGTGTTTCAGAATTAAAAGCCTGTTAAAAAAGTTCGAAGCATGAAGCATCAGACACATTGAACGTGCTCTAAATGGAGAGGCACATGAAGCAGCTCAAAGCATGATTGGGGAGCTATTTGTGTTGAGGACCACTTTACCTCTTTATCACGGCCGAGAAAGTTTGGCTCAAGAAGAGGAGTTTTTGCTAACAGGAATCATTCCAAAGGAGATTCAAAAGTCTAAGAAGTATGGTTTTGTGCGTAGAGCATATAGGTACAAATTGATTGGTGATTTCTTATACATGAAAGGGGCTGATCTCGTGTTGAGACGTGTACCTTGGCGGGAGGAGCTTTACAGAGTGTTGGAAGAGAATCATGAAGGTGCATGTGGCGGACATTTTGCTCTAAAGATCACCTTGCATAAGATCTTGCAAGAGGGGTATGTATGGCCTAGTTTGCACAAGGATGTTCACCATTGGTGTAGGTCTTGCAATAGGTATCAAGCATTTGGGAAGAGAGTGTTGAAGCCAGAGCTACAAAAAACCATTATGGCATTTGATGTGTTTGAAAAGTGGGGGATTGATGCAATAGGCCCGTTACCTATCACAAGCAGGGGCAAAAGCTATATTTTGACTACAATGGACTATCTCTCTAGATGGGCAGAGGCTATAGCAGTAAAACAGATTACTGCAAAAGATGTGGCAAAATTTGTGTACGATGAAATATGTTGCAAGTTTGGGGTTCCACTAGAGCTACTTTCAGATAAGGGGCCTGGCTTTAGAGCTAAACTGCTAGATTTTTTACGTGCAAAGATGAAGATTAGGCACCAGCATACCACTCTTTATTACCCATAGTGTAATGGCTTAAATGAAAGATTCAATGGTGAGTTGGTACAGATTCTGTCAAAAGTGACAGAGCACCAAGGAAACAATTGGGATTTGGAATTGCCTAGTGCATTCTAGGCTTATTGTACTTCGGTGAAGACAGGTACAGGGTTTACCCCATTTCATTTGGTATATCGAAAGGAAGCACTATTGCCTGTGGAGGTAGAGTTGCTGCGGTCAAGATGTTAGAGAAGTTGCTTGGGAGGCCTAGTGATGCATTCAAAGAGAGGCTCTTGCAGGTACAAGAGGTTCAGTTGGATAGGATGAGCGCATTGGAGCATTATGGGCAGATGCAGGATAAGGCTTTGGCAAAGATAAATGAAAAGGTCAAAAGTAAGGGTATCAAGAAGCATGACTTGGTTTTGCGCTACAACAGTAAGCTGGACAACACCTTCCAAAAGAAGTTTCAAATTAAGTGGGAAGGCCCTTTCAAGGTAGTGGAGTGGTTCCCAAATGGTACATATCAGTTGGCTAACCTGGATGGGGTTCTACATAAGTCAAGGTTAAATGGATTGCGTCTTAAATTGTATCATGCCAGGTTAATGATGGTCGAGCAAGATGAGCTGTCTGTGGATCAAGCAGTGTTAGTGAAGGATGAGGAGACTTGTGACGCTGCGAGTCTCATATCGCTTTTTGCTGCTCTGCTGATCATGAATGATCTAGCAGGCTAGGGGATGGGCAAATTATGTCAGGAGTTTTTTGGAGCAAGGGATTGCGCATATGTAAATATACATGCATGGTGCATCGAATAAAGGATTGCCCATTTTCCATAGCCAGGTAGTTACGTGGGGCCACATGTGTACAGGTAGGACAACATGTACATAGTGCATCGATTTTCACTATCACCAGTCCCAATGTGGTCTTTTTATAATAATGAGAGTTGGTAGCACGTAAAACTTCTCAAGGAAGCTATCGTGGGCCAACGACATGAGGTAAGCAGGTGCGTCAAATGACATCTAGTGGCGTCGGGAGGTCGAACGGGGTCAATATTTGCACGTGGATGAGTACGGACACAACGTGGATGTTTTCTTGTGATAATTATGCAGAAAGGTCATCATGAGGACCATATTTTGGGGCCACTTCATGTGGTTGCGAGACGCATTATTGGAAAAAGCTGAGTGCCAGGTGTGCGGATGATGCAAAATGGTGACAACTATGCACTACGAGGTCAGTTTTTGGCCTGATCGGGGTCCGTTTGAGGTCATCTAAAAGGCCAAGGGTGCCCAAGTAATAAAATCAAGTGTGGGAACTGAAAAAACAGAGAGAAGACCAGAAAAAAACGTGGAGAGGAGAGGAGGAACAGCCGCAACTGTGTTTTTGGGGTTTTTGGAGCCTGTTTTGGTCGTAAACTGCTCATCCGAGGTCGAATTTGAGCACTTTGACATTGTAGACTAGGGTTTTGGGACGTTCCAGACATGATGGCGCTATCCATTTTGCCAAATTCCTCACTCTTTTTCTGCTGTTTTTCTGTGTAATCTTCTCCGGCGAGTGAAGCCTCTGCTTAACTTTGTGGTTGTATCTGGTGTATTTCTCAAATACTGTGTAAGCTATTTGCCCCATTGGTGTTGGCCCAAGCTCATTTGTATCTAAATTTTAAAAGTTCTCCTCTTTTGAGCTGTGTTTTTGTGTGTGTGTGTGTGTCTGTGTGGAGTGGGCAAGTGGATAGTCTCTCTCCTCTCACTCCATAGGTGTGTTCCCTGTCTCGGCCAGGTGTGTTGTGTAAGCCGAGTGGTGCCCCATAGTGTGTGTGTGTGTGTGTGTGTGTATCCTTCCAAGAGTGTGTGTCGGGTCGTTACAGAGGCGTTCTGTGTGTTTCCATCTCGCTCACAGCGGTTAGCACGAGCAATGCGAGATGGGGGAGCTCATCTCTTGGATATTGATGACGCTACAACCTGGTAGTAGTATTTCAATGAAGGGGGTCAGTGTTTCTTTAATCTCCTCCTCCTCCGTTCTCCAATTGGTTTCTTGCATCCATTCGCATGGTCGACGATGTAATTTTTTTCAGCATTGTAAACTGGAGGTTTTTGAGAAGGCCTCCTCCGTGGGGGCACCAAATGACGAGCGGAAAGCGCAACACAACCCCGACGGCCTCAACATCAGGACCGTGCACGCCAAGATGGCCATGGGAAATGAATAGGGGACACTACCTAGCTTTGAGCGGCTAGGATACGTACAACTCTGATTTAAAATAGCACAAACACTACACACCGAGAGAGAGAGAGAGAGAGAGAGAGAGAGAGAGAGAGAGAGAGAGAGAGAGAGAGAGAGAGAGAGAGAGAGAGAGAGAGAGAGAGAGCGAGAGAGAGACGTAGGTGGTGAAAACCCCGCAGGATGTGAGGGAAACTTGATTTAATGCAATATTTACAGAAACCTTAACTTCAACGAGGTGGCACTGTGGTGATAGAGAGATAATGAGCCTATAGTGCATTCTCTAGAGGTGATTCCATAAGCACGAAGATTCTACTCTCGTGTGTGTGCGGCGACCCTTGGAGTCAAGGTGTGGACGTGGCTTCCTTCTCGTATTGCTAACTTTCCAAATCCCAATGCTCAAGTACCGCCCAAAATGCTACACCACTTCTCTCAGAGTGCTCTCCCAAAATGCTGCCCTAAAATCCCTCCCCTTGGATGCAAGTGTTGCAAGTGCCTCCCCTCGATAGGGACCTCTTAGTGCCCTTTTATAGGTGCAAGCTGCATTAGTTTAGGATAATCTGATTAGGTTAGGTCCCTAATCATGAGAGACAAAGCAAGGAGTTGGGTCTTAGATGGTTGACCCTTGCTTTGTCTTATGAGAATTTTAAAATGATATCTCCTAGGTGGGCCTTTGTGACCATCACCTAGAGAGAGGTGGCAATTTACAATGGGTTTTTTATACAAGATTTTTGGCTTGAAACGGGAAAATAATAATACCCTACGGATATTACTGGTTCGACACAAAAATGAGAGAGAGAGAGAGAGTGAGTGAGTTAACGTCGACGGTGAGGGAGAGAGAGAAAAGCGGGCCAGGGAGAAAGAGCGTGAGGCTGTGAGTGTGTGTGTGAATAATGAAAGAGAGAGAGGGAGATTCTTGTCCCTTTGTATGGTGGCCCTTGAGAGGGAGAAGACTTGTTTTATGCACCCATTAGGCTTGGTGACACAGGAACAAGGGATGGAGAGAGAGAGAGAGAGAGAGAGTGGGTTGGTGGAGCTAAGCAGGAGAGAGAGAGAGAGAGTTTGTCCTCTGGTGATAATGGAGGAGTGTGGCCAACCTGAGAGGCGGCCCACTGCATGCAAGCATGGAAGGGGTGGTGGTGCATGTTAAAATACATTTTTTGAATCCTTTTCCTTGTATTATGGTTCCTCCCCAATTGGGGTTGGTTCTTGCGGCGGCAGTTTCAAAAATGGGCCATCAATGTCTATCATGCTTTTGAGACCTTCGTGACTATGAACCCATACTTAGTTAGGGAATTGAGTGTTAGAATAGTTAGTGATTGAATCAAAGAGGCATAAAGGTTCCAAAATTCACTCACGCTCAAATTGCTCAAATAAAGTGAACTCAAAATAAACGGTTTATATACATTTGCTCCCTAATGTAATCTAAATGGGGTAAATCTTGATAAGATCACACCAATCATATCATAGAAAATCAATTTACATAAGATATTAATTATCTCTTGAGTTATATGACATAAGTAAAGTGACTTTCTTTAAAAAAATCATAGTGTTTAAGTTCTCATCCAATAATAATTTAAATAAATAGAATTATAATAATAACTTATAATATAAAAAATAATTAAATAAATAAGAACTAATTTACTTTGAGTGGCACTTTAATAATTATGCTAGATTATCTTAAATTTTTATTCATTTATAATAATTTATTAAAGCTAAACATAAATGATGTGGCTGTTGAGGTGGCCATGCATGGATGACATGATCGTTTATGTGGCAGAGTGGTGTGGATGGTTGATGACATTGGACTCCATAGGTGGCAAGATGATGTAGCGAACGAGATTCTCCTTATTTTCCATGTCATATGATGACATGTAAAAATGGTGACATGGAATGTTTAGGTGGCAAAAAGGTAGAACGTGAGTTGGAGAGTTGGTGATGTGGTGTAACATTTAATGGTCTAGTAACTTGTGTGTAGCGGAAAATAGCATAGACATAGTGAGCATTTCATTGGAATAGATTCCTAATGAGCATAGCAAGAGTGCTTGGATGGAGAGAGAGAAACATAAGTATACACCTAGTTAGATAGGCATGAACAATACTTCAAAAGAGAGAGAAATTAAGCTATTGACAACAATTGAGGACCAGATTTACATGGAGCCGGTCCCCGCCTCCAAAAGACTTTGTATTATAGGTTTCCCCCATCAAGGGAGACATTTTACAATACAATAATTTGTGTTCCTTCAATAACTTACTGGTGCAATGAAGATGGAAGCTTCAAGCTCAAATAATCACTCATAATAGCTTAGCATAGCCTAGTAGTTAGCATGGTAGAGGAGATGAGCATGCATTGGAGCTTGGATCTTGGTTGGATTTGCATCACAAAGCCAAGAGCTATTGGTGTAGGCCTCCCTTCTCACAAAGCTTGGAGTAGATGATGAGCTTTCCATTAAAGCTTCAGAAGGAGAGAGAGTCTTTTTTACTTCACACATGAGATTTTGTGAGTGTGTAAGTGATAATGCCTTGCAAAAATCAGCCCCCTCTCTCTCTTGGTCGGCCCCTCATGACTTTTACTCATGCTGACATCCCATTGGACCCTACAAAGCTTAGTCAATGATAATTAAGAAGCATAAGTGATAGCCTTGTGACATGTGTCCCCCTTCCCCCTTTTGGGAGAGCTTTAGCTAATTAAATGCAATTAAAATCTCATTAGACCCCTTAGTCTTCTCGCCAATAGGAATAAGGCAAGACATTGGGTTGCTGAATGCTCATTGGACCCCTTGGGAGACTATCCAATAGTCTTCTAGAGAGCTTAATTTCCATTGGTTCTTTTATCAAGTGTTTTAAAATGAATTAAACTAAATGTACTCTAGCCTAATTCTCATTGGTCCACCTCTATGGCCATCCAATAGGATTTGAATGCACCTTGGGGGCAGCTAGGCTATGGAGCTGACATGTGTCCCCTATTCCCTTTGTGTAAAGGAAGCATGCTAGAGTATGTGTGTGTGTTTCTCTCTCACCCCTACTAAAAGGGCTCGCCCCCTCCTATTTAGGGATATGTGAAGACTTTTTGGTCTTCAGTTCTTTGATGGAGATTTTCGATGAGCCACAGGAAAAGCAAGGGGAGGGTTAGTGTTGTTCAACCCAAGTGGAGAGGTGGTCATGAAAGAGAATGTCAATCTACCGGGTTCAACTAGCAACAATGAAGCAGAGTATGGCATACTACTTCATGGTTTGAAGATGGGCATTAGTCAAGGTATACATCATCTCATGGTAAAGCGGGATGCACTTCTCATTGTGAAGCAAACCTTAGGCATTTGGGTATGCAAGAATGAAAGCCTAAGGACAAAGGTTCATGTCATCTGTAGGTTATTTAATCAATTTGAAGAAATGCAATTGTATTATATTCTTAGGAAACAAAATAAAGATGCTGATTTACTTGCACAACAAGCAGCTACATGTATTGAAAGAAGTGCAGGTCATCATGGTGGACAGCAGTCGTCAAGCAACCAAGATACCAGGGATTGGAGTCATTGGCTCCCATTATTGGCTACATTTTAAAGCACGGTCTCCACAAGACTTCACAATCTCAGAAGAGGAGACTCATAAAGAAGGAAAGTCTCTATCTCTTCCTAGAAGTCTCCCTCTATCAAAGAGGGAAGGATCAAGTGAGTAGAAGAGTACAAACTATCGAGGAAATTCTAGCCATTCTAAAAGGTTTGCATGAAGAGGCATGTGGTGGTCATTTTGCCAAAGAATTAACCGTGAAGAATATTTTGCTTGCGGGGTATGTTTGGCCAAGCTTGCATGTGAATGTCCAACATTGGTGTAAAAGCTATCACAACTTTCAAGTAAATGGAAATAGAAGGTTGGTGCATGGCCCGAGGTAAATAGTGCTTGCAAATAGACCCTTTGAAAAGTGGGGCATTGATGCTATGGTTCCTCTGTCTAGAATAAAAATTGGTAAACTCTACATTCTCGTGGATGTAGATTACATGACTAGGTGGGTAGAGGCTCAAAGTGTGGCAAGGGTAAATGGGAAAACAAAGAGCAGTTTTGTCTACACTAATATTTGTTGTAGATTTGGCACACCTTTGGATATTGTTTCTGATAATGGTCCAGGGTTCAAGAAGGGTTTAGTCACAAAAGTTAGTGAAGAGATTCACATTCTACATCGTCATAGCACACCCTACTACCCACAATCAAATGATTTGGTGGAGAAGGCTAATGGTGTCATTGCAGGCATCATTAGAAAGATGGTGCAAAACAAGAAAAAGTTGCGGGATGACTTCTTGGATGGTGCCTTGTGGGAATATTGAACCACATATAGACAGGCCACAAAGTTCACACTATTTCACTTGGTCTATGGTCAAGAGGCCTTTGTAGCCTATCGAGCTCAACATTCAAACAATGCAGCTTCATGGCAAAGGGGTACAAGATGATCAAGAAACGTGGACAACAGATCGACTTCTTACCTTAGTTGAACTTGAGTGAAGAGAGATGCGGCTTATGAGTGCTATAAGAGAAAAGCTATACAAGCAAAAGAAAAGCTCGACAAGAAACTAAAGGACAAAGGCATCAAGGAAGGAGAACTTGTGCTAAGGTATGACAAGCGACTTGATAATCATTTTGATACCAAGTTTGAGACTAGATGGCAGGGACTATACATTGTCAAAAAAGCTTTCAATTCAAGTTATTACCAGCTCATGGACTTGAATGGTAAAGAGCACTCTAGGAAGGTAAACGGGTATTGGCTAAAGCCCTACTTGAGTCGCCTTCTACCAAAGGATCTATCAAAGACTACTATCTCGTGTAAGTTTTGTTGCATGATGCATGTGTGTAACTCAAGCCAAAGTGACAAGGAGATACACAATGAAAATCTTGTCAAGATACCAAGAATCACACAGGACTCAGAACCACTCTCTTTGGAAAAGATACCTCATGATGTTACATGAATGTACCATCATCCTGGGGGAGGGCTAATGATAGTCGTTTTTTGGCTCTTCGTAATTGCCATAATGACCTACCTCACTCTATTAAAATCACTCAAACACTGTGGTTATCCTCACCCTTTCACTGTACATAAGCGTGTGTAAGTTAAGGGACTTTCCCCATATCTCCTTAAAACCCTCAGCTAGCTATTAATTGGGCTAGTTGAACAAAAAAACACAATATATATATATATATATTATGGCCCATTTGTATGTAAGTATTTCATTGTATATAGGGCCTAGATATAAGGATTTTTTATTACAATTATTTTGGTATTTATTTAAATATTTCTACCTAGGTGTGTGTTATTTACCTAAGTATGGTATGTACAGTTACTCACCATTATCTTGATCTTTCTTACCATGTATTCTATAAAAAATCATTTCATGCAAGCTTATCTTATTTTTGGTGTGAATCCACTCCAAGGAAAAACCTCAAAAAAAATACTTTCACCATCAACCTTATTGCCTTTTATTAAATTTCTATTTTCTACAGGTATTTTCTTTATCTCTCTTGAATAAATATACATCAATAAAAACAAATGAAGACCCTCCTCATTTGATTCCCTATATTTTCATATATTTATTTTTTGTATGTACAGCTAACACTATTCCAGATTCCATGAATTAATTATATACTAATCTGTTTTTTCCCCATCATATCCATATATTATATTTGTGCATAATCCACAACCATGCATGTTTTCAAACCTCTAGAAATCTATTAGGTCATGCTCTCATGCAAGGAGAGGCTCACCCTTGGAGGATTATGCAAATTCAACAAAATGGGGGGCCACTGAGGACTTTTTTAGGAGGAAAAACAAGAATTTTGATGGGAATTTGGCGTCCATCCTCACTCCAAATTTGAGGTTGTATTAAAAATAAAAAATTTAGATAACAAGCTGAATAATCACCTCAAACTTTTTTATAGTTTTTGGAGTTACCACCAATGAGATATGATTTTTTTGGTGGACCCCAATCTGCCCTCTTTTTCTCACAACTCATCCTAGTCTTCTCTCACCTTCATTCACTTCTACACACACACACACACACACACACTCATTCCTCTCCATCCCTCACTAAAGCCCGCATCTTCCATGGTTTCTCTCACCCTCTTCATTGTTAACCTCCCCTCTTACTTCCATAGATCTCATATGAGCTCTACATGTACTTACACCATCACTATGCCTCTCTCTATTACCTCTAATCACAAATCCTTTTACCTCTTCTCTATATACATAAAATTTAGCATGTAAAACCATGCTTAATCTCTGCTAACTGAAAATTCTCATCAACTATTTCATCATGGCGATTCAACCTTGGCGACGACAACGCAAGAAGAGAAGAAGAAGAAGAGGATCGACAGTCATTTTGAGAACCTACACACGTAAGTCCAAAACTTCTTCAAGATTCACCATCACAAGGATTTCCTCACTTCATTCAACCATCTTACTTCAACCATCCATCTCATTCTACCCATTGTAAATATATCATAAAAATTTTAGTGATTATTAACACTAACCACTAACATACTAACACAAATAGCCATTGACCTAACCATAAAGACAACTCACCTCAAGACATGTGCATAGTTACTCTCTCTCTCTCTCTCTCTCTCTCTCTCTCTCTCTCTCTCTCTCTCTCTCTCTCTCTCTCTCCCTTAACACTCTACTTCCACCTTATCTACCATCAATAATGCTCTCTTTTGAGCCCACATCAATGAATCAAGCAGAAAAAAAAGCCCGCAATGTTTTGATATTAAAAAAAACCATAATCCTGATTTGTTATCTTGTAAATTAGGATTTCCAATAATCTTAATGACAGGTATCCAACCTATAAATAGGCCCCTCTCCTTCTTGTAAACGATCCCCAATATCTCACATAGCACCCCAACACTCTATGCATGAGGAGAAACTTAGGCATAGCAACCAGTTTCTGAGCTTCACTTTTGGTGTGAGAGAAGCTTTCAAGCTACACATTGCAAGTGAGAGAGCGTGAGTTCAAAATCTCAAAACCCCTATTGTATATGTTCCTGCATCATCAATAAATTGAGGTTTGGTGCATCAAAGGCATGATTCAACGTTCAAATCTTCGTCCTGCCACTTGTGCAATATGGTTTGGTGAATCCAAGGTGACTTGTGTATTTTAAGTTTCTATCATTT
Organism: Adiantum capillus-veneris; assembly: GCF_014529385.1. NCBI lineage: Eukaryota > Viridiplantae > Streptophyta > Polypodiopsida > Polypodiales > Pteridaceae > Adiantum > Adiantum capillus-veneris. The sequence continues at coordinate 96,621 of NC_140933.1, read as the reverse complement.
GATCTTGTTTGAGAAAGTGTTTTAGTGTGTTTCCATTGTCAATTTTGTGCCCGTTGTAAGAGGGTATTGTGGTGAGAGGTCTCCCACACGCTAAGGCAATGAGTGTGTGTTGGCAATGTTTAGCATTCACTAAGCATCGAGTTAGTTTGGTACAAGGTCTACGATAGCCTCATAACGAACCATCTCCATTTGCAAGTCACAAACAAGGTATTACGCAAGTTCCATTTCTCTTTCTCTCTCTCTCTCTCTCTCTCTCTCTCTCTCTCTCTCTCTCTCTCTCTCTCTCTCTCTCTCTTCCCTTTGCTCTAGCTCTCTCTCTCTGCTCCATTTGGTGTGTGTCTTGGCGTGAGATTTCTTGTGTGCGTATTGTGAAGCATCTTCTTGGTTGTGAAAAAATCTCTCTTGCGTCCTAGTTCGTATACCATAACTAGGTGGTGCCCCTTCACTTGTTTGGTTGTGGGTTTGTTGTTGTTCCTTGCTTGTGATTTCCCCAGCCCCAATTGAGCAGCACGAGAGCCTTGAGGGGTGTTTAGAGGTCACCTCTCTTGTTGCCCGCCCTAGACCACCTCAATGCAATGGGACAAACTCTCTCTCTCTCTCTCTCTCTCTCTCTCTCTCTCTCTCTCTCTCTCTCTCTCTCTCTCTCTCTCTCTCTCTCTCTCTCTCTCTCTCTCTCTCTCTCTCTCTCTCTCTCTCTCTCTCTCTCTCTCTCTCTCTCTCTCTCTCGCAGGACATCGCTCGCCTCCCTGGGGCGAGGGGCAGCCCTACGGGAGGTCACACCATAGTCGTAGCTTCGCCCTGCCCTCCCTCACCAGTCCAAACCCGCATTTCTTCCCTGTGTGCACCAAGTTTCTCTACTCGCTCCCTCTGTGAACCACTCCAGCCTAGAGAGGTCGCGCCTCATGCGCGCACTCTGTTCGAGCCTGTCTCCGTGTACTGTCGCGCCGCTCGTTACCAGACCAGCCAAGCCAGGCGCTCTGCTCGGGCCAAGCTTGGCCACGCCGCCGTCTCACGGCCGTTTTGTCTTTTCACCAAGGGGCAAGGGGAAAAAAAGGCCTCTGCCTAGTGCCCTAACCTAAGCAATCCGTCCCACGGGAACTCAAAGATCTGTGCCTCGACTTCAAGAGAAATCTACGCCCTCGACTACAAGGAAAAATCTCAGACCAACGATGCAGCGAAGAGGCTCTCTCTCCCCAATCAAACGGACACGGCTCTTCGTGCCCACCCCATGGGTGGATCCGATGGACCGCCTTCACTCTCAAATTCCGTAGTATGCCTTAGATGAGCCTTGAGAAACTTTAGCAAGACCCAATCATTTTTCTTAAAGGCTAAGGCTCTTCTGTGCTTATTAGCAGCAACCCTTTTTGCCTTTGCTTTGAGATGGATATAACCTCTTTAATCTTTGGAAAAGATTCTTGTGAGTCTCAGCGAAGATCTTCCCATGTACTTTAAGTAGTAAGGGACTTTTGGATCTTCCCTCTTTAACCCCAAAAGGTGCATTCCCCATAGAAGTATGTACAATGTCATTGTACGCATACTCTATAAGTGGTAGGTACTTCTCTCATTGAGAATGTTGATCTACTTCCATGACATAGGCTTTTAGTAGATTCAAGAATCATTAGATTAGTTATTTCACTTTGATCATCCGTTTCTAGATGATAGATCGAAAGAGAAATTTAATCTACTTCCTAGATTCTCAAAGAGACCTTTCTAGAAATTACTGGTCATTCTAGGATCTTTGTCCCCGACACTATGGATGTTGGCAAGCCATGATACTTGAAAATTTGAGATGTAAACAGGGTTGCCGTTTATGTGTCTTAATAGTCTTTTTGACTGCATAGAGTGTGTTTTCTTGCTAAGCCTCTCGATTGAAACAATCCAAGTTGCTTCCCTCGATCAAATTTTGACTTTGGGCATACCATGCATTTTGAAACATACTGCTTGTGGTATGTTTACTTTTCATGGTAGGCCAACAGAAATACATTTTACTCCTCGAAGAGTAGATTATGAAATCCTTCTTTGTCCTGTAATGAGAAGCATGGGATTCATATTTGACTTTCTTATTGTATGGGTGAGTATCACATAGCCTATTTCCGTTTGAAAGATAACCATCCTCCAAGGTAAATGGTTCTTTTTTTTCTTCCCTAATGCAAAAGTTGTAGTTATGTACTTAAAGTCTCGGACAGTAGCACACTCATCTATCATAAAAGATAGATCATTGTGAGTTGATATAGACACCACATTTATCCTTGGCCATTGTGAAACAGCATCGACTACTTCATTGTGCTTGCCAATAATGTGAGCAATATAAAATTTAAATTGCGAAAGAAAATTTGCCCACCTCATTTTTTTGTCGGAGAGCTTGGTTTGCGTCATGAAGTTCTTGAGGCTTTGTGATCCATTCGTAGGATGAATGGATCCCCTTAGAGATAGTTTTCCATGTGTCTAGGGCATGTAGAATAACTAAAAGCTCTTTTTTGTATATGCCCAAGACCTGTTCATTGGCATTAAGCCTTCAACTTTCATATGGTATGGCATGCCCTTCTTGAAGCAAAACTGCTCCAAGGCAATCACCACAAGCATCACATTGAACCTCAAATGACTTTGAGAGATTCGGAAGCATAAGGACTGGTTGAGAGGTAAGCTTCCCTTTGAGCTTGTCAAAAGCATTTTGTTCTTTAGCAGTCCATGAGTACTTAATGTTCATTTTTGTTAAGTCATGCAATGGTCTTGCTATTTCAGAGAATTTTGCTATGAAGCGTCTATAGTATGCACATATACCAATAAAGCTTCTTAGCTCATGTAGATTCCTTGGATTAGGCCATGCTTTTATTACCTCCAACTTTGATGGATCCATACAAATACCATCTTGAGAGATAATGTGACCTAAATATTGAACCTCTTCTAGAAGTTAATAAAAAGCTTATTCTCTTGTACAACTTGAAAGATTACCTGGAGGTGTCACTTCTACTCCTCAAGAGGACTTGAGTGGCCTGAAGATTTTTGTCCATTGTGAGTTTAAATGCGGCTGGAGAATTTGTCAAGCCAAAACTTGTAACTATCAAATAGATCTTCTACCCGCGGCACGGGAAATCTTTTTTTTTATATAGTGATCCTATTTATGCTCTATAGTCGACACACATGTGATATGTGCCATCTGTCTTTTGCACTAAAAGTACTGATGAACAAAATGGAGAGGAGCTAGGCCTCACCATCCCTTTTTTCCACCAATTTATGCACTTGCCTCATGATCTCCTCTTGTTGAGCTTGTAAAACTCAATAAGGAGGTTTATTAGGCGGTGAGCTTCCTAGTAGAAGCTTTGTTACATGGTCACCATCATCCCCTCGTTTTGAAGGTAGCTCACTAGGGATGTCATCAATGAAAACATCTTGGAATTCATTTAGGAAATAAAAAAACTCTAATTCCTTTCGATTCCCTTTATTGCTACTTGTAAAAACATTAGAATCATTTACAAATTCTCTAACAAAAATAATATACGCAAAAATAGAGCTTTTCATTGACTTATCAAAAGCAAGCATATTTACCAGGGATATGGTGTTCCCGGACTCATTAGCATCTATGTACATGCTCTTTTCCCTATAGGTGAAGTACATTCTCCTTTAAGGGAACTTCATGTTGGCAGCCATGCGGTTGAACCATAGTGCCCCTAGGATAACATCCTCATGTTGGAGAGGAGAGATAGAAAAATTCTTCTTTGTCGACGTAGCTTTGGACATGAAGCCTCAACTTCCCAATCAAGGGAGTAATGGAGGCTTGTTGATGCTTGAAAGTTGTGTCAACTATTACAGTATCTCCCATCTCAAAAGCTTGAAACTTGGTGGCCAACTCCGTTGATATGAAGCTGTGAGTAGAGCCAAGGTCAAACAAGATGAAGGCATCATGCTCCATTACTTTTCCCCAAGCATAGGAGAGGTTTGAGCCTTTGAAATGAGCATCCTCTTTTGGAGCTTCAACCATGGAAGCTCTAGGAGTTTTGGGTCAAGAACAATAACCATGTCCTTGCTCCCCACACTTAAAGCATTTATGGTCTTCACGCTGTGAGAGGGATGAAAACACACACAGTGCCTCTATAACGACCATAGCTTCTAGCATGTGTTCATCAGTCTCCAAGAATACAGATCCCTGCTCTAAACCACAATCATGCTCACAAATTGGTTCAATCACTGCACATACATCAAAATATGGCTTCAAAACAGGCTCCACATCCAACAAATCCACAAAATGGCTCTCAACCTTGCCCTCTTCCCTAATTTCGAAGGAACTAGTATCCAAAGATACATGCTCATCATCAATAACCTCAACCTCACACTCACGCCCAGAATCACAAGGTACACAAGTAGCCAATGCATCCTCTTCAAGACTTTTCAATCCTATATCCAAAGCATTACTCACCTCTTTAGGCTCTTCCAGAAACCTATCAACCTGCAAGACCTCTTTACGCTTCACAATAGACCTTGGGAAGAAACGAGAAACATCATAGGATAGGCTACTTTTCACCTGCTTAGGCTTAACTTCATCTTCCATGTCAATCCATCTTGCACATGCATACCTGTACTAATACCATGTTCCTCAAGACGCTTAAACTTCCATTCCTTGTGCTTTGCAATGCATACCGCATCTTCAAAAGACTCGGGCCTCTTCAACTCAACCTCGAACCGCAACCAAGGTGACAAACCATCAACAAAAGAACTTTTCTTCAATGAACAAGGGGGGGTCTCATCCTTAAGAGCAACACACCAACGAGTCCATATATATGTAAAACCTTGTATATAGGCATCAACACCTTGACAAGAACCTTGCTTAAGAGCATTGAGCTCATTCCATATTGCATTTGCATCTTCAAAAACCTGGAAACGCTCTAAAAAAGCTTCTATAAACTTGTCAAGACTCAAACCATAAGAAGAAGCCACCCCTCATCACACATATTGTTGCTTATGCATGCCACCTCGACTTGCTCCAGAAAGTCTTCCTCATCTTCACCAGTTCTTCCATGAAATTCCGGATAAGAGAAAGCCATGGCTACCCAAGTTTAATGCTTTGAGAACCCCTTTGAACACACATGCAAGAACCCAAAACTTTTGACTACCCAATCCCCATAAACTTCAATGGAGCTCAGCTTTAGATAAGGACAAACACATGCACATCAAATGAGTTTTCATAGTTGATCATCGGAATTACAACAGGCAAAGGACATACCAGGATCTCTTGTAATCTTCTTGGCCCGAACATAAAGACTATGTGCTACTGGAAAAAAATCTTCCTGGACACATGAACATTTATCTGGATTCTTTGAGTTAAATGAAATGGAGTGAATTGAGGGCCATTTTGATCATCCATTAAAGCCAACCATGAAACTCCCAAGAAGGCACACCTGACTTAACCTCTGATTTTGCCAAAATTTCAGCAGCATAACAGCATAAATGGCTCAAAAGACCAAAAAACCAGCCATCATAACTTGGAAAAATTTTGGCAGAGTTTCCCCAGAAGTAGAGCAGTGAGAACCCAAAATATAGACCGTATATGTATGCATAAACTGCCAACAATAGAACTCGAGCATCAAGTAGGACTCACTAGTACATAGCCTATGGCGAGGTCACAAAAAGGGTGCTCCAGCTACATGTATCACCGAAAGGATCTCCACATTTGAGAATCCCCCAGCTCAATAAAAACCTCACGCTATCGACCCTCACACGAAGGCTAATGCAAATCGTGTATAGTCAAGTCTCAGAAATGACTATCTTCCAGACCAAGTCTCAGAAATGGTTGGGACTGCCAAATACAACCAATTATGGCTCCACAAATGCGTACAATGGCAGTTTCCACAAGTAACGTACAATCCAGCAGACAATGCGCTCAAATAGGCGCCAAGTGATGCATATCCACAACAATTGCAAGTGACATCACTGCTAGTATATCACTGTACTCCAGCTACCTGTACCTGTGTGAATCACCTATACTTGTACGTGTCCCTATAACCTGTAACCTGTAACCTATAGCCCTGAATCTCGAAGCTTGAAGCTCGAAGCAGAAGGTACTCGAAGAAGATCCTCCGTAGGGGTGCCAAAAGAATGTGAGCGGGATGAAAACACACACAGTGCCTCTATAACGACCCGACACACACTCTTGGAAGGATATACACACACACTATGGGGCACCACTCGGCTTACACAACACACCTGGCCGAGACAGGGAACACACCTCTGGAGTGAGAGGAGAGAGACTATCCACTTGCCCACTCCACACACACACACACACACACACACACCCAAAAAACTCAGCTCAAAAGAGGAGAATTTCTGATGTTTAGATACAATTGAGCTTAGGCCAACACCAATGGGGCAAATAGCTCACACAATATGGGTAAAAGAAGCCAGATACAATCACAAACTGGAGCAGAAACTTCGCTCATAGGAGAAACTTACACAGAAAAACAGCAGGAAAAGAGTGAGGAATTTGGAAAAATGGACAGCGCCATCGCGTCCGGAATGGCCCAAAACCCCGGTCTACAATGTCAAAGTGCTCAAATCCGACCTCGGATGAGCAGTTTACGGCCAAAACAGGCTCCAAAATGAGCAAAAACACACCTGCGGCTGTTCCTCCTCTCTTCTCCACGTTTTTTCTGGTCTTCTCTCTCTTTTTTCAGATCCCACACTTAGCTTTATTAGTTGGGCACCCTTGGCCTTTTAGATGACCTCAAACGGACCCCGAACAGGCCAAAAACTGACCTCGCAGTGCATAGTTGTCACCTTTTTGCATCATCCGCACACCTGGCACTCAGTTTTTTTCCAATAATGCATCTCGCCACCACATGAAGTGGCCCCAAAAAGTGGTCCTAATGATGAACTTTCTGCGTAACTCTCACAAGAAAACACCCACGTTGTGTCCGTCCTCATCTGCGTGCAAATATTGACCTCGTTCGCCCTCCTGATGCCACTAGATGCCATCTGACGCACCTGCTGACCTCCTGTCGTCGGCCCGCGGATAGCTTCCTCAAGAAGTTTTACGCGCTACCAACTCCTCCTTATTGTAGAAAAAACACAGTGGTACTGGTAATAGTGAAAATCGATTCACTATGTACACCCTGTCCTACCTGTACACATGTGGGGCCCACGTAACCACCTGGCTCTGAAAAATGGGCAATTCTTTATTTGATGCACCATGCATGTATATGTACATATGCGCAATCCCTTGCTCCAAAAAACTCCTGACAACGCCTCAGAGAATTCTATGACCAAGAACCATGTGGTGTAGACTTCCAGAAATCCTATGAGCTCTTGTCTACAATTAAGGAAGATGGATCGGTCCAAATTATTGACCAGCAAAGGGGAAAAAGTCAAAGTAGTCATCACAAAAGAGATTTTGGTTGAGGCCTTGAAGTTTCCAACAGAGGGAATGACAATGAGGGCCCGCGACGACAGAAAGACAGCAGGCACTTTCACCAAGGATACTGTTGCGGAAACCTTTGCTGACCTCATCTAGAAGCAAGTGGAAGAACTAGCATGGTTATATCACCAACACTTCCACTTTCTAGCAAAGAGACCACCAAGGTACACAACACCAAATCATGCAGTTGCGACTACATTCACACAAGTGTTGAACTCGACAACTAGGCAACCCATTGATCACGCACCGTATGTGCTATCAACACTGAAAGATACCAAGAAAGAGAGTAAGATCACATATCTGGGTACACCTGAGGTATCAACAAGAATAGTGTACCATGCTATTGGCATGGCAAACAATTTTCCACTGCCCCAGATCAGAACACATGGATCGTGTCGGCACAGCCATCTCCAAGAACCACCTGCTCGTCAAAGAGAGTTTACAAATCTAATGAAGAGTCTACAAAAATCTCTCATGAAGCACATAGCAGCAAAAGCTCAGACAATGAAGGTAAGAGAGCCAGAAGAGAGGAGATGAGGAAGAAAGCAGTGGGTGTACATCAAGAAGAACCTCAGCAAAAGAAGGCGAGGTTTGAAAGAGAGAAACAAACTTACGAATGAAGCCGCCAAGCTATAGGTGAGGACCCGGCACGGTGGATTCCAAGAGATATAAAAGGCCCCTGAACCAAGAATCCTGCCAGGAGAGAACCAAAAGTTCCCAAGGATTCTCTTGAATGCATGAGGACCCGGCACGGTGGATTCCAAGAGATATAAAAGGCCCCTAAATCAAGAATCCTGCCAAAAGAGAACCAAAAGTTCCCAAGGATTCTCTTGAATGCATGTACAAGGAAGCAGAAGCCTTAAAGCAAAAAGAAACTCAAGAAGTATAAAGAAAAGCAAGGGAAGCTGCAGTGGAGCAGCAGAGACAAGCTGAAGCAACCCAACAAAGTGAAGCCCAACATGAACACGATGAGATGTCTCCCAGTCCATCATCACCATATACAAAACAGCCAGCCCTCCACCTTCACCGACAGTTAGACCCACAGAGGGCGAGCAAGCCAAAGAAAAGGAGCCTGAACCTAAACCAGAGGAGGAAACAAAGTTTGAGCAAACCAAGGCAACAAAAACAAAAATCACACCCTCTACAACTACCCAACAAGAAACGGCCGAGGCATCCACGAAGCCTCAAGAAGACAAAGCAGCCAAGGAAACTGCACAGCCAAGGTACAACCCCTGCCACTATCACAAACAGATGCCATAGCCCGACCCAAGGAGCCATCAATAGAGACTGCTAAAACATCTAGGCAGCTCACGGAGCAAGAAGACTGGCAGACGAATGACGAAGTAATCCTCCAAGTTAATGAATACACAAAACAGATGCAAGAGATGACTGAGAAAATACGAACAGTAGCACTTAGACGCAGTGCTAAGGCTAGAGAGCTGGAAATGGTCATCGACGCTCTCCAAGGAGAGCTAGAGGACAGAATGAATGTGATCTCCGATCTGCAGAGACAAATCCAAGAGTTGAGAGCTGAAGCTGAACAACACCAGCTAGCAAAAGAGAAGCAACAAAAAGAAATGGAAGAGCTAGGTGAAATTCTCACGAAGTTAACAGATGCCTGTAAGACAAAAGATGAACAACTGACAGAGGTTACCAATGAACTCTTAACTACATCTCTGACAACCCAAAAGATTCAAGTGCAGCTTGACGTAGAAAATGCTTCGCTGCAATATTTAGAGCAAAGAACAAATGATCAGGAAACCTTTTTGCGACAAATAAGGAAAAATCTTGCAGTTACCTCAATCAAAGGTACAGATGAAGTATACAAAGCTTTAGAAAAGAAGAACAAAGATCTTGAACCCAAGCTAAAGTTAGAACAGTCACAACAAAGAGACCTTGCATTAATGCGGGTGCAAAGGGAAGATCAGCTGCTCAAGGAGATAGCAAAGCTTAAGCGAGCTAATCAGCTGCTGCGAGACGGTCAGCAAGAGATACAAAAATAAGTTGGTACATCAGAGCAACCACACATTGAAATTCCCTCAGTCTCTTTTACTAAGATGGAAACGCAGCCGGCTTATTTTTGGCAGAAGGGCTAGGTGGAGAGGAAGATTTCCATGTACCAAGAACACATGTTGATCAAGTGAAAATGGTCCAGTTGTCTAAAGCTGAAGAAGATGCACTTAAGGAGCTAGTCTCTCAAGAAACAGATGAACAATGGAAAGCAGGGATGGATTCGGAGTTGAGAGTTCTCCATTCAGTCACGTTACTCAACTCACCCCCAACCAAATCAATGCACAATGGCATCAACAATCACTGCCATATCCTTTGATCAAGGTAGAACTTTTACAAGTCAAAGAAAGATTATACAAAAATATGTAGGAAGTCCACCCCAAGTGGAGAAAGACTTGGCTGAACAAGAATCCACAATACTTGATTCTGTTCACAAGAGCACCTGCAGCACTTCAGAAAGATCCGACCTTTTGTCATGTACCAAGAGTAAGGACATGGCAAGCACATGAAGCAATGACAAAGAAGCAGTCTACATGGCTGAATTATCCAAGATTGCCAGCTCCATAGCAGGGAACACCAACAGAGGAATACATGGTGAAAACCCTAACGGGCGAATGATATTTTTCAAAAGTCTCCCTGATCTCTTGGGTGCTATGCTCTACAAAATCTAGCAAATGCTACTCACATACATTGAAGCTTTTCATGAGCGAGAGCAAGAAGGAGCACCGTGGATGTCATTCCTCGAGGGCAATAAGGGTCTTTGCTTTCGACCTAAGCGGCCAGCCTTCCGAAGAATTCCTTTATGGCTTCTATGCCCGATGCATGTTCTTGCCATCTAGCAATACGTTGGTGTTTGAGAAAGCGTTCTATACAGGGTTTTTCACTTGGCGAACGAAGATTTTTGGGCCAATGATTAGCAACTTAACCTCTAGATTTGTAGGCTACTCAGCCATTAAGCTAAAAAACAGGGTCACCATGCAATTTTTGCAGGTTTCAGACAAAGAAAGAAAGACCAGGTATGAGAAAGCTTTACATGCACTTAAAGACCGCCTTGCCAGCCGTCAACCCGAAGATTATTTCAGCCCATAAAGCTATGTCAAGGGACGACACAGGCTAGGAGGGGGGAATGTTAGCAGTAAGCTAACTTGGATACCATTTTTCAGAGCTTTCATTGTAAAAACATTTGTTATTTTGATGAATTAGGAATATTATAACTTCTAATTTTTGGATAAAGTTTGTAATTGATGAGCCGGGGCTACAAACTTCCAGATTGTATCAACCTGTCTTTAGTTAGAGCTCCCGAATTATTAGTTATGACCACCAAAAACTTTGGCTAAGGTATAAAAGCCAATTTTTTTAAGTTTTTCAGAAGTTTTTGGATAATGAAATATAGCGTGAGCTAACGGCGCTCACTTCTCTCCTTTCTCGCGCTTCCTACTCCCTCCCTGGTTGTCACATTGCAGTCGCATTTGTTGCGTTGCAACCGCAGGTAAGAGCTCTATGGATTGACATAAGCATTTCATGGTACTCCATAGCTTTTGGCGTCGCCGATCAGCAGCCTAATCTCATCATAAGTAGGAATTTACACTTCAAAATCAATAACTAAGTATAGGCAGGGTATTGGGGCTTCATTGCTAAGCATTTAGATGCATTCAAGGTAAAAAACGATTGGGTCAAAAATCCACTGCTGTTAATAATCGTGATTTTTGTACTTGACCTCAAGTGGGATTTGAGACCATAAGCATGTGTTCTTAGGTCTTATAAACATGTCTTAGAAGTTTTGATACATTTGGATGTCATTTGATGTTGTAACGGATGTGATTTGTTTGCTGATGAGCGATTGGCTTTTGGCGATTTCAGTCATTTGAGTGTAGCTTGAGGTAGATGCAAGTTGTTTGTTGTTTTCCAAGAGATTGACAACCTCTTGTAGCCTCTATGCACTAGTCGAGTCAGCTTCGTCCCATGGATTGACAATTTATTTGTGGTTCTCCCTATGTCTGCAATAAGATAGGAGCGAGGTTAGACACCCGTCCCACATTTGGCGTCGTTGCCATGAAAAAACCAGGTTTTAATCAAGTGCCAATGGTCCAATTGTCTAAATCTGAAGAAGACGCACTTAAGGAGCAAGTCACTCAAGAAACAAATAAACAATGGAAAGCAACGATGGATTGGGAGTTGAGAGTTCTCCATTCATTTAACGTTACTCAACTCACTCCCAACCAAATCAATGCACAATGGCATCAACAATCACTACCATATCCTTTGATCAAGGTAGAAATTTTACAAGTCAAAAAAAGATTTTACAAAGATATGCAGGAAGCAGGCACAGAGGAAGTCCACCCCAAGTGGAGAAAGACCTAGCTGAACAAGAATCCGTGATACTTAATTCTGTTCACAAGAGCACTTGCAGCACTTTAGAAAGGCCCGACCTTTTGTCCTATACCAAGAGTAAGGACATAGCAAGCACATGAAGCAATGACAAAGAAGCGGCCTACATGGCTAAATTGTCCAAGATTGCCAGCTCCACAGCAGGGAACATTGACAGAGGAATACATGGTGAAAACCCTAACGGGCACCATGACATTCTTCAAAGTCTCCCTGATCTCTCATGCGCTATGCTCTACAAAATCTGTCGAATACTGCTCACATGCATTGAAACTTTTCATGAGCCAGAGCAAGCAGGAGCAACGTGGATGTCATTCCTCGAGGGCAATAAGGGTCTTTGCTTTCGACCTAAGCGGCCAGCCTTCCGAAGAAGTCCTTTATGGCTTCTATGCCCGATGCATGTTCTTGCCATCTAGCAATATATTGGTGTTTGAGAAAGTGTTCTATACAGGGTTTTTCACTTGGCGATCGAAGATTTTTGGGCCAGTGATCAACAACTTAACCTCTAGATTCGTAGGCTACTCAGCCATTAAGTGCAATTTTTGCAGGTTTCAGACAAAGAAAGAAAGACCAGATATGAGAAATCTTTACATGCACTTAAACACAGCCTCGCCAGAGCCATCAACCCAAAGATTATTTCATCCCATAAAGCTGTGTCAAGGGATGACACAGGCTAGGAGGGGGGAATGTTAGCAGTAAGCTAACTTGGATACCATTTTTCAAAGCTTTCATTGTAAAAACATTTATTAATTTGATGAATCGAAAATATTGTAACTCCTAATTTCCGGATAAACTTTGTAATTGATGAGCCGGGGCTACGAGCCGGGGCTACAAGCTTCCAGATTGTTATTTTTGACCACCAAAAACCTTGGCTAAGTTATAAAAGCCATCTTTTGTAGGTTTTTCAAAAGTTTTTGGATAATGAAATACAGCGTGAGCTAACGACGCTACTTCTCTCCTTCTCGCGCTTCCTACTCCTCACTAGTTGTCACATTGCAGTTGTGTCTGTTGCGTTGCAACCGCAGGTAAGAGCTCTATGCATTGACGTAAGCATTTCATGGTAATCTATAGCTTTTGGCACCCACAGCCTAATTTCATCCTTAGTAGGAATTTACACTTCAAAATCAATAAATAAGTATAGGTGGGATATTAGGGCATCATTGCTAAGCATTTAGATGCATTCTAGATCAAAAATGACTAGGTCAAAAATCCATTGCTGGTAATAATCGCAATTTTTGCACTTGACCTAAAGTGGGATTTGAGACCATAAGTATGTGTACTTAGGTCTTATAAACATGTTTTAGAAGTTTCATGACGTTTGGATGTCGTTTGATGCTGTAACGGATGTGATTTGTTTGTCGATGTGCGATTGACTTTTGGTGATTTCAATCATTTGAGTGTAGCTTGAGATACATGCGAGTTGTTTTTTGTTTTCCAAGGGATTGACAACCTCTTGTAGCCTCTATGCACTAGTCGAGTCAGCTTCGTCCCATGGAGTGACAATTTATTCGTGGTTCTCGCTATGTATGCAATATGATAGGAGTGAGGTTAGACACCCATCCCACACTATCCCAAGCCTCGGTCCCAAGGCCTCAAACACCTTCAAAGGTGGAGAGAGCTAGCGGGGAATGAGGGTAGGAAAGAGGAAGAAGAATCATTCATAGGAGAAAGAAATAGTTCCTCACTTATCATCACTTTTTTTGCTTAGCATAGCATAATAGCGTAGTAATGAAGATGAAGAAGATGGAAAGCTTAAGCATTGAATCATGGCTCTTGGTTGGATTTGCATTCCATAGCCAAGATTGTTGGTGTAGGTTCTCAACTTTTCAACAAGCTTGGAGAAGGAGATGGAGCTCTTTCACTTTGCACTTCACATAATGAGAGAGAGAGAGAGAGAGAGAGAGAGAGAGAGAGAGAGAGAGTGTGTGTCTATGGGGGAGTGTGTACCTCCCCCCCCCCCTCTCAAGCTTGTTCCACCTCTCTCTCTCTCTCTCTCTCTCTCTCTCTCTCTCTCTCTCTCTCTCTCTCATTATTTAATTATATCATCTGGACATGTGTCCTCTTTTTCCTCTTTGAGAGAAATTATTTATTTTTATGCATCTAAATTCCCATTGAACCCCTTTAAAGCCTATCCAATAGGATTCAATAGCCTATCCCCTTTAAAGCCTATCCTTTAAAGCCTATCCAATAGGATTCAAGCACATCATGAGGGCCACATGTGGAGGATTCTGACATGTGTCTTTTTTGCTTTTTAACTCATTTGGTTTGAATTAAACACTTCAAGAATTTAGTCAATTAAGCATGGAAACCTTTTATGCCTTTTGAGAGTTTATCTTCGAATTGAAGACTTCAAGGATCTTAGTCATTTAAGCATGAGAATCACCTCAAGCTTGGGTAAGGTTCCCACAAATACTTTAAGCACTTTAGTTAGCAAGCTGACAAACACCTTATGCTTGGGTAGGATTCCCACCTCAAGGTCAGTTCTAGCTTGCCTGAAGTCCTTTGCCTAAGGTCAATGCCTAAGGTCAAATTTTACACTAGCTTTTGGAGGTCTTTAATGAAGCTAACCCTAATGTCTTGTAAGCTCCATTAGATGCACATTTCTCTTTGATAGACTACCTCCTTTTGGACCCCTATTGAGATGTAACCATCTCTCCTCTTGGTCCCTTGCTGAGGTAAATCTAGAAGCACTTATTGCACATTGCTCTTTGGTAGACCGTCTTCTTTTGGACCCCTATTGAGATGCAACCATTTCTCCTTTTGGTCCCCCGTTGAGATAAGTCTAGAAGTACATATCTATATCCTAACTCTTGTTTCCCTTTTACCTTCCCATACTAAATGATCAGTTTAATATGAGAAAATCATTTGGTAAAGTTAGATATTATATTTTATGACAATCTGAATAAAAGAGTATTCCCAAAATATATGAGTAAACAAAGATGAAGGGCAATAAAGACTAAAGCAACTAACTATGCAATGATTAGGAATCAGCTCTATCGACGTGGGAAGCTTAGACTGTGTGACAACAAAGAGGAGTATCTTCCTATCTTGGATCACACGGGTCTAGCAAGAGACCACTTCTTTTATTAGACCATAGCCAATAGACCATAGCCAAGGCTATATTGATGGGGGCAGGCATATGGTGGACAACCTTGTTTTCCTCTACCAACTTTAGTTTTTTCGACGATGTGATTCATGTAAAGAAGCAAAAATGCCGACTCGAATTGATAGTATGCCACTACGACCTATGATGGGCTTCTTTTGAGCTTGTAATTGATTGTGGATCGCATTTCCTCAATGAGGTGATAGACCACTTATTAAATGAGCTCATGGTCATCCATAACAAATCTGCACCTTATCATCCTCAAGCGAACAGTCAAGCCGAACATATAAACAAAATTTTGAGCTTTGTACTTATTAAAATTGTTAATTCAAGAAGAATAAACTGGAAGATACAACTTCATTCAGCCTTGTGGGTGTATCGAGTTTCATTCAAAACAGCCTTGAACATGACTCCTTTTAACTTGGTCTATGGATTAGACACAATACTACCAATGGAGTTCTTATTACCCACTCTCAAAGTTGCATGCAAGTTTGAATGAAAAGGGCACAAGTTGTAGAGCGACTTGAAGACTTAGAATGACTAGATGAACAACGACAAGTGGCCATTGCCCATAGATATGCACAAAAATGAAAACAAAACACTTTTTTGACTCACATTTGCTAGCAAAAATTTTCAAACGAGGGAATTTGGCTCTAGTATATCCGTGAAACAACATATACCCAAGTTCAAGAAAAAAGGGCATGATCCTTTTGTGATGTCAAATTAGCTACTCTATTGAGATGGAGAAATCATGGAAAATTGGATTAGTGGATGTCAACTCTGCAAATACCATCTACCCTTGACAAATGACCATTTGCAAAGAATGCATGCAGCAAAGAAAATAAAGTTTAAACAACAACAGGTGATTGAGAAAGCCCAAGAGGAAGCACGTATTCGCGTTTTGAATAGGAAAGCAGCGAGGTAACCAATTTCTCAAGTTCTACCCTTCAAAGTCAACTCCTAGTAGATGATGAGGTCAAAACTGATGATGAATGGCTGGATGGTCTTCATAGTCGGATCACAATGAATCTCAAATTACACGGTCAAGGCCTTAGCAAATACAAGTGCCACAATCAATGTGGTCAGCCATTCTACTTACTGCAAAGCAACTACTCAACCACTTGAGTATTGTCGAGCCACTATCAAGGGATGTAACAAAAAGGTCACTCCAACTTTAGGGAAAATCAACTTTAATACCATGGTTCTAGGATTCTCTTGCCCGCATATTTTCATATGCATAGTGGATGAACATATGAATAAAGACTTAATCTTGGGAGTTCCATGGATGCGAACCTCCTATAAAGCAATCCAAGATTGGGATGCCAATTTGGAACTTACACTTAAAGGAGGACAGTTGAAGGTACCATTTTCATACAACAAGGAAGAGTGGAAAGCAATTCTCGGTAATTTCCAGTCGCCAAAGCACGAGCCATCTGATACACTTACAACTGCTGCTTCGTGAAATATTTTTTCTTAAAATCATAACATGTAGGGAATGTCTTGTCCAACACCCACAGCTGTGAAGACTGCCCTATATTCAGCCTCACAATTGGAAGTGGCCACAGTAGGTTGCTTCTTGCTCAACCATGAAATACATGAACTACCAAGCATGAAACAAAAACCACTTGTGGACACTCACATGTCATATAACAACTAGCCCAATCTGAGTTTGAAAAAGCATGTAAATCTGGCGGCAATGATCTCCCCTTGGGATAAAACAAGCCAAGATGCAAGTGCCACTCAAGTAGCAAAAAATACTCTTGACTACCTGCCAATGCTTAAACCTTGGGCTATCCATAAATCTACTGACATGTGAGACTGCAAACTGAATAATTCGGCCTTGTGTTGCATACATAAATGAGGCAGCCAACAGTAGTTTGGTAAAGAGTGACATCAGCAGGATCAGCAGCATCATGTAGACTCAACTTCAAACGTTTTTCCATGGGAGTGGCAATAGGTTTGAAATCCTCAAGTCAAAACTTACATAGCAATGTCTCTATGTGACTTTTTTGACACAAGGCAATACCACCATCACATTGCTTAAACTGTATATCCAAGTAATGATGCAGCAGCCCCAAATTATTCATCTTGAAAGTAGCATTCAAATCAGCCTTAAATTCAGCAATATGTGCCTCATTGGGACCAATGATCAGCAAATCATCCACATAAAGAACAACAATGAGAAGTACATTGCCCTCACGCTTGACATACAATGTGCTTTCTGTTGGACTGTTACGAAAGCCTTGTTTGACCAAATGAGTGTCAATTTTCTCATATCAAGCACGAGGAGATTGCTTCAACCCATACAAAGCCTTCTTACATCTGTACACTTTGTCCTCTTGTCCTTTCTTGAAAAAACCGCGAGGCTGCGTTACATAGACTTCCTCAAAAATGTCATCATTCAAGAAAGCAGTAACAATATCAGACTGATGTACATCCCAACCAAAATGAGTTCCCAATACACATAGAAAACAAACAGTATTCATATGACAAGTGGGAGCAAAAGTTTCTTCATAATCTATGCCTATCTATTGCGCATAGCCTTTTGCAACAAGTCAAGCCTTATGGCAATTAACCTCACCATCCAACTTGCGTTTCAACTTGTAAACCCACTTTGTACCAATGGCCTTTTTTCCAAGAGGCAAATCACATAAATTCCATGTATCATTTTCTATAAGTGCATAATATTTTGATTGCATGGCAGCCATCCAATTTTTTGAATTTTGTGCTTCATCAAAAGATAGAGGTTCCTCTATATCACATAAGCTAGACACAGCCAAAGCATAACAGTTTGATGCATAAGAGGCATGGCGAGAACCTGAATGAGTACGACTAGACAAAGGTGCATCCAATTTACTGTCACACAAAATGTGCACCATTGATTTTGGCATACCTCTAGCCTGCTCATTTTCAGCCCTTTCCTCATCAAGTACATCATGTACATCTACACCATCCATTTTGGCATACCTCTAGCCTGCTCATTTTCAACCCTTTCCTCATCAAGTACATCATGTACATCTGCATCACTAATAGGCTGATCTGTAACAATTTCAGAGACCCCCATAGGCTGTACATTTGCCTCATTTGAATTTACATTCGAACTTCCACCACTAAAAAGAGGTAGTAAATTGTCATAAATGTCATGTAAGCTTACTTTACTATCTCTAGTACACGACAGCAAAGGCTGAATAGAATCTTCCACAAACACCACATCACGTGAGACCAAAATACGCTTTGTTTGCGGATGGTACAACCTGTAACCATTGCTTTCAACACTATAACCAACAAAAATACATTTGATAGCCTTATCATCCAATTTTTTGCATTGCACTTGTGGCACTAAACCATAAGCCAAACACCTTGTACATCGTGTCATTTTTGTAAGAGAACTATTTTTCCTCTTAGCAACACCATTTTGCCGAGGCGTATATGGCACTGTATATTGGTGTTTTATCCCACAACTAGCCAGAAATGCATTAAATTCATAAGACATATACTCCACCATCGATCAGAATGAAGGGCGCCCATAGTACATTTCGAGACATTTTCAGCCATAGCAAAAAATTGTTTGAAGCACATAAACACTTTGGACTTAACTTTCAACAAATATATCCATGCATGCCTGGAGTAGTCATCAATGAAAGTCACGAAGTACAAGTAATTTCCCAACGACGGAGTTTGCATAGGGCCACAAACATCACTATGCACAAGCTGTTGTTGTAGCACGAACTGACCCATCCTTTGGAAACTTAGCATGCTTTATTTTACCCAGAATACAGCCTTCACAAACATGTTTGACTGGTGCTTCAAGAGGCGGCAAAGAAGCAACCATATCATTTTTTTGCAAACACAGCAAACTAGAAAAATTCAAATGCCCAAAACGTGCATGCCACATTTTTGCATCTGAAACAGCCCTTGAATTTGCAACTGCATTTGAAAAAAAAAATCCACACTTGTCATACAAAGTGAGCTTATACATCCCACGACACAAAAGACCAAATGCAACAATTTCATCACCAAAACTGAGATCATGAATCGTACATCTATCATCCACAAATTTGACTACAAGACTAGGTTTAGCAAGTGTAGATACAGACAAAGGTTCTTTTTTATCCCAGGTACATACAATGCATCAACAAGTGTGAAAGAACTGCCATTTGCAGTAGTAAGCACAATCTTTTGAACTCCGTGAATACGATAAGAGGCATTGTTAGCACAAGTCATCGTATTCCCATGAGGGACAGCCTCAATATAGATAAACAAATCACGATGTGAGGTAATGTGCTTTGTAGCACCACTGTCAAATTACCACACATGTGAATATGTAGCAATTGACATACATGCATCATGGACAATAGGATCATAAGTGCACTCTGCACTAAATGCCCATTTTGCATCAACATCACATCATAATCTTCTTTGACAAAAGACTCTACAATTGTTGCACTTGTATTGGACCCTATAGTGGATCCAACCTCTTTTTTCTTAGCCTTTTTAGCCTTCAATTTTGGACACTGCTTGATCAAGTGATCATTAGCTTTACAATAATGGCAACACATCTTCTTTTTTCCCTTATCACCAAAATTGCTAGACGAAGTGCTGCCAGCAGAAGCATTAGGAATAAAAAAAATTCCACTCGCAGCAAAACCATAAGAAGTGGTCACATTGTTGTTCCCACATTTTTTTTGAGCTGCAATAAAATCTTGTTCAATTGCACATTTCCTAGTCCTGTTTAATCTGGAAAGTGACTCTTGTAATAGCAATGTGCATAATGCATCAAACTTGACAACTTCAAGATTTCCTTGGTTCACAAGTCTCCAAGTACTAGCAAAAGTTTGGTAAGAATATGGCAAAGCATCAAGAACAGTTTGCACAAGTGAATTGTCAGAAATGACTTCTCCTGCAAAAATTAGTTGTTCATTAACATCCTTGACACCAGCAAGGAAAGTGCCCATTTCATCTTCCTCATGCATAATCTTTGATTCCATCTCTTTACGCAGCAAAACAATTTTAGCCTCATTACGGCTTGCATAAAGACTTGCTAGAATATCCCAGCCTATTTTGCAAATTTTGTTGAACGGATGTGAGGAGTGATAATGTGCTTCACGGACAATGCAATCAATGTATGAGCCTATGCATCTCTTACATCCCAGAGAGCCTGCTCAGTCATAGGCAAAACAGCTCTGACAACAGCAACCCTGGCGGAAAAATCTGGAGCATCCTCAACATCGCCTGCATCCACAGTACCAGGACGTACATCAATGCCCTACACAATGTTCCAAACTCCCTTTGACACAAGTACATGTTGCATCATGTAAGCCCACATAGGGTAATTGTCCCCATCCAATCTGTCCTCAGCATACCAAACATCTTGAACACATCTGTGTTGTTGTCAGCCGTGGAAAATGTATGCGCCTGATGTGAAAACTGCCCAAAATGAGGAGAAATTGAGTGAGACTAGCACCTGCTATATAGCACAACCCACAGTAGATCGTATGGGACCTGTTATGCACTAATTGGCACTGACAAAAATTATGCACAATATGACCAAATTGCATGTCCAGACCTGGTTGTAGTGGAAATGGAGGTTGAAATGAGCCCAAAATGAAATTCTCACCAAATCTCACATAAATTGAAGAAAGTAAGTAGGTGTGTGTTGGAGCTACTAGCGACTAAGCCCGGGAGGATGTAGCCTGCTCTCATACCAATTGTTTGTGGGAAAACACACAACGCTTGGAGAAGACGAAGGAAGCTCAAGGCACACAACAGAGAGTGTGTTACTTAGTGTGCAATGGAAAGATAGATAGCCCTAGAGTGATGGGCGTATATAATTCATGGGGCAAAAAACCTCCTAAAGAGGGAAAAAATGCCCCGGTGGTTCTGATGTGTTCACACACATCACTACCACATGTATATGGTAACATATTGAACTGTTTTGGTTCTTTCTCTAACTATTTTTGTACTCTGGTTAACACTAGATGTTGTCCAGGTACTTTCCTCGGTACTTTATGGTGCTTCTTTATTTCATTTGGTACTTTCTTGAACTACTTTGGTACTATCTTGTTACTAATTTTGAGTCTTATAAGGTACTTGCAATTTTGTCTTGGGTGCTATGTTGGCACAATCTGTGGTACTTATGTCGCATTTTTGTTCATTTGGTAATCTTAAGGACTATTCTGAAATTGTTTTGGTACTTTATAGAACTGTTTTGGTACTTTCCTACAATATTTTTATAGTGCTTTGGTAATTGTATTGTTACTTTATGTAACTGTTTGGGTACTTTTTTAAACACTAGGTGCTATTTTGGTACTTTCCTTGACAAATTTTAGTGCTTCTTTACTACATTTGGTACTCCATTTGACTATTTTGATATTGGTTTGATGCTTCTGTTAGGTACTCATATACTGTACATTTTTTTTTTTAATGGATGCTATGCTGGCACAATCCTCGGTACTATGGGTGCTTTTTTGTTTATTTGGTGTTGTTTTCTCCTCCTTTGGTATTGCTTTGGTACTTTCTAGGTACAAATTTTTTGGACTTATAGGGTACTATTGGGTTTGACTTGGATACTATGTTGTTAATGTCTTTGGTTTTTTAAGTGATAAGTATGCTTCATTTGCTACTATTTTGGTGAATTGGTATTGTTTTGGTGGTATTTTGGTACTATTTTGGTGATACAAGTTATTTGGTATTGTTTTGGTGGTATTTTGGTTTTTTTTTTTTTTTGGTATTGCTTGTGTTCTCCCTTGCTAATTGTTTTTTTTTTACAGATAAGTTAAGCAAACGGATTACGCCAAGCTCTACACTGAGTGCTTGGAAAACCAAGACCATTACGATTTTGTAATCAAGTTTCATGTTGATGTGAAGAGGGGAATGTCATGCACATTGTTTCCAAGGCCTCATGTTGTGGACACTAAAAACACAATTCATTTGTTTGGTACTTGTGTTGCCTGTGGTGAGGCTTTGTAGGCTTCTTACGTGGTTGGTACCTTCATGCTTCCGTGTCGGTATCAGTACCATCCTTATGTTGTGGACACTAGGTGCCAGGGAGGTTATTATTGGAGAGTAAGTGGGGTGTTGTGTTAGACACTATGCTTATATTCATTTGAATTGATTATCTAATCTTGTCTTTCATCTTCGTATGTATGTAGGTAGAGGATCTTTTGGTGAGGACACCCATGAAAACACCCAAGTGGATCGAAAGGATCTCCGTGGTCATAGCAAGCCAGATGCAACTCACATGTTCCAGGAAGATCCTCACAAGTCAATGCAGGAAATACTGGAAGACCTTGATGCCAACACAATGGAAGGTAAAGGGGATGAGCCTGTTGTAGACTCAAGCTTGGGAGAAGATCAAGTAAAAGCTAAAGTGCAGGAAACACTACAAGAACTTGATGCCATCATAGTGGAAGGGAAAGGGATTGAGGATCAATTGAAATCTGAAGTGTAGGATTTACTACAAGACCTTGATGCCACCACAATGGAAGGGAAAGGGGATGAGGGCATTCTGGACTCGAGCTTGGGAGAATAGCAGCTGAAAGCCGAAGTGTAAGAGAGGGTTAAATAGGGTAAAGAGGGGAAGGAGAGACCAGGAAAAACAACAGGGGGGAAGTGATCCTACTGAGAAAGTTTCTAAAATGGAGATTAACCACAACAAGAAGATCAGCTGAAAGATGAAGTGTAGGATATACTACAAGACCTTGATGCCACCACAGTGGAAGGAAAAGGGGATGAGGGCACTGTGGATTCAAGCTTGGGAGAAGAGTAGTTGAAAGTCAAAGTGAAAGAGAGGGTTAAACGGGGTAAAGACGGAAGGGGAGAGCAGGAGAAGCCACAAGGGGGGAAGTGATCCTACTGAGGAAGTTGTTGAAATGGAGATTGACCAAGGCAAGAAGATCAACAAATAAATTCCCATTGAAGAGGTGGCAATTGAAGTTCTCTTGGCAGCAAAAGTTTTGTATGCGACATCAACTGCAGAGAAGAAGGTGGGTAGAAGGAGTAAGAAGAAGACAAAGTGGACTATTATGGAACCTGCTAAAAGTGCAGAGGAGGTTGTAGGTGTTGAGGAGCCCAAAGGAATGGAGGAGGCTTTTGGTACGGAGGAGGCCTCAGGGGCTAAGGCTTTAGAGGTAGCTAAAGGAACAGAGGAGGCCAAAGGTTGGGGGAGGGCAAAGGTGCAAAGGAGACACCTGATGCGACACCCTTAGAAATAGGTGATAGCATTGAATCAACCATTCTCTCCCAACTCTTCAATGTGAAATCTAGAAAGCGTCCTATTGGTCGTGATCCAAGCCACGAACCCACAAGAATTAGCTGTTGTGAAAGAATTTTGTGCTTGCTTCTAGCTTACTATGAAATACCAACCCATTCTGCTTATGTCAATGAGTTTGGTGCCATGTCACTTGTTCTATGTTACTTTGTACTATGTACACAATTTCCTGCTATTTTATACTTTGGTTCTTTGCTCATTTGGTACTGTGTGTTTGTTGCTTTGGTACTCTTATTTGTATAGCTATTATAATTGCTTAGTTTCTTTGTCACAGATATTTTTGATCAGTTACAATGTGAGATGTGGGCTCCCACACTGAGAGATGTGACATCAATTTTGGAGGAGTTCAATCTCCTTGTGGACAACATGAGATACAAGTCCTTGAAGAATGATTAAGACTCGTGTTGCTACATTCGGCCATATGAGCCAAAATATTATGACCCGAAAAAGCCGAACTATCTTATGGAGGTCATTTTTCGATGGATCTAGGTGGCTAAATGAGAAGTTTCCCACTTATTCTAGCCATTGCACAACCTTGTTTGATATCGAGGATGACATTCCTTGTACGTTGCCAACTACTTTGTATCTTTGGAGGGGTATTCATACCGCTTTGACCCCCCCTGATGTGTAAAAGATTGTGTAAGCTTGAACATCTCCTCTGGCATTTTCATGAAAATTATCATTGTGCATGTATCTTGGTCCCCTGAAAATTTTTACTAGTGCACTTTATCTTTTTGTACACGTACTTTTTCTTGCTACTGCTTTGGACAACAAGAAGCTAGGGGAGAGATGTGATGAGAGCAAGGGAGGGGAGGATGAGAAAGAAAGAGGAAGGGAATAGTTTTTGCAGAGTACCATAAAGGGTTCTTATTACACAATAAGAATGGGCTTTATAACTCTGCCTACATAAGAACTGTACACAGCAGGCAACTAAAACCATTTAGCACAGTACCAAGATTTGATGCTACAATACCAAAATTCGTGGCATATTACCACCAAATATTTGTATTGTTTAACACAATAGTAGCTCAATGATTGTAAAGGTAGTAGATAGTACCAAAGGTGGGTAGTATAGAGTATCAAATTAGGTACCACATTATTATAGAGTATCAAATTTGATATTACAATAGTCATTTGAACACAAAAAAAACACAATACCAAAATTTAGTGCTACAATAACACAGCTTTCAACTAAAAAATATAAAGCACAGCACCAAAGTTTTGTATTGTAGAGTACCATCCTTGGTATTGTGGAGTATCAAAGTTTAGTACTATATAGTATGAAATTGATAACACAGCAATGGCACTAGACAATCTCAAGTAAGATTCTATTCAAAAGAATTACAACTGTTGGTTGTGGTTAGAATTGTAGTTGGGGTAAATTTTGTATGCCTCCCCTCCTCCCCAGTTCCTTCTTCATATGGCATAATGTTGTAGATATTTTCATATATCTCTGAGGATAGGTTGAAGTGGTTATGCAGGCTAGAAATAGCCTCCATGGGGAACGTATGGCTCTAACTATATGGAAGTAAATCATCACTGGTGATTTCTGATTCAATAGGGTATAGATATCAACTTTGCCCTCAACATGGGCATAGTACAAACCCAAAGTGTGCAAAGCCAAGGCAGTGTTCAAGCTTCTGTTGAGCAACAAGAGGATCAAGATGCACATATAGAGTTAGCATGTGGTGTTGATGATGATCAAGATACAAGCTCACATTTTTGGGAGACAAGCAAGGAGGATAGAGCGGATCAGTCCACATCCTATGGCAAGGAGACAAATTCAATGATCCTGTGTTGGTAAGGATAAAGCTACCTTGTTGTATGTTTGATAACATGGTGATCGGCAATGTGAAAGAAGACTAGGTTGAAGTGCCAAAGCTTGAGGAGGTAGATATGCACCTAAAGTGGGCATGCAACACTATGGTGATGACCATAGTGTTGCATGAAACACTATGGTGACGACCATGTTGATGGGAGTTCCAATGGTAAGTGTTATGGGAGTGGAACTGGTTTGTAAAGTTGCAAAAAAGGGCAAGGTCTTGTCTATGGATAGGCAAGCGGGCTTGCAAGGTCAAAAAGAGGATAACAGCAAAGCAAAAACCAAGGGAGCTGGTCATTTTTTGTGTGCTCGTAGTGTGTCAAATGCTAAATACAGGGATCAACTACAATTGCCTATGGATTGCATGAATGGTGCCTGGGATCCAGGTTCTTTGGATCAGGTATGCATTGTGGACAAGTCTAATTGGGGGTTTGACGATCCTGAGGCTGCTATGGATGAAGAGTCACATGTGCTTGTTGATGGAAGAATAAGGTTTCTTGGGGTTGAACATAAATGTTCAACAATGGCGTTGGCCAATGATGGTGCAACCAAAGTGTGTCGACCACAGCAGAGGGCACAAGCAGTATGAATGGGCTAGCAGGTGGTGCAGGCATGGGCAATGAAGCACGTATGAAGTGCAAGTTTGGCAAGGGATAATTTGAAGTGTATGGCTAAAGTGTTTAAAGAGTGGAGTGTGTTAGTCCTTACCAATCGACAAACGGAGTCCCGATTGCCAAGATACAGGCCTTTGAAGTCTCAGCAGGGGCCGGTTCTGAGCCAGTTTGATCACATTGGAGAGTGTGTTGTCAAGTGCGTTTTGGAGCTTTCTAGGGTTTGCAAAGGTAAAGGGAAGTGTGTGAAGCTAGCTGGAAGAAACGGTATGTCCATCTGAGCTACATGTGCAATGTTATGGAAGGTTGAAGTTGACGGCAATTGCCAGCTAGGTAGTGCCATATGATTTGCAAATTTTGGGCTCTTGGTTTGAGGCCATGTTGGGGTCAAAATGCAAGGTGGAGGTGTGAATTGGAGCTAGGTTGGGCACTTTAAATGGGTTTTGATAATGTGACAATCTGGTTGAGGAGCAGGAAATGGGGTTGTCTTTAAGTGGGGCAGGAAAGATGGAAAATTGGGAGGGTTGATGGTTTTTCCCATACCCATGAGGTTCCAATGGAGTCTAGAGTCGCCATATGGCTTGTATATTATCCCACAAGGGGGTGTGGAGAAGGGGAGCATGGCCTATATATACTAAGGTGTGCACATCTGAAGGCCTAAGGAGATGGAGGGAGAGAGAGCTCCCCTTGTGCATGGCTATGGTGGCCTCTCATTGGTGTTGCTGACACGGCCCCCTGATAGTGGCTTTTAGTGGATGGAGGAGCACCGATGGCATTCATGTGGCACTTTATGTTGTTTATGACATGGCATTTTTTCCAGTTGGGGGCTAGTCCCATGGCCCTCAAGGCCAAACCTTTTACCCCTTGTCATGCCGCCGTGACAACCAAGGGGGGGGGGGGCTCCCGTGAGTTGTGACATACAAGTGGTTCCAAGAATAGAAGGGTGGAGTCATACATGCAAGGTGATGCTCACTTGGGCCCAAAAAAATTTTAAAAAAATGGCCAAGAATAGAAAGCATACCACATGCCCTTAAGGGGGCCAAAAAAATTGCAATGGGGAGAGCTTTTTTGGGAGAGCGTGAGCTCCAAGGGAGAGAACTTTGTGGGTGCTTTTGCAACGAGGGTAGAGGAGGAAGAAAGCTCCAAAACAGAGACGGTGCCAACGGGCTGTTGGAATCAGATTTTCAAGCTCGTCGAGGTTGTGCCAATGGAGCCAATTGTACCTGGTTTTACATGGTCATTTTGAGCATAATGAAGCCATCATTGCCGTATGTTTGTGTTGATTCCCTCTTTTCTTCTCTGCTTGTGTGCATGTGTTTTTGAGCGTGTGTTGATAGTTGTGCCCCCCCCCCCCCCCCCCCCCCCAAGGTCATGTTGTGCAAAGAGGGATAGAGAGAGGTGCTATGTTTGTGGAAGGTTGTGAATTGAGCAGTGCGGAGTGAATGGGATGACTTGTGGTGTTGCAACAAGTGTGTGCATCAGGTTGTGTGCAAATGGTTGTTTTACTATGGAATTACGGTGTTGTCATTGTGATTTCTAGTGGATTGGGGTGTTATGGAAGCCTTAGGCTATAGAGAGGTGTTTTTTATGTGATTCTTGTGTGTTCCCCTTTCCAACGTGAACCCCTGCCTTAGTAAACATTGAACAGCTCAAGTTCCTCTCATTAATGCCTTTTTGTAGAGCTAAGGTGAATGGGCATGGATTATGGCAACCTAATTAGTAACGAGCAACACTTTTCTCATGAGAGCCAGATCTTGCTATATCACCTTTGCAATGCTCTTCGTCCTCGTTGGATAAGCACCCTACAAAACGTGTTGTGACAATCCATCCCGATATGTTGATCCTTGAATGGAAATTGAATCAAAAATAGTATTGTGGCACATTGGGACCAGAAGTAGAGGGGTTTTGAACGTTACACATGAGCATCATAAGCCAGACATGTAACCCGTCTATCATCGGGTAATGTGCACATTTGCAGGCTAGATGTGTTATTATTGGGGTGGCACATAATAAGAATTGGGGCTATCACTCTTTTGGCCCCCTTACCTTAAGGTTTATATCATCTTTATCTAGAGTGCTTCAGTCTCTACATTCATTATCAAGGTCACTAATAGCATATCCATTGTATCTATTATTGCGATCAAATGGATTCCTTCATGAGCCCTTCAAATGGATTCCTTGTGGCTAAAATCCCTTCTATTTTCATCCTCCCTGTGGTAACTAGGAACTTTATACTAACCACTGGGAATTTACACTACAAAGTAGCATAAAGTTTGACATGCAATTTCTCCAAGGATCCCCTATGCTTTCTACTTTCACTTTCTCTCTAAAGTTTTTAATTAAACTCTAGCATGGCCAATATAACAATGTGCAAGGAGCTTGTTTCATTAATAAAATATAATTGCTCTCTTGTAATCATCAAGAAGAGCTGTGATTTTGTCCTCATATTGTTCCTTAATTATGAGCCTATTTCACTTCCTCATATTTTTCCTAGATATGGTTACCATGCAATCACACCCTCTATTTGGAAAAATTGAGACCTTTGACATTAATATGTGTGAACATGGGCTTGATTGAACACAAGCCCTAGGGCTTCAAAATTATTGAATGAAGACTCCATATTGGCATCATTGTAGCATAGAGAGAGAGAGAGAGAGAGACTGATGCGGGCCCCAACACAGAGCGCAAAGAGAGAAAGAGAGAGAGTGAGACAGGTCACAGGAAATGGCGAGAAGTGGCCCTGAGATAGAACTGAGGGGGAGTGGGCTTGATCATCAAGAGCTTTGATTTTGTCCTCATATTGTTCCTTAATTATGAGCCTATTCCACTTCCTCATATTTTTCCAATCTATGGTTACCATGCAATCACACCCTCTATTTGGAAAAATTGAGACCTTTGACATTAATATGTGCGAACATGGGCTTGATTGAACACAAGCCCTAGGGCTTCAAAATTATTGAATGAAGACTCAAGAGTGGCACTGCTATAGCATAGAGAGAGAGAGAGAGAGAGAGAGAGAGAGAGAGAGATGCGGGCCCCAACACAGAGCGCAAAGAGAGAAAGAGAGAGAGTGACACAGGTCGCAGGAAATGGCGAGAAGCGGCCCTGAGATAGAACTGACGGGGGAAGTGGGCCTGATTTAGACTCCGATGAATTTCCATGTTGATTCCATCCATTTAAATTCTAGAGCGCCCTTTGAGAGAGAGAGAGAGAGAGAGAGAGAGAGAGAGAGAGAGAACTTTTGGGCCGTCTTCTTCTCCTTCTTTGGTGTTGTTCGTGGAGAGAGAGAGAGAGAGACGTGTAGTATTTTGAATTTGAATTCTCTCTCATTGTGTGTGTGTGTGTGTGTGTGTGTGTGTGTGTGTGTGTGTGTGTGTGTGTGTGTGTGTGAGTATGAAAAATCCCCTCATAATTGAACCATACTTAGAAAATTGTATTATAATATATTAAATACCAATATTTTAAATATAGATGTCATAAACCTCAATCATCATTTCATATACACCAATTCAACATTCTATATCTAATGAATAATACAATCATTTAGATCAAAAATTTGATCTTTGATCACTACAATATAATATCTTGGTGTTGTATCTTATGTGCCCATCCTTTGAGATGAGCATCCACTACAATCACATGTAGAAAGATCCAGCTGGTACATTAGCTGGTACATTGGATGATCTTCCGTTACTACTACAGTTTTCGTTGTAATCCCAAGGAAAGAATATCTTACCTGTCACCATCCAAGAAACCCAAGCCTGTTAGAACTGGCATTACTTGGGAAGACAGGTGTCAACGACTCCCTCCCCTTGTTATTGGTGTCAAAAATTACAACAAAAGCTAACACCATAACATAGATCAATTATTAATTTTAAAGAATGATTCCTTAATTTACTACAATGTTTTCATCTTTTAGTTCCAGAAAAAAATTGGACAACATCTCCTTTGTATTTTGAATTAATTTTCAAAAGTCCAGTCCACTGCCATCTCATCTGAGACCCTCACATGAGTATTAAGGCACTATTTGAAAACATTAGAGTATGTTCAAAGTAAAGCGCTAACACTAAATTCGAAAGTTATGCATCTATTCGAAAGTTATGCATCTATTCAATTAAGGAGAGAATTTATCAACCTATCAAGCTCAAAGGTTTACGACATACATTTGTAACAAGCATGATTAGCTCGGAGAGACAACACATCAGTATTAACCATTAAAAAACCAGAATTTACTAAGTAGGTTTCTCGGCAACATAGCCAGATTAACCATCTAAGTTCAGATCTTTTGAAACCATTTCGACTGTAAATGAAGAAATGCAATATGCAATATGCAATAAGCCTATATAAATGTATCCCATCATAGCGTCTAATGTATATTATGTATCGTAGGGAATCAACCCCAATTTCATTGTTCCCCATACTATGTTCATTGTCTCATCATTCCCTATACTATGTTCTTTTGAAAGTTATATAGTGTATGTCTTTTTTATTTTTGTAGGAATTTCGACAGCATTTCCTTTGTATCTGCTCCATATTTTCAAAAAAATCCAATCCCAGGCATCATGTAGGATACGCTCACATGAGGTTCTGAAAGAAAGAGTGACAAAATCATTTCCAGAAACCATATTCGAACTAGATCAAATTAATTTATGTAGACTTTTTCCTGCAAGTCAAACGTGAGCAAACCAAAATGGTATGAGACTGTTGCGGTAGGATATGAGTGCGTACAATTGCGAGGCGGACATGAGGGTGCAAGGGGTGGTAACAAATCATCATTACAAATTATCTTTAGATTCTATTCAGCAGATTAAGAACATCTATCACAATGTATATTTTTTATAAAAAACCAGAATATATACTTTCTACCGGACTGAGTAGGTGCAGATGCACCTACCTGGACGATGTTGCTTTCATGTTGTTGAAGCAAGTGTTGTGTGTCAGAGCCTCTGAAGTAGTAGCCCAAAATACTCCATACGAGCTATTGCAAAGGAGACCATCTTGCTTGCCAATTTGATGTATGTATTGAGACACAGAAGAAGTTGAGAAGGCTACTTCCAGGTACTGTTTTCCTGCTGATAACCGATTGCAGAAGGTGCTTCGAGTATTGGAGGAGGCTTAAGGATGGGGGAGGGACGATGGAGGAGGCATAATGTAAACCCATGTTGGTCTGTTGCATGTCCTAGTATGTAAAAAGAGGGTGAAACCAAAAACTCATGAAGAGGTTTGTGACAGCAAATAACTCTTGGACAACGTCTCTCAGAAGGAAAACTAAATACAAATCGCCATCCTTCAATCTCCCGTGTGTGTGTGTGTGTGTGTGTGTGTGTGTGTGTGTGTGTGTGTGTGTGTGTGTGTGTGTGTGTGTGTGTGTTTGTGTGTGTGTGTGTGTGTGTGTTGTTGTGTG
>NC_140933.1:0-65412 GCF_014529385.1 Adiantum capillus-veneris | reverse complement strand
AGAATTAGAGTGAGCATTTTTGTGGGATTACTTTGAGAACATAGAGGGTGGACTTAATTGATGGTAGAAACATAAACATATTACTTAATTAACTTGGCATGAACAATACTTTTGCAAGAGAGAGTATTAAATAACATGACAATAGTTGAGGACCGGATTCACTTGGAGCCGGGGTCCCCCCTCCAAAAGGTGTTTGTATTATAGATTATCCCATCAAGAGAGACTTGGTACAATACAATCTTGGTACAATACGCAAGCTATAGATGCTCCCTAAAGAGATTGACAATGTGGCCCAAGTGGAGCCATTCAGAGTAGACTTGCAAAGAGCCCATGAGTTGCTTAACTCTATCAAGGAAGATGGCATGACACAGATTACAGATGCAGCCCGTCAACCAACTGAAGCTAACATTTCTAAATAAATGGTGGTCGAGGAACTCAAGTTGCCTATAGAAGGAGAATCAGTGCTCTCTAAAGAGAAAAAAAGAACATGGAACTTCACTAGGAACACTAGTGCGGCAACCTTTTCCTAAGCTAGCAAAGGAACCTACATGGTTGTTCCACCAACACTTCTACTTTTCTACAAAGAGGACACCATGCTATATATCTCCAAACCATGTAGTGGCGTATTCACAACCACCTTGAACAATGCCTATAGATCATGCATCCTATGTGTTGAACACATTCAAGAGCACAAACAAAACTAAAGTAATCAAGTACATGGGTGCACCCAAAGTTCTCACAAGGATTTCATACCATGTAGTGGGGATAGCAGACAATCTTCCACCGGCTCCATAACAAAACCTATGGTTAGAAGCAGGCCTAAAAAATGAGGAAAGAGAAGATGAGGATGAAGAAGAAGATGAGAAACCTCCACTACTCAAAAAATCTAAGAGAAGGAAAGCATAAAATGCTCCCGTAGAAAGGAAAGAGGAAAGTGATGAAGGGCCGATGGAGGACCTGGATGACAAGGAATCTGAAGAAATCGAAGCACATCTAGAGCTAGAAGAGGAAAAGAGAAAGAGATAAAAGGGAAAAGAAAAGGTAGAAGAGTGACCGTCAGAGCGATCGGCTCACTGGCCCACAAATGGATAAGCAAGAGGATAGAAAGATGGATGAAGCTACTCAAGAGCCTGCATCTCAGGAAGGCACTCAAATAGACAAGAGCAGAGATGCCCATACAAGATACACCTGGCACTAAAGAGCAAGGAGAGCAAGATAGCACAAAGACCATGCATGATACCAAGGAGCAAGAGCAACCAAAAATGACAAGGACTTCTCAATTGACTACATCTGAGCTTCCCAACCTACAAGACATTGAGGAGTATGGTCAGTTTGCCCATCACATAGTTGAAAGGATGAAATTTGTTGTATATGCCAAATATGAAAGAGTAAAGCAGATTGCAGCTGCTAACAAACAGATAGAAGTAGTGGATGCCTTTGTATAAGAATACAACTCCCTACATAAGCAATCCCAAGTAGAGATGCCTAGTTTAAAAGAGGAAAAGAATCAACAATTTGAAGAATTGCAAACCATGACAGAGCTTGTGGAACAGGTGACAACTACGAGTGAAGCTCAAGAAAAGAAGCTGAAAGAGGCCTAAGCTATTGGATTGGATTTCTTATAGCTAGAAGAAGAGGTAGATCCAACTATAATGGCCCTAGAGTCCTCTACAATTGAGCTAGAAGCAGAACCAGGGCCTATAGCCCCCAAAAGGCAGAGCTACAAAGGACTATATGATCTAGACTCTCTCACAAGCAATAAAAGTCTTCAAAAGGATCCCAAATCTGGTATGTATTATCTTCATTAAAATTCCAAGATGCTTTTGACATGCATCTAGACTTTTCATCAAGAAAAGAAGTGATCTAACCAAGAGCCAAGCTTCAATGAATGCTCATCTCCTCTACCATGATAATTACTAAGCTATGCTAAGCTATTAAGAGTGATTATGTGAGGAGACATACTTAAGAATACTCCTTCTTCCTCTTGATCTACTCTCATACCCCGGTAGCTCTCACCATCTTCGAAGGTGTGTGAGGTCTTGGGTCTGAGACCGTGAGGGAATTGACATTGTGTTTTCAAGTGTAAGCTTGGTGCTTGAAGCTTCCATCTTCATTGTACCAACAAGTTATTGAAGGAACACAAAGTATTGTATTGTAAAATGTCTCCCTTGATGGGGGAAACCTATAATACAAAGCCATTTGGAGGGGGCACCGGCTCCATGTAAATCCGGTCCTCAACTGTTGTAAATAGCTTAATCTCTCTCTCTTTTTGAAGTATTTTTCATGCCTATCTAACTAGGTGTTATGCTTTTGTTGCTCTCTCCATCCAAGCACTCTTGTTATGCTCATTAGTAATCTATCCAAAATGAAATACTCACTATGTCTATGTTATTTCCCGCTATACACAAGTTACTAGATCATTAAAATGTTATAGGTGCATCCAAAGCTGGTCAATGTGCTAGGAGTGGGAATATGCATAAGTATGTATACTCATAGCTGCAAGCCGAGGTGCAGAGGCATGTGTGAAGGTCGTGGGCAAGCTAGTCACAACAGGAATGTGTGCATAGTGTGATTTTGTAGGCCAAGAAGTCTTCTTAATGGGCCAATAGGGATGGTAGGTCCAATTGTCCAGGGTGTTGGGATTATGCTTTGGAATATAATGTTTGAGATGCTATACAAGTTGGTCTAGACAACTCCTCAAATAGAGCTACAGGAGGGACCATTCAAAATTGGAATGCTTTACAGATCCCCGACGTATAAGGCAAGTGGGGATAGGTGTCTAGATCTGATGTGTGCAAATAAGGTTGAAGTGCTCTAGCTACGAAGCATGCCTTCCTTCCGTATTATCAATCAGATCTTGAACGGGAAATGTATGGCCAGTGGAAAGTTTGACTGGGGCCAGTTATGTGCCCAATTGACAGCATTGGTAGACGTGCCACCTAATGTGCTTTTGGCCTTGACCAAGTTTTGGAATGTGGTGTGTATTGTATGGGGTTGATAGGGTTTAGGGCACGACAAACAGAGTCCGGATCGGCAAGATACTGATAGCTGAATTCGGCGGCAGCTACCAACGGTGTGATGCTAGAATATTTTTTCCTGCTTTGATGGCCTCAGTTCAAGAATCTCAGAATGTGGGGATATTTTGGAAAAATGTGGGGAGATTTTGGAAGTTTGGATTCAAGAACCAACATTTTTGCGAGGATTGTGTCGCTCGTACACTGAGTCTGTGAGCAGGGAATGATAGCAGCTCCAACTTGTGGCAAGAAAAAGCTCTTAAATATCCAAACTGAGTGTAAAACCAACTCCTTGTTGTAAAAGAAGTGTCAATAGACCTAGAGAAAATGGAGAATCCCAGGAACCGTCATGAGAATGACTGGAAGCCTCAATGCATGAACCTACAACCGAGTGTGGCCAGGTTGCTAAGCTGTGAAGAACTCCAGGAAGGCCAGATGTAGCAATCTGCACCGTAAATGTCCTCCAAAACAAGGAAATCCAGACTAAACAGCCTGCAATGTAGAAGCTACAGTAGTCATCGATAGACCACACACGGACCACCACCGGATGGTAACGTGTCCGTAGGTAGGGTAATCCAAGATGAAGGGAAAGCCAAACTCAACACTTTGCATTGTGAAGGGCCTCTAAGAAGAGTTGTGGTCAGAGCAAGCTATCTGCATTGTAATCATCATGTAGAAGGAGGGAAGCCAGACTGAGCAGTTTGCTTTGAAGTGAAGTGGCGAAACCAACATGTCTATGCCATCTTTCATGTATCTCCTACCTCCAATCCTTCGGTGTTACCCAAAACAGAATTCGCATCGATAATGCCACCAAACCGCATCTTGGTGTGGCTCTCAATGTGAATGAGCTAGGGGTGGTGTGCTTCTCAGGTTGGGGATTAGTCTATTGTAAGGTTATTGAGGGTGAGTGTAAGCAAATCTGAAGGTAGTGAGGCGGTTCGAGGCGTGCAACAAGAGAGGCGACCTCTAAACACCCCTCAAAGATCCCATGCTGCTCAATTGGGGTTGGGGCCACCACAAGCAAGAAACAACAACAACAAACCCACATCCAAACAATTGAAGGGGGTACCACCTAGTTATGGTATGCGAACTAGGACGCAAGAAGAGAGATTTTGTCACACCCAAGAAGATGCGCCACAAAGCACACACAAGCAATCTCACTCCAAATGGAGCAGAGAGAGCTACAGCAAAGGGAAGAGAGAGAGAGAGGGATGGACTCTTGTAGAATAGCTTGTTTGTGGCTTGCAAATGGAGATGGTTCGTTATGATGCTATTGTAGAGCTTGTACAAAGCTAACTCAATGCTTAGTGAATGCTAAACATTGCCAACACACACACACACACACACACACACACACACACACACACACACAGTCTTAGGGTGTGGGAGACCTCTCACCACAATACCCTCTTACAATGGACACAAAATTGGCAATGAAAACACACTAAAACACTTTCTCAAACAAGATCAAATGATAGAAACTTAAAATACACAAGTCACCTTGAATTCACCAAATTGTATTGCAGAAGTGGAAGGATGAAGATTTGAGCGTCGATTCATGAATAAACCCAAAGGATGGTTTAATCATTTTTGTTTTGTAATAAATTCATGGAATTTATTGAACCAAAAATGTTTTTTCATAAGATGATTAATGAATTCCATATAAAAAAATCTAGATTTGGCTAAATTACGCATATGTTTTGGTTGGAGGCATACAAGAAACCTTAGCTGGACACTTTACACATGGGATTCTATTTTTTCTAAACCTTTTGATCACAATGAGGAATGTGGTTGCCTTAGTCAAACCACCCTCCACAATCATGAAATGCCTCTAAAACTAGTTACAAGCAGTCGTTGGCAGTGATGTTGTGACCTAAATAGTGCATATAGTGACCAAAATAGAGGGACGTGCAACAAACCTATGATGAGCTATGGAGTTGCATCTGGTATGATAAACAACCCTCTACTTTTAGACAACTCTCTCTATACAAGGAAATTTGAGACGCTCTATGGACAAGGGCTCTTAGACTGCATTCAAGCAGGGCAGACTAAACAAATAAAAAGTTCCATTGAATTTTTCTTGGAAGACTTTCAGGCTTTACCATTGCCTTTCTCACTTTAGAAATGATTATATTAGAAAGAGAAAGCACAAAGAAGCACATGTCAAAGGACAATGAGGAATGAAAGGAAGTAAACTCATGGATAAGGAAGTTCCAAAAGATTAATTCCACTTTATAAGTGTATGAACAATTATCTTAAGACCTCACAAGAATTGTACAAGACTCACAACGACAAAATACAGCTTACGATGGGTGGGAAATGGAGCCAAAAAGCGTAGAAGGGCTTCTAGATCAGTATGAGGGTCTAGAAAGTTTATGTGCCTCTTTAAAGATCCCAAAGGAGGTTTACAAGCTAAACCTCCACGTTCATACTCCTATATTTTGGACTCTTCCACCTCCTCCTAGAAATTCAAAGTTACTATTTCTGAAAAGGGAGGGAAAAAAGTGGTCTTCACTAAATCGGGCATAACTCTCTCGTACAAGGTTGATTGCAAAACCTTTTTTATCAGAACTTAGCATTTTTTAAGCTCTACAACTTTGTAAAAGAAACCAAGAGCTTATTCTAAGATTACAAAGGTCATCCATTAGGATTTTCAAAGATTATTTGAAATTTCAAGAGCCTCAACTAGTATTCCATCTACTGCTATGCAATGGAGCGTCTTCTTGTCATGCTCATGAGCAAAGACACATGGATTACACTCCTTTTCTTTGCTATATACTTATATTAAAAATTCATTGATGCTTTGGAGAGGAAGAGAATGAAAAATAATGATCAAGGAAGCTGTTAAATTGCTTAGTTCATGGAGATCTTATCCTCCACGGTTATGTGCACACTCAAGCTTCTCTTTGTTGCAAAGAGATCCAAGAGAGTGAGTAATGAAAAGCCTTTTTTGAGGGGGGTTGGCCTTATGATATCCAGCCCTCAAACTTGCGTCATCTCATGTTAATAATATTCTCCTTAATTTTGGTTACAATTAAGCATTCTAGTTTCAATATGTATGTGCAAATAATGTTTGGTTATGCACCTAAAAGTGTAACCTATGCTAAGGTGAGTTTATGCATAAAGCAAGCTTAATCTAAATAAAACTTAAATAGTATCAGAGCATTAAGGTTTTTCCTCTTGCACAAGGTAGAGAATGGTCCTAGCATAGACTCTTTGGGAGTAGTATATCTTTCCTCTAGCTTCTAGCTACTTGATTAAACAAAAGAGAGAAAAAAGGCATATCTGTTTACAAATAACCATGGAGAATTAATTGGTACCAAATTCACTTTGTGAGGTTAATGGGTAGGAAATCAATTTTAAAGAAGATGAAGCTTTGGCAAAAAAAACTCATGTACTAAGGTATTTAGTACAAATTTTGTGTGAAGCACAACATAGTTCCAATTTAAGATCCATGGGGAAAGGGTTAACGTTTTGCACATGACATGGTTTGTACCGCAAGGAATCCTTGAGAACAAGGTTTTCAACAAGAGAGTGAGCATATTAAGAGACGTGTTGAAGGAGAGAATCAACCTTCTCAAGAACAACATACTAATTGCTCTCTTAGATTCACCATAAAGGGACGAAGGAGGGACTCCATTAAGCGAAGGTTCTTCTGCCAAGAATGGAGAATTGAAAGAGGCCGCTTCCATCAAAGGAGGGGAAGATCTCCCTCACCATCACCAAGTCCTCCTTCTTTCCACTCACAAGATGCTATCTGTCATAAAGCTATGTCAAGTGCAATGAAAAAACCTTCATGATGGTCCAAAA
The DNA here is from genome assembly GCF_014529385.1 of Adiantum capillus-veneris. Lineage (NCBI taxonomy): Eukaryota > Viridiplantae > Streptophyta > Polypodiopsida > Polypodiales > Pteridaceae > Adiantum > Adiantum capillus-veneris. The sequence continues at coordinate 58,588 of NC_140933.1, read as the reverse complement.
GGACACAACATGAATAGAAGTGAGCACCTAAATTACAAAAGGACACATCATGAATAGAAGCGAGCACATAAATACAAAATTTCAAGAAAGGAAACAAGAGCTTCACCTTCCTTTATTTTAATGACATTTATGGCCACATGGATAAGGTCCTCAACTTCATCCAACAATTTGATATTGCTTTAAAGGTGAGAGATTCACTGAGAAATCCATGCGGCACCATATAGCTTTGTACCTCAAAAATTCTACTTGTATGTAAACCCAAGGGATCAAGTCAGAGAAGTGGAAAGAATGTAGAAGTCCTATTTTATGGCAATTCTAATCATCAGTCGCAGTCAATGTGCTCACAGCTTGGTGAGGTCTTAAGCTGGAGAAGGGAGAGTTGATTCAAAACTATGTAGACAAGTTTTGGGATCGCCATAGGTGAGGCTTTCCGAATGCCATGCCTTGCTATCTTATTGTAGTGACAGTGAGAACCACAAACATTAATGTCATACCGTGGGACATATTCAACTTGGCTAGTGCATGGAGGCTATGAGAGGTTGTTAGTCTTTCAAAAAACACTCAATCCTTATCTAAATACAAACTACACTCTACTGCATGTCAGCACCAGAAGCTAACTATGACACTGCGGGAAAATCTCATCGGTTCACCAAGCAAACAAAGTCCAAACGAGACAAAACTTATAGGACGGGTAGAAAAGATGTATAAAAACATGCCTATGCCCTCAAATCCCCCTTTTGACCACTTGCCAATATCTTGCTTATTATTTATATGGCAAATTGTACCTAACCATTTTCATCCCTGAATGCATCCTAGAGCTTGGCAATGATGAGCCAACACCCCTCCTATGCATAAAATGCAGTTTCATTATGTAAATCTTGAGTTATGAGCAAATTTAAAAGGAGGTTAGCTGCAACAAAAACATAGTTTTGTTGCAAAGAGCTTTCTCCTGTGAACGCGATGAAGCAAACAACACTTCCAACTGACAATTCACGAGGGAATTATGAGTTGGTAAGAAAGTAGGAGAGTAAAAATGCTCTGCAGAACCTTCGTATAACGCTTATTATCCAAAAACTTACAAACCCCTTACAAAAGTTGTCTTTTATACCTTAGCCATAGGGCTTTAAAATGTGCAATGTCCGAGCGTCCAAGGCCTTAGGGCTCCACCACTTACTGTATTCGCAACCTAGGCATGCTAACTAACGTATTCTTTACAGCTTATAACTCTCATTGAGCTCGTAAACAGATTACAATTATTACAAATGGCTTGAAATTAATTGGGAAATTACAATACATGGCCATTTTGGAAATTACAATTTCTTCTTTGCATCCATCTTTGATGTGAATTTGCAAGGCTTTGGCCTTTAGCAACACTTATTAACTGACTTCGGCTCACTTAACACCATCTCAAAGCCACTTTCTTCAAAATAATTGACTTCTTAGAGAAAAATCAACAATATTCTGCAAGGCTTTTTGAGGATATGCATACATATGTTAATGCGTAAAATCCAAAGAGGATCTCACAAGTCATCCACTACTAAATGAGAAGGCTCCCTACAATGAGCGCGTTTCTAAAGATCACAAGGTCAACAAAAAGAAGAAAGATAACAGTGTATACAAGGGGCAAAACAAGCTCTCACCCAAAGAGCTTGAGAAATATAAGAATGAGAATCGACGTTCTAAGCTCAGAGACCAAGGATACACCTATCATGCATGTCCCACAAAGAATGCCAAAATGGACTCTCCTTATACTACCCATGTCTCTTGAGTATCTCTTGTCTTGTAGAGGTCAATCAAGAAGCTACTCAACGATGTTATGCATGGGGTAGGGTTGGGGATCAAAGTGCTTTCATTTTCTTTGATCCCGATCTACTGATAACTTCATTTTGGTTGAGTTAGCTCATGACATAGAGATAATTTACTGAGGAGACTGAAGAGAGACAATCCCAGAGATAGATTACAACTTTCTTCACAATAGACACTGGACAAAATAGAGGTACAACCAACACTAAAAAGCTCAGCTCATACTCACACCCGTGGTACTCTCATTGATTGAGCATTGGAGTTATGGCAATTGAAATGTTGAGACTAAGGAGAGGAGCTTCATAGCATTGATGGAGATTGTAGCAAAGGATTCAAGCCATACTATCCCATCATCCAAATTACATATGAGGATAGATTCATGACTTGTTATATCACCCTCTTGTATTGGGCACCCATTGTATCAATGATCACACATACCCCACATAGTTCTAGCTAGTAGCACTTCTAAATTCATTTTAGGATCACACCAGACATGGTATATCATTCACCAGATTGTAGCTAATTTTTCTCATAGGTAATTTTTTCCTTTTGAAGACATTAATATATAATTTTACTTCATCTCTCTCTCTCTCTCTCTCTCTCTCTCTCTCTCACACACACACACACACACACACACACACACACACACACACACACACACACACACACACACACACACACACACACACACACACAGCCTCAGCCAACGCCTCACCCCCCCCCCCCCAAAATCCACCCCACCTGCCACATCCCCTCCCCTTGTACTCCCTCGGCCCGCCCCTCTCTCGCTCCCACAACCCCGCCCATTGCGTAGCCTCATCCCCCCCCCCCCCCCCCCAAGGGGGGGCACTCCTTCAGCCCACTGCTCTCTCTCTCTCTCTCTCTCTCTCTCTCTCTCTCTCTCTCTCTCTCTCTCTCTCTCTCCCACAACCGCACCTCTATCTCAAAGCTCACATTTTTGTTTAACTCAACCCTTTTCCTAACCTTGCCAACCCATCATTGCTCACCTAGGAAGGCTTCCAACAACGGGTAAGATTCCTTTTTGCCTCCTCAATTTATTATTGATGCTCATTGTGCTTGGGCCAAGTGTTCATGGATGCAATACATTGACTATTTTTGGGAGCATCTCCTACTCCTCTGTATGGTTACCTTTTGGTCTCATCAATGCACTTGCCACATTTTCTGGGATAATGGCTAAAATTTTCTTAGACTATCAAGATTTTGTCCTTGTTTTCTTTGATGATATTCTAGTTTAGTCGCAATGAAAAAGAGCACAAGGATCACCTTCATATTGTTTTTTAGTTGCTTTGACAAAACCAATTGAAACCTGTTTGCGGGTCGCCGCGACGGACGTCCATAGCATAGCTCTCACGCATCAACATAAAATATCAATACAAGGGAAGCGACCAGGATGAGGCATGGAAACTCACTAGGGTGTCATTCCTAATGAAGTGAACTTGATGAGATGCAACTACTAACTCTGCAAGCAAATCATACGCACTAAAGCTAAGTAATCTGCCTATGTCCTTCTACACAGCTCTACAGTCATCACGCTCGTTTACCTTGCAAATCATATCGGATTCGCACGAAACTTGAAGGGGAGCTACAAGGGACTATTTAGAATCTATCCTATCACTGCCACAGCATTCTGGAGAGGTACATGGATCACGATCATTCATCCCAAAGTCAGCAAAAACAGTGAACAGATGTTCCCAAAGGGTCGTTTTAGGGTCCCTGAAGCCTCTCTTAGGGTCAAAAAAACATAAAATACACGTTTAAACACTCAAAACAACAATTTAAGGTCTCAAACTCATAGTTGAACACCTACACCGAATCTTGAATGATTACACTTGAATCGAAGAGCAAAGTAAGAGGAACACAATGCAATAAACGAATCTGAATTTGGATTACCGTAGCCATCATAGCGAAGATTACAAGTTGGAGTAAGAGGAAGCTCTCAAACGTACGTTGTCTTCTTCAAAACTTGTGATAAAAGAGGATTATGTCCAAACTTACAAAACTGACCTTTATAGTTTAGGTCTTTACAAATGGCTTGTCCGGCCAAAAAGTCCTAAACTTCTAACTGGATCTCCACTATACAAATGCTCTCTGAAAAATAATCAAAAAATTCTTTACAAGTTCTCGGCTTAGAGAAGCTCTTTTACAAAAGGATGAGATTGTCGCAAAACTGTAGATTTCCTTAAAAATGTGACTCTTTCTCTGGAGACCATTGCTTCGTCCACAAACACTCCCCCCTTCCTTATCCTTGCACGTCCTCGTGCATGTTCAGATCTTTGGTCGTTGATGGGGCTCCAAGGAGGCAAGTTTTGCTGAAAAGCTTCGTTTGTGGAGTACAGCCTCCAGGTCTTCTTGGTGCTGTCTGAAAGGGTTTTCACTTACTGTGTGCTAGTATGCTATGTACCATGCCTTGAGGTCCTTCGCCATAGGGTGAAAGATTCTTGAGTCGATTTTGAACAAATTTGTGAGACGAAGGCCTTCTCAAATGTCTGCAAGTAATGTGACGGCAGGTACATGAGTCTGGAGTACATTGCCATCAGGATATGTCGTGGTGGTGAATCTTGCAAATTCTAGCAAATTCCTCTATGCCCTTCTAAGAACAGATTCCACGGATGATCGTCGCCTTCAGTGTCTTTGAACACCTGGATGAAGGTGACGATCATTCAGGCTACCTTTACCAGCATCTGAAAGGCTATGTCGGGGATATCCCGAAGCAAAGTGATTGTTGAATTGAGAGTGTTTACTACGTAGGCTACTGTAGAAGGGTTTTGCGCTATTAGGACTGGGTAGTTCAGTCTCTGTCTCTTCGAGCCTCTCCAAGCTACAAAGTCCTTCCATGTCCTTCTTCGAGGGACTGGACAGAAGGTAGGATCTAGTTGGATGTGTTGAGGAGCATTGTGGTAATGTGTTAGATCCTGCGGCCTCTTGTCCAACCACTTCTGCCTCCATTTCGGGTGATCTTCGACGAGAACCTGAGCTTCTTCTGTTGTTAGTGCTACACCTTCGTAATTTCCTTCTTTGTTTCGTGGCAGGGTTGGCCGCATCTTTTACTTCCATAAATTGGCTTCGTGGCATATCAAAGGAAAAGGTAGGTAGTCATGGCCAAACCCTTGTACTTGCTCTTCTGGCTGTAAGAATGCCAATGCCGCTAACTCCATTATCTTTAATTCATAGAGCATGTATTCTTTGGCTAGACATTCCGGCATCTCCTTAATGCTTTGGGTGAGCTCATCTCTAATATCCAGGCTTGCCTCGGCTGATCCCTGTCCTTGTTCTCCTTCATGTGAAGTTTCAGGCAAGTCAGGCATGTCTTGAATAGGCAGTAGTTGCAGTTGCACATGGGCTTCCTCTGTTCTGATTTGTTGTTGAGAAATCAGTGCTTCTTTTTCTTTCAGCAGTGTCTCATTGATTTGCTTCTACGTCTCTGTTTTGGCTCTCGCTTCTACCAATTGCTACTCCAGCTCTTTTACTTTTTGCTCGTTGGCCACCGTCTGGGCCATCATCCCCGAGAGAAGAAACTTTCTTTGAAGCTTTTCTTGCTCTAGCTCCTCTTTCAGCTTCGCTATGGTGTTCACTATTGTAGCATTGTCTGATGTGGAGACCAATGCTCCAGCAGGTTCCTGGTTCGCCAGCAAGGTTGTTAGAGTACTTTTGACAGTGAGGTATAAACTATTAACCCTCTGGAACCTTGCGCTTTCGTAATCAAGCTGCTCCGTTGCTTTCTTTACCCTTGCTATCAAAGATTGGCATTCCATTTCCTTGGTTGTCAACTCCATCCTGACATCCACCAGGTCTCTGATCAGAGACTGAGCCTGCTGTCGCTCAGTGTCTCTTTCCTTAGTTGTGAGCTCGAGTTGTGCCCGCAGGCTCTCTAACTCCTCTTGCCCATATTTTTGCATGTGTTGAGCCTTCTGTACCAACCTTTCCTTTTCTTCTAGCACCACATGTTGGCATCGGAACTGTTTTTCTAGATCTTGCAAGGTTTTTCTGTAGTCAAAATCATCCATAGCCTGACAGGCTTCTTGGTACCCTATTGCTTCAGGAGGGGGTACATACTCTTTGTGTGCAAGTGATGGAGGAGGAGGTGGTGATTTTGGCGAGGGAGGAGGTGGTGATTTCTCCATTTCTTGTACGTGCCTCTTTTTCGGTGCATCTTCCCTTGGATGTGAAACAGACGCGTTCGTTTTTCTTTTCTTTAAAATCTTTATTATTCTTCGGCGAGTCAATTCCACCGCCTGTTGTGCTTCCACATTCCTCTCTCTTTGAGCTTTCTTTAGTTGCTCTGCTTGGTTCGTATCTTCAGCCACTTCTTTCTCCTTTGTTCCTTCAGTGGACTGAGAAGAAATGTCCACTTCTGCAGCCTTTTTTTCTGCGGCTATCCTTTGTTTTTCAGCCCATATTCGAGCTACCTCTTCTATTCTTGCTTGTCTTTCCTTCTCAAACCTTTGTTTTTCTGTTAGTTGTGTTGCAGCAGACCTTGCCTTTCTGTCAGCCCGCAACTTTGTCCTTCTTTCCTCAATTCTTTGTTGGGCCTCTGTATATACTTTTTGAAGTTCGGACTGCGGCACTGTACTTCTTTCCCTTCTTCTTATCCCGAGCGGTGTGGTGGTGTCTTCCTCCTTGCTTTCTTCAAATTCAGATGGTCCTTTGTCTTTTGACCCTTGAGATTTTCCCTCGTCTTCAGTCTCCATCTTTTCTTCATCACTTGAGCTTTTGTCGGATGCCTTGACCGAGCACGATGATGTTGCGCTAGTGGTCGTCCTTACTGAGTGAGCAATCAGCTTTGCTTTCTGAATCAAGGCCACTTGAGAACTGGCCTCCGACATGTCTTCAATCATTCCCAAAGCTTGGTATGCTATTCTTGTTAGCATTGGCCCTGTGCTCATGTAGCTTTTGTTTTTTGCCGAGCCCTTAAAATTTTCTTCGACCAAGCTTTCCAAGATGTAAGAACCACAATCACATTGGATGCTTCTGTTTTCAGTTGTTGCTAGAGCCATGACCATTGCAATGTGCAGGATCGGCTCGGTGTAGCAAGGAGGCTTTTGTACCCTGAAATGTTGGGAGATCAATCTCATTGGTAACTCCAGCTCACTGTATATCATGTCACTGTGCTTGTACTTGTTTCCTTTTGCTTTGATAAACGCCTTCTCATTGTCTAGTGACTTGGTCTTTGCCAACAAGTCGTGTTGCCCTGGAAGGAAGTGCAAAGCTTCATTGATGATGTCTTTTGTGATCTTTACTTTCACCTTTGAACCATCCTTGTCCGTGAGCATCGCTTGCCCATCATACTATATCGAGCTCATGAGCTCATGGGCCCTCATGTAGTCTGTTCCCCATGGCTGCAATCTGAAAAACTGCTCCAAATGAATAGCCCGCATGGCTTCGGTGACCTCCGGCCTTCGGTGGAGATTCCATATTTCTCGTGGCATGATGGTCGTCTTTACCATGTCACCATCAGCATCCCTAAACTTCGCGATGAAAATGTGAGCAGGGATCTGATCTAGTGTTTCATTTGAGATGTGAGCTTTTTCGTTCGTAGAGAGCTCATCCACTTCATATGGTACTGCCATCCACTGCCTTGCTTGCTTTTGGCATTCTGTGTCATTAGAATCACAAGCTGTCAGAATTTAGACTTTTAGTAAAAAGCATTTCAAAAGTTAAAACTGATCATAACTTGAACAAATCTCATCCATTCTTGTCCATATTTCACCAGTGGGACTAGAAAGACTAGATCTATGACTGATTGAAATCTAAGACAAATCTGGACCTGAGGTACACCGATCGCGATCGTAGTACTGAGGCCAAAATGACATTTGATCACATGATCGTTTTGATACGTGATCTACTCATCCCTTCAGGCAGTATTCCGGTGGTGAGGTATTCTACAATGTAGTTACTCCATCTGGGTGCTACAGATAATTTGAATAAAGTCGCGTGTTCTATTGGCTTTTGAAAAGTGCAGATAATACATGATCTAATATGTTTATGAACACTTTGTTGCATTTTTGGCCAATATACACCCATTCTCAACAATCTTTGATACGTCTGTGCATGCCCATTGTGAATCCCCATTGTTTGTACATGAGACTGGTGTAGATACAAGTCCTGTTCACTTCATTCAACACAAAGCCTAAGGATTTGATCCGATCCCTGTTTGTATAGCCTTCCAGCTAGCATTACCAATGATCTAGATGCTGCAATGATAGATGGTTGTCTTGTCAAATTCAATGACCCAATAGTCAACAAAGGAATTACATCCTCACTCCATCTTGGAACCATTTCTATGTTGAAGAGATATGCATCTGGCAAATCATCATCAACTCCTATAGGGTTTTCTCCATGCACCATTCTAGATGAATGATCCGCTCTTTGGTGTGTAGTTCCTTTTTTGACTACAACCATGAAGTCAAACTCAAGGAGTATGATGAACCATCGTACAATCCGCCCCGTATTGCAAGGTTTGTTTACCAAGTACAGCAGTGCTTGGTGATCAACGAAGAATAAAAATTTATTGGAAAGTAGGTAATGTCTAAAATTTTTCACAGCATAGATCATACCCAAACCCTCCCTTTCAGTTGTTGTGTAATTCTTCTCTGCACTATTCAGTTGTCTACTCGAGTAACTGATTGGAAAATCCATGTTGTTTTCTCCAGGTTGTGCAAGTATGCATCCTATAGCATATGCTGATGCATCTACGTGGATGTGGAATATCTTTTCCCAATCCGGAGCCTTCAAAATTGAAGCGGATATCAATCTTTGCTTCAAAGTTTGAAAAGCTTTCTCACACTCATCTGTCCACTCAAATTTAGTTATCAACGCGTAAAGTGGTTTCGCAATTATAGCGTATGAGTAGATAAATCTGCGATAATATCCAAAATGGCCCATAAATGCTTGTACCTCCTTTACCTTTACTAGTCGTGGTAGATCAACAATTACGCTGATCTTCTCCATGTCCGTCGAAATACCATTTTTGGACACTATATGTCCCAATATTTTGCCTTGTCTTACCATGAAGACACATTTCTCTGGTTTCAGGCAAATCCGATACAGTCTGCATTTTTTGAATACTTTGGTCAAGTGCTCTATGTGCTCCAATCTTACGAGCGAGTGAACGCACAAGTCATCCATGTAAATTTCTAAGAACTATCTTAGATATTCTTTAAAAGCATGACCCATCAGCCTCTGAAATGTGGCTAGTGCATTCGTTAAGCCAAAAGCCATTACCTTGAATGCAAAAGTGCCCCATTCAGTTGCAAAAGCCGTCTTGTGCTGATCCTCTGGCTTTATTGCGAGTTGGTTGTAGCCTGAAAAGCCATCTAAGAAACTATAAGCTTCTTTTCTAGCCACTCTTTCTATTACATGATCAGTAATGGGTAGGGGATAGTTGTCCCGAATTTTAGCAGCGTTTACTTTCTTGAGATTGACGCACACTCTCAACTTTCCATTTTTCTTCGGGACCACCACAATCAGTGAAACCCAATCAGTGTGCTCAATTTCGTAAATAAACTCTGCCTCTTTCAGCTTATCTATCTCCTCCTTGATCTTCCTTGCAAACGTCTCATTGTAAGTATAAGGACGTTGTCTGCTTGGTTTGGCGTCATTATTAAGGGGTATTGTGTGTTGACAGATACTTGGATCCACCCTGTTAAGATCTTTGTATGACCATGCAAACACATCTCTAGACTGTTTTAGAGTAGCTATCAAAAGCTTTTCCTCTTCTTCAGTAAGATCCGTGGCAATATATACAGGTTTTGGATCTTCTCCTGGCTCCGCTAGATCTATTCGTTTGGCTTTTTCAGGACCGTCGTATGATGTAGCAGGTTTCTTCAATTCTTTCATCGGTTGTTGCACTATGATTTTTCTATCTTGTATGGTATACTTCTTATAATGGGACGGCACATCCAACTTGTCAGAATTCGTGTCCTCATCTGTTTCCATTTTAGTTATCCATATGTCTTTGAGGGTCTATTTGAGCTTATTGTACTCTATTTTCCTCTCTGTTTTGGTCATTCTAGACCCTGTTTTCCCCTCCTTATGTGTCTCAGTCGTTTGCTTTTCGCGCTTGTTCTTCTTGTTGTTTTTCCATGGTTTAGTTTTGATAAACCGGCCAGTGACCTTGTCTTTGACACAATCGTCAGGTTTTACAAGCCTTAGATATCCCGTTTTGTCATTGACAAGAGACATGGGTTTATGCTTATTCGCTCTTGATTTCCTTGTTCTCTTTGATCTATACCGCTCTTGTCGACTAGGTTTTTGGTTAGGAAACTCGTAAAAGCTGTCCGATCTCGACATATGCTTCCTATCCGTCTCTGATCCACTTCATCTTTCGTCATTAGCATCTATCATTTGGATTTCATCACCCAGTGAGGGAAGGTCATCGCTTAGTGAGTCTGTGAATTCCTCCTCTGTTCGATTCCTATCGTCCAATACAGATATCTCATCAACTATTCTTTTACACTCCGTCTCACGTAGTGGTTCTTCTTGTTCCTCGCTATCTGATCCTGACTCAAGGATGACGCTAGCCATTTGCAACGTTACTAGGTCGTATCCTTCATCGTCACAAAATTTTGTAGGCGTGCATTTGTTAACACATACATCCAAGGTTGGCAATATTTGAGTCCACCCAAATGGCTCAAATAAATGTTTAGGGAAAGGCTCTGGGAGATAAGCCTCATCTTCTACTGACCTTTCCAACACACATTCCTCTTTGATTAAGTCTCCACAATCAGATGCTCCACACATCCAGACATGTGCTTTCGTTTGTAACCATGTAGGTATTTCTTTTCCATTCACTGTGGTTGAATCAAATTCTTGCACTGGTGTTTTTGCAACGTCTCTATAGCTGTGATCCTTCATGTTGATTTTCGTTATTAGCTCCTCATGCCTTAGGTAAATTTGGTCGTAACCCCAATCTTGTATCATTTTGAGTTGACGCATAAAAGGTCACCCCAAAATAATGTCAAAGTTGTTCTTTTGTCCAAAATCTACCACGGCAAACGTGTGCTCATAGTTAATTCCACACGAAGTTACAACTATTTGGTCCAGGACTCCTAATGGTCTCTCTACATACCCATCTCTACATACCCATCTGTGAGTTGCAGTTTCATTCTCGTCTTTCTGAGAGCTGGACGGCCCCATTTCTCCCAGATTTGCTTTGTAGCAATCGCAACTCCCGCTTCACTGTCTAGGATAGCTATCTTCTTTATACCCTGATATTCGACAGGTAAGGTTGTATTACCTTCTTCACCTTCACAGTAATCTCCGACCTTGTTTATGGGCACAGGTTGGGCTTTGGGTTGACCTTCCTGTTTGTTTTCTTCTACTATAGGGTTTGTCTGAAGAGGAATCTTTATTCCTTTGTTCTTCAAATGTTTCCCCATGTCTTCCCATAAGTGTGATCTGACTCTCAAGAGTTTTGACAGTGTGATTGTGCATGTTACAGGTGTCGACAGCATCTCTTGAAGACTTTTTGAGTCAATCATTTGTGGAATAGCTCTCATCTGGGATGGAACTAATCTTATCTCCGATTGTGCCTCGTGTTCACCTATAAATGAAGGCAGGGTTTTCAGGGATTGAGCTTTTCTTTCCATTGAAACCTTCGTTCTTGCATCTCCATATAGCGATTGTATATCTCCTGGATAAAATTCATGGTCCATGTTAACCTCAAGAATTGCTGCAGATTGTAACGTCACGCTTCCGTTCTTTCTATTTCTAATGGTTTCCCATAAGTGTTGTGGCCATGGTTCTTCCACTTCTGGAATTGGCATTATAGTCATTGACTTAGCATCATCAATGGTGTTCGGCACCGCTCGGTGATCCAATGACAATATAGTTTCATGCCTGGGTCCGTTTACTTGTTTTGATTCATCGATCTTCAGTTTTTCTCGCTCTTTGTGAATCAGTACTTCTTGTTCTGGGATTCTAATCGCATTAGGTTCCATCAATGCCTGGGCTATTTCAATAAGGTGTTTACACATTTCCAAACGCTTCGTTTCCACTTCTGGTTGAGGATAAGTCAACCATCTCTGCTCTAAGGTTTGGTTTGTTTTTAGCCTTGCTTCATACGCTTATAACAGAGCATCTAAAGGCTCTAGCACTTTCTCGACCAAGACTGATCCCCCTGAGGATGCTTTCCTTGGCTTGTTGTTGTCCTCAGTAGTTTTACTATCTCTCTCTTGTTTCAATTGCTCTTTCGTTTCATGTAATTCATTTTGCATGGTAATTTGAGTTTTCATCCTTCTTGCTTTCATTCTGTCTCGTTTCACCTTCCAGGATTTTCGCTGTGTTCTCACAGATAAACTCTCGTTTTCTGTGGGTATTGGCAACTCGACCTTTTCTTCCAATGGTTTGTTTTTCTCTAAGTTCTTGGCTTGGGCTCTGGTTACCGCATTGATTTGGATCGTGGGTTCGGTTTCTGATTCACTGCTTGAACTTGGTAACACCCCCACAATATTCATAGATGTTTTTCCCTTATTGTCCGGATTCCTTGGGCAATCTGGCAGTATGTGATTCACACCACACCCGTTGTGAGCGGGATGGAAACACACAGAACGCATCTATAATGATCTGACACACACTCTTGGGATGATACACACACACATTATGGGGCACCACTCGGCTTACACAACCAGCCTGGCCGAGACAAGAAACACAGAGACGGAGTGAGAAGAGAGAGATTTCCCACTTGCCCACTCAACACTCGCACATACTCACTCACACACACACTCTCAATTCAGATCAAAGGAGGAAAATTGATGTTGTTTAGACTCAATGAAGCTCAGCCCAACACCAATGGGGCAAATAGTTTACACAGTATTGAGGAAATACACCAGATACAACCACAAAGTTAAGCAGAGGCTTCACTCACCGGAGAAGATTACACAAAAAAACAACAGAAAATCTGTGAGGAATTTGGAAAAATGGACAGCGCCATTGCGTCAGGAACGCCCAAAAACCCCACCCTACAATGTCACAGTGCTCAAATCCGACCTCGGATGAGCAGTTTAGGGCCAAAAAATGCTCCAAAAACAGCAAAAACACACTTGCGGCTGTTCCTCCTCTCTTCTCCACGTTTTTTTCTAGTCTTATCTCAGTTTTTCAGTTCCCACACTTAGATTTATTAGTTGGGCACCCGTGGCCTTTTAGATGACCTAAAACGGACCCCGAATAGGCCAAAAACTGACCTCGCAGTGCATAGTTGTCACCTTTTTTGCATCATCCGCACACCTGGCAGTCAGTTTTTCCAAATAATGCATCCCGAAACCACGTGAAGTGGCCCCAAAAAGCGGTCCTCATGATGACCTTTCTGCATAAGTATCACAAGAAAACACCCACGTCGTGTCCATACTTCTCCGCGTGCAAGTATTGACCCCGTTCGACCTCCTGATGCCACTCGATGCCATCTGACGCACCTGCTTACCTCATGTCGTCGGCCCGCGGATAGCTTCCTTGAGAAGTTTTATGCGCTACCAACTCGTCCTTATTGTAGAAAGAAAAAAAGTGGTACTGGTAATAGTGAAAATCGATGCACTATGTACACCCTGTCCTACCTGTACACATGTGGGCCCCACGTAACCACCTGCCTCTGAAAAATGGGCAATTCTTTATTTGATGCACCATGCATGTATATGTACATATGTGCAATCCCTTGCTCCAAAAAACTCCTGACATAATTTGCCCATCCCCTAGCCTGCTAGATCATTCATGATCAGCAGCAGCAAAGAGAGATATGAGACTCGCCGCATCACAGGTCTCCTCATCCCTCACCAACACTGCTTGATCCATAGACAACTCATCTTGCTCCACCATCATCAATCTAGCATGATACAATTTAAGACGCAATCCATTTAACCTTGACTTATGTAGAACACCATCCAGGTTAGCCAGCTGATATGTGCCATTTGGAAAACACTCCACTACCTTGAAAGGGCCTTCCCACTTAATTTGAAACTTCTTTTGGAAGGTGTTGTCCAGCTTACTGTTGTAGCGCAAAACCAAGTCATGTTTCTTGATACCCTTACTTTGGACCTTTTCATTTATCTTTGCCAAAGCCTTATCCTGCATCTTCCCATAATGCTCCAATGCGCTCATCCTATCCAACTGGACCTCTTGTAACTACAAGAGCCTCTCTTTGAATGCATCACTAGGCGGCCCAAGCAACTTCTCTAACATCTTGACCGCAGGCAACTCTACCTCCACAGGCAATAGTGCTTCCTTTCCATACACAAAATGAAATGGAGTAAACCCTGTACCTGTCTTCACCGAAGTACGGTAAGCCCATAATGCACTAGGCAATTCCAAATCCCAATTCTTTCCTTGGTGCTCTGTCACTTTAGAAAGAATTTGTACCAACTCACCATTGAATCTTTCATTTAAGCCATTACACTGCGGGTAATAAGGAGTGGTATGCTGGTGCCTAATCTTCATCTTTGTGCATAAGAAGTCTAGCAGTTTAGCTCTAAATCCTGGCCCCTTATCTGAAAGTAGCTCTAATGGCACCCCAAACTTGCAACATATTTCATCATACACAAATTTTACCACATCCTTTGCAGTGGTCTGTTTTACTGCCATAGCCTCTGCCCATCTAGAGAGATAGTCCACTGCCGTCAAGATATAGCTTTTGCCCCTGCTTGTGATAGGTAACGGGCCTATTGCATCAATCCCCCACTTTTCAAACACATCAAACGCCATAATGGTTTTTCGTAGCTCTGGCTTCAACACTCTCTTCCCAAATGCTTGACACCTATTGCAAGACCTACACCAATGGTGAACATCCTTGTGCAAACTAGGCCATACATACCCCTCTTGCAAAATCTTATGCAAGGTGATCTTTAGAGCAAAATGTCCACCACATGCGCCTTCATGATTCTCTTCCAACATTCTATAAAGCTCCTCCTGCCAACGTACACGTCTCAACACGAGATCAGCCCCTTTCATGTATAAGACATCACCAATCAATTTGTACCTGTATGCTCTACGCACAAAACCATACTTCTTAGACTTCTGAATCTCCTTTGGAATGATTCCTGTTAGCAAAAACTCCTCTTCTTGAGCCAAACTTTCCCGGCCATGATAAAGAGGTAAAGTCGTCCTCAACACAAATAGCTCCCCAATCATGCCTTGAGCTGCTTCATGTGCCTCTCCATTTAGAGCACATTCAATCTGTCTGATGCTCCATGCTTCGAACTTTTTTAACAGGCCTTTAATTCTGAAGCACATTTCCTTCAATGAGGTGTTCTTGCTCTTCCACACACCTAGCACTTGCTTCACCACTAACAAGGCATCACCTTTTATGCTCAACCTTCGAACCCCATGCTTCAAACAAATGTGTAATCCGACTTCCAGAGTAGCATATTCAGCCTCATTGTTACTATGAGCATCCAATTTGAACCATCTCTTGCATACTAGCTTCCCCTCTAGATCATAAAGTGCTATACCCCCTGAAGCTGCATCATGGATCTTTCTGTATGAACCATCAAAGAACAACACATGTGCATTGCTGATCTGTGGCACTTCTTCAACTACCTTTCTCACCACCTCTTCCTTAACAATAAGGGGATTCTCCTTGTAGGTCAACAAATCAGCTAGGGTAGCCCTTGTACTATCTTCCACTAGAAAAGAGAACTCAAACTCTTGCAGCTCAATTACCCATTTCTTCACCACATTTGACATGTTAGTGCCATTAATTAACTGTGGCAAAAAGGCATAACTCGTCAAGAAAACAAAAGGTCGTGGTAGCAAGTAATGACGAAATCGTCGACAAGCAAATATTACACTAGCCATCACTAGCTCTACTTCCAAGAACTTTCTCTCCGCTACCAACTTCACTCGGCTTGCACAATACACTGGTCTCATATAATGGCTGCCCTTCCCCTTTTGCAATAGCATGGCTCCAATGGCATCATCCCCTACTGAGGGATTTACATAAAAAACTTTCTCCCAATCAGGAGCCTGCATGGCTGACAACCCCGCTAACACCTCTTTCACCTCTTGAAACACTTCTTCACACTTGTCATCCCATTGCAATGGATCATGCTTTGCCACTTGTTGTAATGGATAAATAATCTAAGAAGACAATGGAATAAACCTTGCCATGTACTTCACTTTGTGTATAAAGGTTGTGAATTGCTTCGTACTCGTAGGTGATGGAAGAAGAATAATAGACTTAACCTTGTCTGGATCAGCCTCAATTCCATTTTCTGACACCATGTGGCCCAATAACTTCACCCTTGGCTGTGCTAGATGACATTTCTTTGGATTTAGTTTTCCTCCACATTCATCATATCGAGCCAATACCATCTGTAGCTTCTCATGGTGTTCAGCCCTACTACTATAAACACAGAAGTCATCCATAAAAGCTTTAACACAACTACCAATGAATGGTTCCAACACCCAATTTTCTCTCTCTTGATAGAAGGAAGGTCCATTTGAACACCCAAATGGCAATATTGTGTAGCAATATCAGCCCCATGGCGTAATAAAAGTGGTCTTTGTGCGGTCTTTAAGAGCAATCTTCAATTGAAAATAGCCTGAAAAACCATCACACACACTGTACCTCTCATAACCTGCCACGGAATCCAAGATCTGATCGATGAATGGAAGAAGATATGGGTTCTTCTTAGCGGCTGCGTTTAAGGGTTTAAAATCTACACAAATTCTCCACTTCCCATCCTTCTTTGGACTGACTACAACTGGACTCACCCATTTTGTGGTCTCCACAGGGACTATGAACCCTGCCTTCAATAACTTGTCCACCTCTTCTCGCAAGGCTTCCATTTGCTCTTGACCCATCCTTCTTAGCCTTTGCCACACTGGCTTAGCACCTTCTTTCAGCTCTATATGCATCTCTTCGCCCTTGAACCCTCTGATCTCTTCATATGAAGTAATGAACAAATCAAGAAAACTAGCCAGCATGTGCAAATATATATCCTTCTCCATAGCTGAGAGGTCTCCACTGATCATTTGTGTCATCAATTCCTGCTTCTTTGACAACTCAACCTTGGTTTGCATCAGCCCTTCAATCACTTCATAAGGCCCTTCACTTTCATCTTCAACCTCATTCGCAAATGCAACTAAACCAAACTCCTGGATTTCTTTGTCCATCAAAAGAAATGCAACATCAACATCCTCATCACTTTTGGTAGTGCTATCACTGTCCTCATCTGTCACCGTGGAAGAGTCTTCATCACTAGACTCATCCTCATCTTCATAAAGCTCCTCTAATAGTTTCCTTGTGCCCATGTTATAAAGCTTCTTGGTACCTGTCTTTCCATAGAGGCTAATCATACCATGTCGCCAATCTTGAACAGCTCCCACTACACGTAACCATGGTCTGCCCAGTATAATAGGATATGCTCCCAACCCTGCTGGCATCACATGAAAATCAACCACTGCCTTTGCATCATATGCCTCCACTTCTAAGCTCTTTACAACACCCAAGCATTTTACTTTTTGATGGTTTGCCAATCTGATCCGAAAACCTGACACCCCAGCCACTGTGAGACCCATCTTCTCAACGCATGAGTGTGTTATGGCGCATATTTGGGCTCCGCCATCCACATAACCTTGTCCCAAATTTTTCCTTTTATGCCACACATCTACTATTGGACAAATGTCTAGTAGCTCATCCATTGCCAACACCTTTACCGAACCTCTCTCTGGCTCTTTCTCCATTGGGTTAACCATCCTCTTCCACTGTCGCTTTAGCTTAGGCACCATCTCTATAAGCTGCCCAAAAGTAACATCTGCCTTCCTGCTCGTCAGATCCTCCTTCAAGTCATAGCTTAATTGCCCATCCCCTAGTGGAAAATCTGAAACATGAAACTTTCAACGAGATCTCCTTTTCCTCTTGGCCTTGACATCCTCGCCTTCATGGCTCTTTCCTTTATTCTTACTAGGACCTGGGGCACTTCTTCCTTCCTTATCCTCTATGGTCCTCTTCCCAATAGGCATCACTAATGTATCCTCTAGCTTTGATGCCTTCTCCAAGGTGACTACACTTAGCACTTTTGTCTTTCCCTTTTCCTCCTGGGTCAGTCCACTGGTTCCTTCGTCTCCCTTAATTTCGATGCCATAATCATTTGACCTAGTTAGCACCTGTCTTGGCAATGGATACATGTCTCCCCCCATCCTTGGTGGCTTATCACATTGCGGGCTGATGTGACCCAACTCTCCACAATTATAACATGTGGACGTCTGCCTCCAAAACCTACCATTGCTTTGTCCAACACCATTCCTAGGCCTTTCTTCACCTCCTGGCTGATTTGCAAACCTCCCTCGACCTCGATTATTTCCCACTTGACCTAGCATGTTTAGACTGAGATTCTTCATCAAATCTACCACTTGCCTCATGTCCTGCCTTAGCCCATCATCTTGCACCGATGTAGTGACCACTGCTGGCATAACCTGAGTAGTAACATGAACCAGTGGTTCATGATGAACCCTTGACATGCGACCTTGTAAAGACTCTATAGGCTGAAATTCAGACCTCATGGGCAAAGACTCCACCCCTAACTGGCTCATTTTCCTCAACTTCCACTCTTTGTTCCTTGCTACCTCTAGTGCATCTTCATATGTCCTAAGCTTCTTTAGCTCCACTCTCCAACGTATATTCTCCCAAAGACCAGCCAAGAACCTGTCCTTCTTCATCATGTCAGGCGGGGGTACCTGTGGTGCTAAGGCCTTGCACAGCCGCTTCCATGCCAATAAGAACTTACGTATGTACGCATCTATTGGCTCACCTTCCTTTTGCACTAAAGCATGTACTTCTTGCCACACTTTGTCAGGATCTTCTATCTTCACAAACTCCACTTCCAACCCATGCCGTAGATTGTCCCAACTCAATCTTACAGGTGGATCAGCCACATGCAATTCCTCTTCAAATGCTTTAGACCAAACTCGTGCATCACTCTTCAAACAAATTTGGAGAAGATGTAACATTTGCGCAGGGTCATGAATATGGTTGCTAATGCAGGCAACCTCCATCTTTTCCAAAAAGTCTTCCACATCTTCATCACTTCTTCCATGAAACTCCGAATAAGAGAAAGCCATGGCTACCCAAATTATGATACTTCTGACTGACTCAATTCCCACAAACTTCAATGGAGCTCAACTTTAGATAAGGACAAACACATGCACATCAAATGAGTTTTCATAGTTAATCATCGCAATTACAACAGGCAAAGGACATTCCAGGATCTCTCTTAATCTTCTCGGCCCGAACATAAAGACTATGCGCTGTTGGAAAAAAATCTTCCTGGACACATTGAGAGGCGGAAGTGAAAAATAGACCCGGTGGCCTCTACACCAAGACTATGCACAATGGCCTCATCATGGGGGATACACAATAGGGGCACCACCTAGCAAGATATGCGGCTGGACGCATACATATACACAATGAAGCATACCATGGAAAACAATTTCAAGATCCCCGCCCAAATGTGGAATGAGGTGGTCGGAGAATAAGGTGAGAGGAGTGGTGAATGAGTGAGAATGGGCTTGCTTCTCGTGCATGTTAGTAAGGAAGATAATGAGGTAGGGGAAACTTGTGAGTATGCTCACTTATCATACAAGAGGTGGTGAATCCGCACACCTCAAGATGAAAGTAGCAAGATGATAGCAATATGAGAGGGAGAGAGAGTGAGTGTGTGTGTGTATGGTGGCGAATCCGCACACCTTTACATAAGCAAAAAAAAAAGTCAAGGAACAAGCATATACCATACTCACAATGAGATGTATCCAAAGCGACACAAAGTATGGCACCAAGATGGAGTGTGTTGATTGCTTGCAAAAGATGAATACAATAGGTAGCGTATGGTAGGAAAATGAGAAGGGGACAAGATCGTAGGAGGCATAATGGAGAGATGGGAGTTGATGGCGAGGAATATCATGAGGGTGTCCACCCTTCTTCTTCTTCTTGAAATTGTGCCTTCAACCCTTAATTACAAGTGGTGTGGAGGTGTGGTGCTCATATTTTGTGCCTGGTGATGGTGTTGTGATTATGAAATTAGGGTTCATGCTACAAGCATGTAGCACAAGAGTGTGTATGGATAGGTGTGTGTGTGTGTGTGTGTGTGTGTGTGCTTGTGTGTTTTTTAAGTGAGCTCTCATGGCCTCCTTATATAGGGAAGGAGGGGAGGATTTAGCAATATTTCTATTTGAGGTGAGTGTCCCACTTTGGTGACTAGGAAAATGGGGTGCATGTGACTGTGGCTCCCATCTTGTCTCCTCATTATTTAAAATACCAGAGTCAATAGAGAGAGAAGAAGAGAGAATGTGGGTAGGATGTAGAGGATAGGATATATTTACAATAATCTAGCTTTGGCTAGACATAAGCTTATTAGGGAGAGAAGAGAGAGGTAAGAAAATTATAAGAGAGGTTGTCGAAGGTGGATAATTGTTGATGAGGATGGATCCTCCAAAAATGGTGATAGAATCACTCTAGACTTGCCAAGACCTCATTAAAAGAGCTTTGTCTCTTGTAATCATGCTTGAAGACTTGTAGAACCATAGCCATTCTAGAGGGAAGAAAACTAGGGATGGCCTGTGTCACCATTACATGAGAAAACTGGGGTCCACTACAAAAATCATAGCTCCGCGTTCATAACTCCAAAAATTCTGAAAAAATTTGAGTTAAAAGTTGAGATCACGAGCTACATCTTTCATGTTGAACGCTCCTTCATATATGGGGTTCTTCTTTACTTAAAAAATTCAGCCAAATAATGTATTATTTGTGGCTGCAAAAGTCTTTTGGTGGTCCCCTTTGAGTGGACTTCTCTCTTGCCATCAAGTGTAAGCTCCTTCATGTGTATGAAAACATGACCTAGAGTTTTGAAAAGATTGGCAATCATTTAGATGGAGGTATTATTGAAATTTGAAAGTGGGGTTGAGGTTAAAATGAAAACTAGTGAATAAAATATTTGGTAGGGTGTAATAATATATATACATGAAAAATATATTAGAAAATACTAAACTATATAATGTAATTTAGAATATATATATTTAATATTTAAGGTCAAAAGAGATATCAACAAAGAAAGCTTACTTATTTATGCTACATCGTGATTGATTAGCATAAGTCTTATTTATTTAATAAAGGCTAAAACTTTTGTGAAAAAGAGAATAAAAATCAAAAGTAACTTATATAATAGGAAATATTTTGGTAAAAGGGCAAAGATATATGGGGGGGTTTCCATGCATGGAAAAGCTTGCCTCAACGTGAACATTTATCTGGATTCTCTGAGTCAAACAAAAAGGAGTGAATTGAGGGCCACTTTGATCATCCATTAAAGCCAACCATGAAGCTCCCAAGAAGGCACACCTGACTTAACCTCTGATTTTGCCAAAATTTCAGCAGCATAACATCATAAATGGCTCAAAAGACTAAGAAACCAGCCATCATAACTTGGAAAAATTTTGACAGAGTTTCCCCTGAAGTAGAGCAGTAGGAACCCAAAATATAGACTGTATATATGTGCATAAACTGTCAACAATAGAACCCGAGCATCAAATAGGACTCACTAGTGCATAGCATATGGAGAGGTCACGAAAAGGGTGCTCCAGCTACCTGTATCACCGAAAGGATCTCCACATTTCAGAATCCCCTAGCTCAATAAAAACCTCACGCTATCGACCCTCACACGAAGGCTAATACAAATCGCGTATAGTCAAGTCTCAGAAATGACTATCTTCCAGACCAAGTCTCAGAAATGGTTGGGACTGCCAAATACAACCAAGTATGGCTCCACAAATGCGTACAATGGCAGTTTCCACAAGTAACGTACAATCCAGCAGACAATGCGCTCAAATAGGCGCCAAGTGATGCATACCCACAACAACTGCAAGTGACACCAATACTAGTATATCACTGTACTCCAGCTACATGTACCTGTGTGAATCACCTGTACCTGTACCTGTCTCTGTAACCTGTAACCTGTAACCTGTAGCCCTGAATCTCGAAGCTTGAAGCTCGAAGCAGAAGGTACTCGAAGAAGATCCTCCGTGGGGGCGCCAAAAGAATGTGAGCGGGGTGGAAACACACGGAACGCCTCTATAATGACCCGACACACTCTTGGGATGATACACACACACATTATGGGGCACCACTCGGCTTACACAACCAGCCTGGCCGAGACAGGAAACACAGAGACGGAGTGAGAAGAGAGAGATTTTCCACTTGCCCACTCAACACTCGCACATACACACTCACACACACACTCTCAATTCAGCTCAAAGGAGGCAAATTGTTGTTTTTTAGACTCAATGAAGCTCAGCCCAACACCAATGGGGCAAATAGTTTACACAGTATTGAGGAAATACACCAGATACAACCACAAAGTTAAGCAGAGGCTTCACTCACCGGAGAAGATTACACAGAAAAACGGCAGAAAATCTGTGAGGAATTTGGAAAAATGGACAGCGCCATTGCATCCGGAACACCCAAAAACCCCACCCTAAAATGTCACAGTGCTCAAATCCGACCTCGGATGAGCAGTTTAGGGCCAAAAAATGCTCCAAAAACAGCAAAAACACACTTGCGGTAGTTCCTCCTCTCTTCTCCACGTTTTTTTTTGGTCTTCTCTCAGTTTTTTCAGTTCCCACACTTAGCTTTATTAGTTGGGCACCCGTGGCCTTTTAGATGACCTCAAACGGACCCCGAACATGCCAAAAACTGACCTCGCAGTGCATAGTTGTCACCTTTTTTGCATCATCCGCACACCTGGCACTCAGTTTTTCCAAATAATGCATCCCGCAACCACGTGAAGTGGCCCCAAAAACTGGTCCTCATGATGACCCACGTCGTGTCCATACTTCTCCGCGTGCAAGTATTGACCCCGTTCGACCTCCTGACGCCACTCGATGCCATCTGACGCACCTGCTTACCTCATGTCGTCGGCCCGCGGATAGCTTCCTCGAGAAGATTTATGCGCTACCAACTCCTCCTTATTGTAGAAAAAAAACAGTGGTACTAGTAATAGTGAAAATCGATGCACTATGTACACCCTGTCCTACCTGTACACATGTGGGCCCCACGTAACCACCTGGCTCTGAAAAATGGGCAATTATTTATTTGATGCACCATGCATGTATATGTACATATGTGCAATCCCTTGCTCCAAAAAACTCCTGACACAGTCACAAAACCCAAAAATTTTCACTCTTTCGCCTTTGAAAGGACAACTACACTCTCAATGCTCTGTACTTCCACAGTTATAGCATGGTCCAATTGGTGGTTGATTTTGAGGAGGTTGTCCCATAGGTTGTCCCGCCCTATTAGGATATCCTCTTGGTTTGTAGTTCTGGTTCGTAATGAACATTAGCGTTCTTTCGTCCACCAAATATTGATCCCTCGAAGGTTGTGCTACATAAGTTGGTGGTGCCATACCCTCGTTATTTCCCCACGGTTGATAGGCTTCGTTTGCGTACATCTGTGGTTCAGGTTCAGTTACGTAAGGCTCATTCAGTTCCTCATAATAAGAAATTTGAGGTGTATTATTTGTTTCTGGTGATGATTCATAGTTTGAGCATACCTAATAATGGCCCTATTTTCCTGTGGTAAAGGAGGTTGTTGACCCAACACAGGTTGAGGTCTGTCTGCTCGTGCTACCATATTCACATTTGGCCCAACTTGATATCTTGGAGGAGGTGGGGTGGTCCTGCTGGAGGTCCATACGGTCTTTCCCTCACATAGGTTTTGTTGTAAAAACACTCATCCGTGCCATGGTTCGCCATTTTTGCTCTATGGCACACCATTTTAGTACTCGTCCATTTGCAATTGGTGCTTTCGGCTGTTGTGTGCACCACGACGTCGGGTGATCCCCCCCACATATGTCACATTTCCTCGTCTGAGACTGTCTCATCACCAGATTTGATCTCATATGTTGCTGCATTCTCTTCGTTACTTCCTCTATCATTTGGTCAGCTGTCGGCATCAAAGAAGCCTGAGCATCTTTCTTGGTAAAGGGTTCACTCTTAATAGATGAAGAGCCACTGGTCACTGAATCAGTATCCTCTGACACTTCCCCATATGCTTTGCAGTTATCAACAAGATATAACACTTCCCTTGTAACATGTTCAAATGTGCTACAGGCTTTCAAGTGAAGGTCCTTTTTCAAGGTTTTGTTTCTAAAGTCCTTCAATGAAGAGCACAGACAATCTCTGGTCCTACGGTAATTCTCTCCTTGGGCACCTCTCAATGTACTGCTTGAATCTCAAGGATGCTTCCTTCACTTTTTCGTTCTCCTTTTGTTTAAAAGCATATATCTGTGATACAATATTATGCTTTATACCCCGTTTTGAGAATTCTTCCGCGAACTCCCGCGATACATGTTCAATATTCAGACAAGTTTCAGGGTTCAAAGGTTGAAACCATGTCAAGGCCGTCCCTTCCAAGGCCAGCCCGAATCCCTCATTATGAGTATGGAAATCAGTGATCTGCTCTGCTCTTAAGACTTGCTTGAAGAGCGACACATGGGCATATGGATCCCCTGATCCACTATACTTCTTTGGCATGCACTTCGCTACCTGGGATGGCCTCGTTCGTCTATGGTCCGCGACCAGTCTCAATGCTCCTGTGTCTCGACTTAATCGTTCTCGTATATCATGGATGTCGTGGGTTGCTCTCGTTGGCTCCCCTGCCACGAATCTATGACTAGGAGGCAAATGTGATGGTGTGGTTGCAAATGTTGGACCTATTGTGGTATGTGTAGAGATAGGAACCACAATACCTTGATTTGTAGCCATTGACTCTCTGGGATGTAATGCTCCCATGGGGTTTGGCATAGAATACTGAGGTTGACTGAAAGAATCAGGCACATGAGTCCTCTCTCCACCTGTTGCCATCGGGTCTGGCATGACATTTGTAGGTGCCGGTCTCTGTGGGCTTGGAGTGACATAATACTGGTGGAGTGGTCCCCCAAAGTACGTATATCCTTCCAACTCCTTTTTATCGATTGCTGCGTATCGTCTTCCATATTTGTCGTATGCAACGATTTTCATTTTTGATCCCTCTATGTAGGTGAAGACATAAAGTCTTTTCCGCTCTGTCAACTCTCCGATGTAGGGTTCCTCGCATCTATAATAGAGATCTTCCTCTCCATTATTATACTTGTATAGCCCCACGTAGATGTTGTCTGTGTTGACTCTCAAAGTTTCGTTTTCTCGCCTTAACCTCGCATTAGGGAAGCTCATTGTTGGTGCTTTCTCCTTAGGTTCCTCATCTACTTTGGCTTTCGTGCCCATCAATCCACACTTGTCCACAATGTTAGGATTCAGGACTACCAAGTACATGATACCTTCATCATCTAGGTACCTATCTCCGCTATAGCTCACAGGCACTAAGTCCTTGAACTCACTTGGTCTATCTTCTATTTTCACATAGTAGCGGTCCATACCATCTTTGTAGATCTTGGCAAACCTACGCACGCCCAGTTGTTATACGCGTAGGAAGTCACGCCCCAGTTGTTCTACGCGTAGGAAATCAATATCTCCTACGCTATTTCATTTTAAGCCTTAAAGTTTAAAGGCCTTTAAGCTTTGAAATAAACTTTTAAAGGTTAAAAGTTTTTAAGCTTTCCCTAGTGCCCTACCCCACATTTGTGGCTCGGGTTCGATGGATCCGCCTACCGAAGGGGAAGGCCCGGGTGTAGATAGCTACACCACCCCAAAAAAAAAGACGGCTACTTTCAAACGAAGAAACAGAGATACTATAGTATCACCATGATCCTTACGAGTCGGGAAAACCTCCAGGATACATGATGAGCTACTGATGGAGAAGGTCCAAGTGATGCTCAAATCAGAGCTAAACTATATGAGGGATGACATCAGGAAGGAAATGCACGCGAACGCTGAGAGCTAGAGGAACTCCATGTATGGAGACATGATGAGAGAACTAAGGAGAGAGATCCGGGGGATACAAAATGAGGAAATTCAGACCGTGAAAACGGAATTATGAAACCTAATCAAGGCCGAAGTAAATGTAACAGAATGCGTTATGCAAAAGAAACTCGATGAGGCAGTAGCAAGTTTTGAAGCATGGAAAACAAATATGGAAAAGCACATGGGGGAAAAAGATGCAATAATCGAGGAGCTAAAAGGAGAACTTGCGGCTTGCAAATCTGCAACTAAAAAGAAGCGAGACGACCAACCTTCGGTGCTGAAGGAGCTCGAGAACATGAAGGATCAGATGAAAGCTCTACGGGAAGGAGATGAACAGAAATCGAAAACGGCATCTTCCTGGAGGAACGTCTTGTTAAGACACAAAAAAGGTTGATGAAGGAGAGAAATGGATTGAGGATGCGAAGAAAGGGAAGGCCCAGATGCCTGAGACGACACCTACCTCCACCATTATTAATATGACCATTGAGGAAGAGCAGAAAAGGAAGAATCGGGCTTTGCATGTGCGGGTCACAAGAGTCAAAGACAAAGAGAATGTAGATGAAGAAGTGAGGGAACTGCTACAACGCATGGGCATCACAGAGCCTACTCACACAAGTGCATGGAGAGTGGGCAAGAAAGGAATCGACGAGAAGGGAAACGTAAAGGATAGGGCACTTATTCTCCGCTACCCTAATATAGAAATAAGGAAAGAATTTCTAAAGAAGAGGCCAACTCTTAAGAAAACCGGTATTTTCCTGGGAGATGACCTTACATTGGCACAAGTGGCACACATGCAAGAGTTGATGCCAGAGATCAGGGCAGCAAGAGAAAAGGGGAAAATCGCCTTTTATAGAGGAGGGAAAGTAGTGGTTTTGGAAAAGCGCTCATCATGACGGTGTGAGACCTATGGAGCGACGCTCCAGATAGCGGCGTGGAATTGTAATGGATCATATAGGCTAGATGTAGGTGCCTTTGAAGACAGCTTTAGGGACAGAGACATAGTTTTCTACTCAGAGACACACCAGATACCGGGACAACTTATGCCACATGTGAAGGGGTATTTATGGGAAACAGCTGGTTGACCAGACAAGAGATCTCTACGAGGTAGACGGGGTTCAGGAGGAGTAGCAGTCTTATTTAAAGAGGAGCTGAGACCACTACTACATATTATCAGGAAAGATGAACAAGCAAGGTATATGTGGGTGAGAATGAGAGCCGAGACAGGTAGATTTCTATATATCGCTATATGCTAGTTCCCTCCAAGTACATCAGTCTACTCCTCACCTAAAGGAGAGTCCCCTTTTTGCATATTGAATAATGACATATGGGAGTTCTCTAGAGATGGAGACATCGTTCTCTTAGGAGACTTTAATGCCAGAACGGCCAACTCTCAAGCAGTATTCTATGATACTTCTGAGGAAATACTCAGAGAAGTGGATTTATCACAGGAGGGGCTTACTAGAAATTCACAGGATAAAGAACACACTGAATATGGGAGACATCTCATGGAGATGGCAACTTGGCCATACTTAATGGTCTAGAGAATTTCCCTTTATCTGGGGGATTCACATGCTTCCCGCATAGACATGGGGCCAGTCTAGTGGATTATGTCATGACCACACCAAGCTTTATTTCTAGTATCGACGACTTTAAGGTGGGACCCAGACCGGTTGGGATTGCAGTGGATCATGCTCTCTTGACCTTATCAATCTCCTTCCAATACAATGCCTCTCAAGTCCAAAGGAAGAAGACACGTGTCACACAAGATATACTTTCATGCCAGAGACTGATTCAGTCTATGTGGAACAGATCTATGATAGGATGTGGGCAGCCGAGCCAGTATATACTGTAGAGGAGATGTATATACTGGTGCATGTATGACCATGCAATAATTGTGCCTCTTGCATGGTCATACATGCACCAATTGTGGCTTTATGTTAGTGGATTTTTCAAGGCAAGGTAATTAGAAAGCCAGGATTTGCATTTTTTTTTTTTGGTTGACATTTATAATTAAAGTGCCCTAATTTTGAACCCAAAATTTATGTGCCCATGAAATTATACCTACGAGTTTTCATAAACAACCGGGAAAAACACATTGCAGATCGGGTTATGTGAACATTGCTATTATCACCGGGGCAATTTGTATGTTATTCCAAACTATAAATCTCTCACAAGTCAACCGTTAAATGGCATAATTTGTAATGCAATGCTTACATGTTTTCTTATTGTTCCTCGAAGAGAGAGAGAGAGAGAGAGAGAGAGAGAGAGAGAGAGAGAGAGAGAGAGAGAGAGAAGAAAATGTTTGCATGAGTATCCCGTTGGTGCATTCCATGGCTTTATGTTTGTGGATCTCCATCATGTGTAGTCCCTGTCATCCACTACTAAATAGAAAGTCATTTTCTTAAGCTTTGATTTTTCAAAGCAAGAAGTTTTTTTGGATGAGATTTATAGTTCAGATGCCCCAAATTTAACCATAAAATTTACGGTCCCATGAAATTATAATCATGAGTTTTCATTCATGAAATTATACCCATAAGTTTTCATTAACAACAGGGAAAAACACAATACAAATCGAGTTATGTGAGCATTGTCAACATCATCAAGCTATATCCTTTTTCAAGACTGGTAATATGTAGCTTATTGGAAAATATAATGGTCTCATGAGTTAACCAACTAATGGAATAATTTGTAACATAGTGCTTACATGTTCTCTCATTGCTCACTGGTCCTCAAATACGTAGGAAGGGGAGAGAGAGAAAGAGAGAGAGAGAGAGAGAGAGAGAGAGGAAGAAGAAGAAGAAGAGAATTTTAACATGATAGGAAACTATCCCAAGAGACCTTAAAGACCTATCCGACGAGAGAGAGAGAGAGAGAGAGAGAGGAAGAAGAAGAAGAAGAGAATTTTAACATGATAGGAAACTATCCCAAGAGACCTTAAAGACCTAAGAGAGAGAGAGAGAGAGAGAGAGAGAGGTGTGCAAATGAAAGGTGTGCATGACTATCACATCATCAACAATTCGTGATTTTATGTTTGTGGCTCTCCCTCCCATGTAGTCCTTATCATCCATGTCAAAAGAAAAAAAAAACTTTTTCTTGGCCTTTGATTTTTTGAGGCAAGGTAAGTTAAAAAGCAAGAATTAGTAAAAATTGTTTGTTAGGATTTATAATTAAACTTCCATAATTTTGAACCCAAAATTTATGATCCCATGAAATTATAACCAGGAGTTTTCATTAACAACCAAGAAAAACACAACACACATCCAGTTATGTGAGCATGGATGTCATCATAGGGATAAATCATTTTTGGAAAATTGACAATACATATGTTTTTGGAAACATATGCGCTCTCACAAGTCAATCAACAAACGATATAATTTGTAACAGAATGCTTACATGTTTTCTCATTGCTCACCGATCCTCAAATAGTTGAGAGAGAGAGAGAGAGAGAGAGAGAGAGAGAGAGAGAGAGAGAGAGAGAGAGAGAGAGATGTGTGCAAAAGAAAGGTTTGCATTACTATCACACTGATGACATTCCATGGCTTTTTGTTTGTGGCTCTCCATCGCGTTGTCCTTATAATCTACTTTTATAAAAAAAAGATAGTCTTAAATTTTCAAGATAAGGAATTAAAAAGCTTGATTGTAAGATTTTTTGGCACTAAAATGCCAAAATTTACGGTCCCATGAAATTATAACTAGGATTTTTTCTTACAAACTGGGAAAATACATTCCATATTGGGTTATGTGAGCATTGTTATCATCATTGGGCTAAAAGCGTTTTTGAACAATTAGCAATGTGTGTGTTTCTAGAATATATAATGCTCTCACAAGTCAGCCTGCAAATGGAATACTTTGTAATGCAATGCTTACATGTTCTCTCATTGTTCATCGATCATCAAATAGGTAAGGTTTGAGAGAGAGAGAGAGAGAGAGAGAGAGAGAGAGAGAGAGGTGCAAATGAAAGGTCTACATGACTACAACACTATGTCAATGTGAGCCATCGAACTAATTGACACTCTCAGGTTGAGGTGGAATCAACATGAGACACATAAATAATTCTGAAACATTAATTAGGGTTAGCTTTCTTTAGGCATAATTTCACCTAAATTTTTGGTGCATAAGCAAGCATCATTTCCACATACATATTCAAGTCGGCATGCTTGTAACCAAAATTAAGGAGAAAATTATTAACATGTGACGAAACAAGATTGAGGGATGGATTTCATAAGGCCGAAACCCCCCCCCCCCCCCCCCAAAAAAAAAAAACTTTTCATTACTCATGCTCTTGGAGCTCTTTACAATAAAGAGAAGCTTGAGTATACATATAGGACAATGTAGGCTAAGGTCTACATGATGCAAGCAACTTAGTGGCTTCTTTGATCATCATATGTTATTCTCCTCTTCTTCAATGGATCAATAAATAATCAATACAAGTACATTGCAGAGAAAAGAAGTGTAATTCATAGGGATTTTCTTATGATCTTGACAAAAGGAAGCTCCATAGCATATTTGTACATAGAATACTAGTAGTGGCCCTTGAAAATTTAAATAGTCTGTGCTAATTCCATCCAATGACCTATGTAATTTTGAGTTACCTTTTGACTTCTTCTAGAAATTGTAGAGCTTGAATATAGATAAATTTTGATAGTAGAAATTTTTGCAATCCGAATCCATATGAGCGAGTTATGGACGATATAGTGAAGTCCATTAGCTTTAATTTTTTAAGAGTTGGTGGAAGAGGCCAAAGTATGGGAGTATGAACGTGGGGATTTAATTTCTTTTGGGATTTTTAAAGATGCAAATGAATGTTCTAAGCCCCATGCCCATTCAAATGCCCTTCTACCTTTGCCTTCCATTCCCACCCACCGTAGGCCGTACTTTACTATTCTAAACTTAATCATATATCTATGTATTACTTTTCCATTTTTCAAAAGTTTGTCTTTGTGTTTAAGGCTAGCCTTATGTTGTAAAATCTCCTCTTGTTAATCAAACTTTGAAGGATTTTCTTCAATGGGGTCTATTGCACGCGTACCCTTAAATGGCTTAGGTAGACTCACATGACATGTATTACATATATGCCAATGCTCATGTATCTTGATTTTATAAGAGGTTGTATCATTGATTCTTTCCAAGAATCTTTGGAATGGACCATAGTACCTCTTATCGAGATTAACATAGAACATTTGATGTCCTAATGGTTTGCCTTGCTAGGTTTTGCTCGTCCTTTGAGATAATTCGGCATTAGGGAATTCAAGAAAAACCCATTCTTCTTTCTTCAACTCTACATGTCTTCTATGCTTATCAAAAACTCTTTTTTTTCTTTTTCTTTGATGCTTGAATAGTTTTTTTAATCTTTTGAAAAACTATCTCAATGTCACACACATTCTCATCATATGCAAATATCTTTTAATTCATTTTTTAAATAGGTGGAGGCTTCAAACAACCTTCAATTATGTCAAATGGATTTTCCTATAGAAGTATGCACCGTGTTATTATATGTGAACTTTGTGATTTTACTTTGGCCAACCACTTGAAGATGAGATGCTTAAGAGAAATCAAGACGTGTGCTTATCTTTTCAAATAGGCCCATCCAAAAGAGACTTGTCAAATGTGGATGTTTGTCAGAGACTACTGAACTTGGCATACCATGAATCTTGATATTTTGGGAAATGAACAAAGTAGCCATGTGATGTGATTAAATCGTCTTTTTGACATGAATAAAATGAGCATGCATACTAAATCAACTACTACTTTTTGAATGCATGTATTTCTATGTATGGACTTTGGTAAGCCACATATTCTCTCCCATGGAGCCTTTGGAAATGGCAAAGGTTGCAACAAACTTTGTTTGCTGAGGTGCAGAGGCAACATATGTCTTACTGTTGGAACTATATCGTGTAGTAGCAATAAATAATGGATGAGGATCCATGAAGGGGTGGTGTTGTCAGCTGATGCAATTAGCGTAAGAAGGTAGGTTGAGTATTCTCTACACGCACGTGGAATCTGTATGTAGTTGCCATATAGAAAACGATACAATATGGCTAGCCCTTGCTTGGTATATCCTCCTCTAAGAGCACTTTACGTGATTTCTTCTGGAGAGAAACCCTGACTTTGCATCTATTCAAAACAACTTAGAGCATCCTCATCACAATCGTGTTGCACATTTCCTACAATTAATACACTCCAAGAGACGATATCCCAAAGACCCATGTGAAGGTCTTGCTTAAGGCCACATGCCTTCAAACATCCAAAGATTTTTTGACTAGAAATCTCATCGAGAATTCCCTCACCCATGTGGTTTTGCATAAGTCCACATGGCTTCAAGGTGAAAGCATAGGTGATTGCTTTTCGAGAAAGATCTCCCCTTTGCAATTGATTAATATAGTAGGGCAAGAGCATCCTTGCCAACTTTTTCATGCTTTTGTGAGAGCACCACATTTGGATCCAAGCATTGCCAAACATGAAATCTTTCTCCAACACCCCTTGAGTAGCTATCTCATTGTGCATTCTCACACCCCCTTGATGGTCTTGCACAAGGCCACATGCCTCCAAGGTGCAAGCATAGGTGAATGAATAGGCCTTTGATTTGCATAAGGTTCAAATAACCCAAAGCTTCCTTACCACATCCATCTTGGGCCATATCTTCCAATCAACACATTTTAAATGATGAAAATCCAAAGAGGATGCCCATCAAGAACTTCTAGCGCTTTCGTTAACAATACCATATTTGCCATATATATTGACCAAAGCACCGCCAAGCATGACATCTTTCTTCGACAGTTCCCAACTAGCAATCTCATTGTTGATTCTCTCAACCACGTCAACATCTTGAGTAAAGGCCACAGACATTCGAGGTGCAAGTGTAGGTGATTGCATCTGAAGGGAGGGACCCAATTAAAACAGAATAGTGTATCCTTACCACAACCATGTTGGGCATATCCTGCAACCAACATGTTCCAAGTGATGATTTCTAGGTAAGAAGCCCATAAAGAACTTCTTGTGCTTTTGTGAGGGTGCCACCCATAAACACTCACCGATGTGTTCTTGGACGTATATATCTACTGAAGAAATTTGTGAGCTCTTGTAAGGGCACTACATTTGACATATATTTTGACCAAATCATTTCCAAGCACACCATGTTACTCCAACAGCTTGACTAGCACTCCCATCATGAATTCTCTTACTCATGTGAAGGTCTTGCATAAGTATGCATGGCTTCAAGGTGCAAGCATATGTGATTGCGTTTGGAGACAGGCCTTCCCTCCACATTTGCTTGAAACAACCAAGACCACCTTGCCAGCCATGGTCGGGATATCTTGCATTCTAAGAGACAACATTCTAACAAAGGGGGTTTGGGACCCCATTTGGTGTCGATTCTCTCTCTCTCTCTCTCTCTCTCTCTCTCTCTCTCTCTCTCTCTCTCACACACACACACACACACACACACACACACACACACACACACACACAACACCTTCACTCACAGTTTGCATTCTCTCTTGTTTGGGTCTATTGCACAATCTCTCGTAAAGTAAAGGGGGGCTCTCTCTCCCCTTGAGTGAAAGGAACCTTGGGCAAGAACTAAGCACTCATCCTGAGCATACACCATCATTCACTTCTGATGCACATTACAATCTTGCTAAGAAGAAATCATTAACGCAAGGAAAGAAGTAAAGATTTGTGGAAGTGTAAAACCTAGATCTTTACCATTTCAATTCTGCTGCATCTGACAAGTACTCATTGCCAACTATAACATCTTTTTCCAACAATCCCGATAGCAATCATCATGAATACTCACTCATGTGGAGGTCTTGTGTAAGGCCACAAACCTTCGAGGTGTAAACATAGGTGATTGCATGTAGATAAATGCATTCCCTTTGCATCTAGTGAAAACAACCAAGCCATCCTTGCCACAACCATGTTGGGTATATCCTCCAATCAATGTGCTACAAAATACGACATCTTGGAGAGGATGTCCATCGAGAACTTTGTGTGCCTTCATGAGGGCACAGCATTTGGGGCATACATATCGATAAAAAGCAGTGTGCCAAGAGATTTTGCATTTATTTGAGGTGCCTATGTTGCAAGAGTGACAACAACATTGCATCCATTTTAAGATTAGAGGACTAGATGAGGGGTTAAATTTGATGTCTTCAACTAGTAGACGATGGAGATTATGTGGGCTATAACTTTAGCTTCAACTTTATCACAAGGCATGAGAAGCATGACATGTTACTATAGATAGTATTGCACATTCAAGTTGGCAACCATGATAAATGCAGAAAAGGTGTGTGCAAATGCGAATGTTCTATGCAACTGAAGCAAATAAGGGAAGCTGTGCTTGAAACCATTTAGCTTTGGTGGTTTGTGTCACATACACTTTGTACAAATAAATCCATACTGCCAATACCAATGTAGAAAATCAAGAAGCCAAACATCCTCAGGGCCATTTAATATCTTTCAGAAGACTCATACTCAAAATATCTCCTTAATATTTATGTGTTACTAAAGGCAAGATGAACAAGTTCCTACTAGAACTGTGGAATCGATGGCGATGCTAAACACATTGTGGAAGATATTCCTCAATTTGGTGGTAGGGAGGAAGCAACGGTGCCTGGACTACAGCATGGGTATGTCTCACATGTATGGTCGGATTGAGCGTGGTTCAAGAGCACTTGAAGGATCTGTGTCTTGGAGAGGGAGCTTGCATGAGGGTAAATGACGCCGTCCAAAAAGCAACATGGCGAGCATATGCAGTCGATTTTGTATTGTATATGTTGGTCCATGTGATCATCCAAAACAAGCTCTACACAATGTAAGAGCGACTGTGAGTTTATAATGAAGAATAACATACTTGTGATCAATGAAGGTAGGCATGTTTCAAAGGGAAACATGCAAAGAGAAATTTGCATCATTCAATTTAAGAGAGCTACTTTGTGGGTTTAACCAAAATTAACTAGAGAGCATTAAATGAGAAGTGTTTATAAACAGCTCCTAGCAGGATTTGAACTCGGCACGTTATATACGTAGAGATTTAATCAAGTTCGAGCTGGCATACCATTGGTGTCGACGCCATATTTGGCGGAGGCCGGTCCTTGAGCAGCGCCGGCGCCTACATTGCGCGTCTCCTGTTTACAGAGGAATATTGTTAAGTCAGCGTTAGCATTTGTCCTCATTTCGCGCTCGACAATTTCTCAGCTCACCTGCAGAAGAAGGTCAGGAGAACCTCCATACGTGGCTGTGGCTGCCGCTGCCGCTGCCGCTGCACCACCACCATCCCAAAAACGCCCACATCAGCTTAAGCGAAGAAGGTCAGAAAAAGAAGCGCATGTTCGTGCGTGCGCGCGCGTGTGTGTGTGTGTGTGTGTGTGTGTGTGTGTGTGTGTGTGAGAGAGAGAGAGAGAGAGAGAGAGAGAGAGAGAGAGAGAGAGAGGTTACAAGTCGCAAGACATCAGGGAAACATAAAACCCCACACACAAATTTTACAGCTGTACTGACAATGTGGTGTCTTTGCCTACCCAAGGTCCCAGAAAATATAAATTTGTATGAAAGCGATAAGAGTGCCATGACAATTACCAAAATACCCCTCTAATTTGTGGAAATTCCCAAAATACCCTTGTATTTATTTTGATTAAGGAAAAATTACCAAAATACCCCTCTAATTTGAGGAAATTCTTGAAATACCCCTCAAATTTCAAAAATTCCCAAAATACCCCCGGTATTCTGTCATAAATTCCCAAAATGCCCTTCAAATTTTCCAAAATTCCCAAAATACCCCTGGTTGTGAGAGTAAATTTCTCGAAAAATAAAATTTTTCGTAGGTCTTCACAAGAAGAGTGATTGTCTATCGTACAAGATGCTAAAACTACAATTTTGAGTTTATTACGTAGGCTTTGGAGATGAATTGCTTCATTATTTTTAGACATAATTGCCTTTCTTGCGATGATAACCGGTGACAAATTACATGTTGAGCACTCAAAAACGGATCTCAATTGTCAAAAACGAATGAAGATTAGAAAATCTTGAACAATCCAACCAAAATAAATACAAGGGTATTTTGGGAATTTTTGACATTTGAGGGGTATTTTGGGAATTTCCTCAAATTAGAGGGGTATTTTGGTAATTTTCCCTTTGATTAAATTGTTCAAGATTTTTTAATCTTTATTGGTTTTGACAATTGACATCCACTTTTGAGTGCTTAGCATGTAATCTGTCACAAATTACCTCACAAAAAAGGCAATTATGTCTAAAAATAATGAAGCAATTCATCTCCAAAACCGACATAACGAACTCAAATTCTATTTTTAGCATCTTGTATTGATAAACAATCAATCTTCTAATGAAAAGCTACAAATTTTTGTATCTATACAGAAATTTAATCTCACAACCAGGGGTATTTTGGGAATTTTGGAAAATTTGAAGGGCATTTTGGGAATTTATGACAAAAATTGGGGGTGTTTTGGGAAATTTTGAAATTCGAGGGGTAAATTGGGAATTTCCAAAAATTAGAGGGTATTTTGGTAATTTTCTCTTTTCGTTCCCCAACAAAGCAGTGCACTTTATATTAACAAAGAGAGAACACAAAATTACATCGAAGCAATCCCGTATTCCATGTCTCAAATGTTCGAGACCATACCATACCCAGGGAGACTCTCCCTCTTTACAAAACATTGCCTTAATACAAAACATATTGAACTGCCGACCATGTATATCATTGACAGAGGAGCAGACCATAGCCATCGACTGTAGTGCCACCCAACTGCAGCATACAACATAAATTACTCTTTTAGAGCATTGATCATACCCTGTATCTTTTCCATGAGCATTTTTCAAGCCTTCTCCAAGCTTGTGTGCATTCAATCTTGCAACCCTAAACTTAACAGCACAGTTCCATCTTGGTGCATAGTTTTACTTACAAAATTTTCAAACCTCACTAGTGACAATTGCAGCCTAAACCAACTTTATCAAAACTTCAAATTACTAATGCCACATGGCATAAAGTTGGAGCGCATGTAAAAAATTCATCAATTTTGGGTCAGGCCGAAAATGTTTGTCTCTATTAAACTAGACAAAGCTTTAAAAAGTGTGGCGGCCTTGCATCATTCGCTCTCTTTCTTCAAGTGAACTTTCTTCTTCACAAGGAAAAGAAATATCATGCCTAGTGACAAACAAAGAGTGCATGAGTAGTGTTGACATGTTATGTGATCCAAAGGGTAGTTATGCTTGTCAGTGCTTTGATCGAGAGGTATGGCAAGTGTGGTGTACTTTGAACTGAAGGTGTGACGGTGTATGTTGTGCAGAGATGGAAGAGGAGAGACGACACTTTGAGGTGGAACTACTCTCTTGGAAGAAGCAGGGTTCCTTATTCCTTATATTTACAAATGCAAAAAGTAAGTTAGTTAGTGGAAGGAAGCATGCTAACTTTTACCAAGTAGCATATCCATGGACATTGCTAGATAGCATATGATATTTTCCTTTTCCCTTATTTGAAAAGATGAATTTCCATAAATATATAGGGCCTTTTTATTTGAAAACAAAAAACAAACAATTACTATCCACGACTCCCTCCCACGTCTTTAGGTCATAACATGGGGGGCCTCTGGTCACTTTGGCCTTTTAAAGACGTTAATATAACATTTCATTTCATTTCTTCTCTCTCTCTCTCTCTCTCTCTCTCTCTCATTTGTATTATTTAATTATATCATTTGGACATGTGTCTCTTTTTCCTCTTTGAGAGAAAGAACTTAATTATTTATTTTTATGCAACTAAATTCTCATTGGACCTCTTTAAAGACTATCCAATAGGGTTTAAGCACATCATGAGGGCCAAATGGGGAGGATCTTAACATGTGTCTTTTATGCTTCTTAAGATATCATGTTTGAATTGAACACTTTAAGCACCTTAGTCATTTAAGCATGAAAATAGTTTATGCCTCTTGAGAGATCATGTTTGAATTCAACACTTCAAGAACCTTATTTATTTAAGCATGAGAAGCACCTCAAGCTTGGGAAAGGTTCCCACAAACACCTTAAGCACCTTAGCTAGCAAGCACAACAAGCACCTCATGCTTGGGTAGGATTCCGGCTCAAGGTTCAGCCCTAACTTGCCAAAGGTCAAAGGACTTTTTAACACTAACTTTTGGAGGTCTTTGATGAAGCTAACCCTAAGCTCTTTATGCTCCATTAGGTAGCATTGCTCTCTAACAGACCATCTCTCATTTGGACCCCATTTAACCTTGGCCCTGTGTTGAGACAGATCCATAAGCACATGTCTATATTCTAATCCTTGTTCCTGTTTATTCTCTCACATTAAATAATAAGTTTAATATGAGAAAATCATTTGGGTTGGTTAGATATTAGATTTTATGACATTACCTCTCTCTTGAAATCATAGTCATCCTCGACTATGAGGTAGAAGAGATAAAGTCTTAGTCATTAGTGTATGTTTCTTAGCGATAGAGGATCCCTTTTTACCCTACGACATCATTCCAAAATGGATGACTAGTCCATTTGGTGCTAGATGCCACAATTATGTCTGCTCTTTAGTCCATACCATACTCCCAAAGTAGAGTGAAAAAAATTCTATTTGGTGTTTGAGTGACTTCGTCATCACAAACATGATTCTAAGCATGCATAGTATTTAAATTTGTGCACAAAAGAGGATTAATCTTATAAGACAAAAACATTGCTCATTTAGAAAGCATTTACATTTTCTTACTCTAGTCTAGCATTGTAAGCATTGACAAGGTTCATACTATCCTTAAGCTATATTCCTTGCATTCGTCTAGCATCTTCAAAAGGATAAATTTTGAACTTAATAAGATATCGTCGGATAATCTTACCATGTCGTAGTACCTTGTCTTCATGCCAAAGGATAGCTTCGGATTGTAGCACCTTGGTTCTCTTGGTTGCTCTCCTTTGTAGGTCTCAAGTAGGCTCACATTAAAAGCATTGTGTATGAGCCAATGGTTGGGCAACGTCAGTTGATAAGCCATGTCATTGATTGGCTTCAAGATTTGAAAACAACCATAGTATCTTTTTGCTAGTTTAGCATAATACTTCTGATGGACCGTAGGATTTTCGCCCGTCGTTTGCCTCAATCAAGCCTTGGGAAACTTAAGTAAGACCCAATCATTTTCTTTCAACATTAAGGCCCTTTCGTGCTTGTCAGCAAATAGCTTTTTGCTTTTGTTGAGAGATGGATATAGCCTCCTTAACCTTTTGAAAAGATTCTTGTAGGTCATGGCTATATTCATCAGCAACAAAGATCTTCCCATGTACTTTAAGTAGCAAGAGACTTTTACGTCTTTCCTCTATGGTCTCAAAAGGTGTTTTTCCCATAGTAGTATGGACAGTATTATTGTACACATACTCTACAAGGGCTAAGTACTTCTCCCATTGTGAGAGTTGATCTACTTCTATAACATAAGTCTTTAGTAGATCGAGTATTGTAAGATTGGCTATCTCACTTTGGCCATCCGTTTGTAGGTGATAGGCCGAAGAAAAATTCAATCCTGTACCTAGATTTTCAAAGAGACCTTTCCAAAAATTACTGGTCATTCTAGGATCTCTATCTAACATGATGGATGTTGGTAATCTATGGTGTTTGAAAATTTGAGATATGAAGAGGGTTGCCATTTGGTATACCTTAATAATTTTTTTGACAGGAATAAAGTGTGCTTGCTTGCTAAACCTGTCGACTATTGTCCATATTCCCCATGGATAGATCCAAATATAAAATCCATGGATAAACTCTCCCATGGTGAATTAAGGATTGGAAATGGATGGAGTAATCCAGGTTTCTTTCCTCTATCATACTTAGTCTTTTGGCATAGCACACATTTTGAAACATACTCTTGTATGTCCACTTTCATGGTAGGCCAATAGAAGTACGTCTCTGCTCCTCAAAGAGTAGGTTGAATGCCTCTATGCCCCACATAGGGAGGAGCATGGGATTCATACATGAATTTCTCACAAATGGAGTGGGTAACACATAGGCTATTTCCATGGAGAAGATAATCATACTGCAAGGTGAATAGTTCCTCTTTCTTTCCCAAAGCAAGGGCTGACATTACATCTTTAAAGTCAGGGTTAGTAGCATACTCACCTATCATAGAAGATAGATCATTGTGAGTTGCTATAGACACCGCATTAACTTTTGGTCGTCGTAAAACTGCATCGGTCACTTGATTGCACTTACCAACAACGTGAGCAATATGAAAATAAAATTGCGAAAGAAAAATTTTCCACCTCATTTGTTTGTCGGAAAGCTTGGTTTGCGTCATGAAGTACTTGAGACTTTGGTGGTCTATTTGTAAAATGAAGGGAGTCCCCAATAAATAGTACTTCCATGTGTCTAGGCCATGTAGAGCAGCTAAAAGCTCTTTCTCATAAATTCCCAAGACTCGTTCATCCATATTGAGCCTTCGTCTCTCATATGCTATGGCATGTCTTTCTTGAAGCAAGACTGCTCCAAGGCAATCACCACAAGCATCACACCTCAAATGGCTTTGAGAGATCCGGAAGCATGAGGATTGGTTGAGAGGTAAGCTTCTCTTTGATCTTGTCAAAAGCATTTTTCTCCTTAGCAGTCCATGAATACTTAACGTTCTTCTTTGTTAAGTCATGTAATGGTCCAGCTATTTGAGGAAATTCTGCTATGAAGCGTCTATAGTATGCACACATACCAATAAAGCTTCTTAGATCATGTAGATTCCTTGGATTAGGCCATGCTTTTATTACCTCTAGCTTTTATGGATCCATACAAATACCATCTTGAGAGATAATATGACCTAAGTATTGAATCTCTTGAAGGAAAAATTCACTTTTCTTTTGGTTGAGAAAAATCTTGTTCTCCCTCAATGCTTGAAAATCCACTTGGAGATGTTGCTTGTGTTCCTCCAAGGACTTGGAGTAGATGATGATATAAACACTCCAGTGAACTTGCGGTAGGGTCTAAATATTTTCTCCATCAAACAATTGAATGTAGATGGTACATTGGTCAAGCCAAAAGGCATGACTAGATATTCATAAAGACCAAATGGTGTACGAAACACAGTATTTATGATATCTTCATCCACTA
Source organism: Adiantum capillus-veneris (assembly GCF_014529385.1). NCBI lineage: Eukaryota > Viridiplantae > Streptophyta > Polypodiopsida > Polypodiales > Pteridaceae > Adiantum > Adiantum capillus-veneris. The sequence goes on along the minus strand of NC_140933.1, from coordinate 17,814 downwards.
TCCTTATTTGATGATAGCCACTTTTAAGGTCAATCCTACTGAAGTAGGTAGATCCTTGTAGATTATCAAATAGATCTTCTACCTGAGGCACAAGAAATCTGTTTTTGATAGTGATATGGTTTACTGCTTGATAGTCCACACACATACGGTATGTACCATCTTTCATTTGCATTAAAAGCACTAGAGAACAAAACGGAGAGGAGCTAGGCCTCACCATCCCTTTGTCTACCAATTCTTGTACTTGCCTCATGATCTCCTCTTGTTGAGCTTGGAAAACTCAATAAGGATGCTTCTTAGGCGGTGAGATTCCTGGTAGGAGCTCAATTCAATGGTCATCATCCCCTCATTTTGGAGGTAAGTCCATAGGGATATCATCAATAAAAACATCTTGGAATCCATTTAGAAAAGTAGACAAGTATTAACTCTTCTTGATTCCTACCATTTTCATTTGATAAATCATTAGCGTCATTAGTGGATTCTTTGACAAAAATAATGTATGCAAAAACTGAGCTTTTCATTGACTTATCAAAAGCCATTGAATTTACAAGTGGTATAGTACAACTAGACTCATTAGCGTCTATATACATGCTATTTCCCTTATAGGTGAAGTAGATTCTCCTTTTAAGGAACTTCATGTTGGAAGCCATGCGGTTGATCCATGGTGCCCCTAGGATAGCATCAGAATGTTGGAGAGGAGAGGTGAAAAAGTATTCTTTGTCCACATAGCTTTGGACATGAACCCAATCAAGGGACTAACGGAGGCTTGCTGTCCCTTGAAAGCTGTGTCAACAGTTACAGAATCTTCCATCTCAAAAGCTTCAATGCCTAACTTGGTGTCCAACTCTGTTGATATGAAGTTGTGAGTAGAGCCAGGGTCAAACAAGATGAAGGCATCATGTTTCCTTACCTTTCCCCAAGCATAGGAGAGAGGTGATCCTTTGCAATGAGCATCCTCTTTTGGAGCTTTGATGGTGGAAGCTCTAGGAGTCTCATTGTAGGAATTTCTCTTGGGGCAAGAACGATAGACATGTCCTTGCTCTTCACACATTAAACACTTATGGTCCTTGCAAAAAGCTTCAATATCTTCAAGAGAGAATTTTTTTTTACCTTTGTAAACTCCCTTCTCCTTGGACCGATTGTTGTTGTTGTTGTTGTTATTGGAATTGCCTTGGGAAGGATTTTGGGCATTGGTTTTTCCCTTTGCATCACTTTTGTCTTTGTTTTCCATGGGCTCGACATTCCATGTAGCCCCTCTTGTAGGAATTGATGCGGGAAGCAACCATGGTGTGGTGGATTAATTCGCTGATAGAACTAGGCCGTTGAGAGTTGACATACTCGACCATTTCTTCAGGTTATCCCACACAAAATCGTTGCTTTTGCTAGGCGGAGTCTATCTTTTAGAAGATAGTAGCCTTGAGATGTAAATCCCAAAAGTTGTCCACATATTTGTGAATAGACTCATGGGAGAGAAGCTTCAAGCTCCACCATTCGGTAAGCACTTTTTCCTTTGCATCACTTGCAAGGAATTGCTTCATGATGATGAAAACTCGTAGAGTTTTCCATGTATTTGGAGCTTTGCCGTTGCCATGAAGGCTAGCCCACCATTGATAAGCCAATTTCTGAAAGTGCATAGCTACATGGAATAGCTTGGAGGACTCCGTGAAGCCCTTGTCTCCAGAGGCCGCATCAAATTGCTGGATGAAGGCCAATACTTTTTTGGTGGCACCAAAGGTGCCATCATAGGTGAGAAAAGAGATACACTTTCCTCGTTCTTTGAACTTCTTGAGATTTTGTGACCTTCGCCACATGCAGGGTATGATTTGTGATGTCCTCCCCTCTTGTATTCTCTAGAGAATAGCCATAGATTTCATCAAAAGAGGAGGAAGGTGAAGAAAAAGGAGAAGAGGGTGACCTCTTTCTTGAACTTTTCTTCCTTTGTTTCCTCTCTTCCCTTTTGGAGTGACGAGGAGAAAGACTGTGTGATGACAGTTTTCTCTTGGGAGGAGTTGGCAATCGTCTAGACCGCCGTCTTCGTGGAGCCACATCTTCAAAGGAACTTAGGGATTCATTACTTTCTTGTTCTTTGGATTCCTCCTCTCGTATGGGAGAGATTCTTTTTCTGGAGGTCTCATCAAGAGTCCTCCTAAGCTCTCTCCTCTTGGAGAGGAAGGGAAATCCCATAAGCACGATGTTGCTGAGTAACTTCGGCTTGCAAAGTAGGGTTGCCCATAGCTTACTGCAACCTAGTAATACCAAGATAATTGACAAACATGGGGGCATCATCATTAGCACCTTCATGTGCAAATCAAAGTTATCAATGTTCATTCTACTCTCTTGGTTATTGTCAGCCATGCTAATTATACTTATGTGTTTACTTAGTGTATTCTTTGGCAATTCAAAACCTTAGTTGCTACTCCTCTTAGCCTTTGAAAATCATCACTTAAGTATCTACACCCACTGCTAGAATTGGTTAATTATAGAGAGTATTTGAGTGGGTCTAATATTGCAGAATTGCCAAGGGCTAGCTCCTTTTGGACTTCTTATGGCTCAATAATTGTAAAGCCGTAGGCATGTCTAAAAGGACCCCATTATTGAGACAAAGCTCTCGAGGTGTGCACCATATCCCACATAGTCGGCTCAACGAAACCAATAATAGATCCCTGTCTCACTTACCCTAATATAGTTAACAAAATCAACCATTGATAGGCTACTTAAGGACCTCTCTTCTTGAGCAAGAAAAGAGAAACCAAATGCTCTGATACCAATGTAACGAAAATGGCCTATGAACTTTGAGAATAACGAAATTAAGAGAATTAGAGTGAGCATTTTTGTGGGATTACTTTGAGAACATAGAGGGTGGACTTAATTGATGGTAGAAACATAAACATAGTACTTAATTAACTTGGCATGAACAATACTTTTGCAAGAGAGAGTATTAAATAACATGACAATAGTTGAGGACCGGATTCACTTGGAGCCGGGGTCCCCCCTCCAAAAGGTGTTTGTATTATAGATTATCCCATCAAGAGAGACTTGGTACAATACAATCTTGGTACAATACGCAAGCTATAGATGCTCCCTAAAGAGATTGACAATGTGGCCCAAGTGGAGCCATTCAGAGTAGACTTGCAAAGAGCCCATGAGTTGCTTAACTCTATCAAGGAAGATGGCATGACACAGATTACAGATGCAGCCCGTCAACCAACTGAAGCTAACATTTCTAAATAAATGGTGGTCGAGGAACTCAAGTTGCCTATAGAAGGAGAATCAGTGCTCTCTAAAGAGAAAAAAAGAACATGGAACTTCACTAGGAACACTAGTGCGGCAACCTTTTCCTAAGCTAGCAAAGGAACCTACATGGTTGTTCCACCAACACTTCTACTTTTCTACAAAGAGGACACCATGCTATATATCTCCAAACCATGTAGTGGCGTATTCACAACCACCTTGAACAATGCCTATAGATCATGCATCCTATGTGTTGAACACATTCAAGAGCACAAACAAAACTAAAGTAATCAAGTACATGGGTGCACCCAAAGTTCTCACAAGGATTTCATACCATGTAGTGGGGATAGCAGACAATCTTCCACCGGCTCCATAACAAAACCTATGGTTAGAAGCAGGCCTAAAAAATGAGGAAAGAGAAGATGAGGATGAAGAAGAAGATGAGAAACCTCCACTACTCAAAAAATCTAAGAGAAGGAAAGCATAAAATGCTCCCGTAGAAAGGAAAGAGGAAAGTGATGAAGGGCCGATGGAGGACTTGGATGACAAGGAATCTGAAGAAATCGAAGCACATCTAGAGCTAGAAGAGGAAAAGAGAAAGAGATAAAAGGGAAAAGAAAAGGTAGAAGAGTGACCGTCGGAGCGATCGGCTCACTGGCCCACAAATGGATAAGGAAGAGGATAGAAAGATGGATGAAGCTACTCAAGAGCCTGCATCTCAGGAAGGCACTCAAATAGACAAGAGCAGAGATGCCCATACAAGATACACCTGGCACTAAAGAGCAAGGAGAGCAAGATAGCACAAAGACCATGCATGATACCAAGGAGCAAGAGCAACCAAAAATGACAAGGACTTCTCAATTGACTACATCTGAGCTTCCCAACCTACAAGACATTGAGGAGTATGCAGTTTGCCAATCACATAGTTGAAAGGATGAAATTTGTTGTATATGCCAAATATGAAAGAGTAAAGCAGATTGCAGCTGCTAACAAACAGATAGAAGTAGTGGATGCCTTTGTATAAGAATACAACTCCCTACATAAGCAATCCGAAGTAGAGATGCCTAGTTTAAAAGAGGAAAAGAATCAACAATTTGAAGAATTGCAAACCATGACAGAGCTTGTGGAACAGGTGACAACTATGAGTGAAGCTCAAGAAAAGAAGCTGAAAGAGGCCTAAGCTATTGGATTGGATTTCTTATAGCTAGAAGAAGAGGTAGATCCAACTATAATGGCCCTAGAGTCCTCTACAATTGAGCTAGAAGCAGAACCAGGGCCTATAGCCCCCAAAAGGCAGAGCTATAAAGGACTATATGATCTAGACTCTCTCACAAGCAATAAAAGTCTTCAAAAGGATCCCAAATCTGGTATGTATTATCTTCATTAAAATTCCAAGATGCTTTTGACATGCATCTAGACTTTTCATCAAGAAAAGAAGTGATCTAACCAAGAGCCAAGCTTCAATGAATGCTCATCTCCTCTACCATGATAATTACTAAGCTATGCTAAGCTATTAAGAGTGATTATGTGAGGAGACATACTTAAGAATACCCCTTCTTCCTCTTGATCTACTCTCATACCCCGGTAGCTCTCACCATCTTCGAAGGTGTGTGAGGTCTTGGGTCTGAGACCGTGAGGGAATTGACATTGTGTTTTCAAGTGTAAGCTTGGTGCTTGAAGCTTCCATCTTCATTGTACCAACAAGTTATTGAAGGAACACAAAGTATTGTATTGTAAAATGTCTCCTTTGATGGGGGAAACCTATAATACAAAGCCATTTGGAGGGGGCACCGGCTCCATGTAAATCCGGTCCTCAACTGTTGTAAATAGCTTAATCTCTCTCTCTTTTTGAAGTATTTTTCATGCCTATCTAACTAGGTGTTATGCTTTTGTTGCTCTCTCCATCCAAGCACTCTTGTTATGCTCATTAGTAATCTATCCAAAATGAAATACTCACTATGTCTATGTTATTTCCCGCTATACACAAGTTACTAGATCATTAAAATGTTATAGGTGCATCCAAAGCTGGTCAATGTGCTAGGAGTGGGAATATGCATAAGTATGTATACTCATAGCTGCAAGCCGAGGTGCAGAGGCATGTGTGAAGGTCGTGGGCAAGCTAGTCACAACAGGAATGTGTGCATAGTGTGATTTTTAGGCCAAGAAGTCTTCTTAATGGGCCAATAGGGATGGTAGGTCCAATTGTCCAGGGTGTTGGGATTATGCTTTGGAATATAATGTTTGAGATGCTATACAAGTTGGTCTAGACAACTCCTCAAATAGAGCTACAGGAGGGACCATTCAAAATTGGAATGCTTTACAGATCCCCGACGTATAAGGCAAGTGGGGATAGGTGTCTAGATCTGATGTGTGCAAATAAGGTTGAAGTGCTCTAGCTACGAAGCATGCCTTCCTTCCGTATTATCAATCAGATCTTGAACGGGAAATGTATGGCCAGTGGAAAGTTTGACTGGGGCCAGTTATGTGCCCAATTGACAGCATTGGTAGACGTGCCACCTAATGTGCTTTTGGCCTTGACCAAGTTTTGGAATGTGGTGTGTATTGTATGGGGTTGATAGGGTTTAGGGCACGACAAACAGAGTCCGGATCGGCAAGATACTGATAGCTGAATTCGGCGGCAGCTACCAACGGTGTGATGCTAGAATATTTTTTCCTGCTTTGATGGCCTCAGTTCAAGAATCTCAGAATGTGGGGATATTTTGGAAAAATGTGGGGAGATTTTGGAAGTTTGGATTCAAGAACCAACATTTTTGCGAGGATTGTGTCGCTCGTACACTGAGTCTGTGAGCAGGGAATGATAGCAGCTCCAACTTGTGGCAAGAAAAAGCTCTTAAATATCCAAACTGAGTGTAAAACCAACTCCTTGTTGTAAAAGAAGTGTCAATAGACCTAGAGAAAATGGAGAATCCCAGGAACCGTCATGAGAATGACTGGAAGCCTCAATGCATGAACCTACAACCGAGTGTGGCCAGGTTGCTAAGCTGTGAAGAACTCCAGGAAGGCCAGATGTAGCAATCTGCACCGTAAATGTCCTCCAAAACAAGGAAATCCAGACTAAACAGCCTGCAATGTAGAAGCTACAGTAGTCATCGATAGACCACACACGGACCACCACCGGATGGTAACGTGTTCGTAGGTAGGGTAATCCAAGATGAAGGGAAAGCCACACTCAACACTTTGCATTGTGAAGGGCCTCTAAGAAGAGTTGTGGTCAGAGCAAGCTATCTGCATTGTAATCATCATGTAGAAGGAGGGAAGCCAGACTGAGCAGTTTGCTTTGAAGTGAAGTGGCGAAACCAACATGTCTATGCCATCTTTCATGTATCTCCTACCTCCAATCCTTCGGTGTTACCCAAAACAGAATTCGCATCGATAATGCCACCAAACCGCATCTTGGTGTGGCTCTCAATGTGAATGAGCTAGGGGTGGTGTGCTTCTCAGGTTGGGGATTAGTCTATTGTAAGGTTATTGAGGGTGAGTGTAAGCAAATCTGAAGGTAGTGAGGCGGTTCGAGGCGTGCAACAAGAGAGGCGACCTCTAAACACCCCTCAAAGATCCCATGCTGCTCAATTGGGGTTGGGGCCACCACAAGCAAGAAACAACAACAACAAACCCACATCCAAACAATTGAAGGGGGTACCACCTAGTTATGGTATGCGAACTAGGACGCAAGAAGAGAGATTTGTCACACCCAAGAAGATGCGCCACAAAGCACACACAAGCAATCTCACTCCAAATGGAGCAGAGAGAGCTAGAGCAAAGGGAAGAGAGAGAGAGAGGGATGTACTCTTGTAGAATAGCTTGTTTGTGGCTTGCAAATGGAGATGGTTCGTTATGATGCTATTGTAGAGCTTGTACAAAGCTAACTCAATGCTTAGTGAATGCTAAACATTGCCAACACACACACACACACTGTCTTAGGGTGTGGGAGACCTCTCACCACAATACCCTCTTACAATGGACACAAAATTGGCAATGAAAACACACTAAAACACTTTCTCAAACAAGATCAAATGATAGAAACTTAAAATACACAAGTCACCTTGAATTCACCAAATTGTATTGCAGAAGTGGAAGGATGAAGATTTGAGCGTCGATTCATGAATAAACCCAAAGGATGGTTTAATCATTTTTATTTTGAAATAAATTCATGGAATTTATTGAACCAAAAATGTTTTTTCATAAGATGATTAATGAATTCCATATAAAAAATCTAGATTTGGCTAAATTACGCATATGTTTTGGTTGGAGGCATACAAGAAACCTTAGCTGGACACTTTACACATGGGATTCTATTTTTTCTAAACCTTTTGATCACAATGAGGAATGTGGTTGCCTTAGTCAAACCACCCTCCACAATCATGAAATGCCTCTAAAACTAGTTACAAGCAGTCGTTGGCAGTGATGTTGTGACCTAAATAGTGCATATAGTGACCAAAATAGAGGGACGTGCAACAAATCTATGATGAGCTATGGAGTTGCATCTGGTATGATAAACAACCCTCTACTTTTAGACAACTCTCTCTATACAAGGAAATTTGAGACGCTCTATGGACAAGGGCTCTTAGACTGCATTCAAGCGGGCAGACTAAACAAATAAAAAGTTCCATTGAATTTTTCTTGGAAGACTTTCAGGCTTTACCATTGCCTTTCTCACTTTAGAAATGATTATATTAGAAAGAGAAAGCACAAAGAAGCACATGTCAAAGGACAATGAGGAATGAAAGGAAGTAAACTCATGGATAAGGAAGTTCCAAAAGATTAATTCCACTTTATAAGTGTATGAACAATTATCTTAAGACCTCACAAGAATTGTACAAGACTCACAACGACAAAATACAGCTTACGATGGGTGGGAAATGGAGCCAAAAAGCGTAGAAGGGCTTCTAGATCAGTATGAGGGTCTAGAAAGTTTATGTGCCTCTTTAAAGATCCCAAAGGAGGTTTACAAGCTAAACCTCCACGTTCATACTCCTATATTTTGGACTCTTCCACCTCCTCCTAGAAATTCAAAGTTACTATTTCTGAAAAGGGAGGGAAAAAAGTGGTCTTCACTAAATCGGGCATAACTCTCTCGTACAAGGTTGATTGCAAAACCTTTTTTATCAGAACTTAGCATTTTTTAAGCTCTACAACTTTGTAAAAGAAACCAAGAGCTTATTCTAAGATTACAAAGGTCATCCATTAGGATTTTCAAAGATTATTTGAAATTTCAAGAGCCTCAACTAGTATTCCATATACTGCTATGCAATGGAGCGTCTTCTTGTCATGCTCATGAGCAAAGACACATGGATTACACTCCTTTTCTTTGCTATATACTTATATTAAAAATTCATTGATGCTTTGGAGAGGAAGAGAATGAAAAATAATGATCAAGGAAGCTGTTAAATTGCTTAGTTCATGGAGATCTTATCCTCCACGGTTATGTGCACACTCAAGCTTCTCTTTGTTGCAAAGAGATCCAAGAGAGTGAGTAATGAAAAGCCTTTTTTGAGGGGGGTTGGCCTTATGATATCCAGCCCTCAAACTTGCGTCATCTCATGTTACTAATATTCTCCTTAATTTTGGTTACAATTAAGCATTCTAGTTTCAATATGTATGTGCAAATAATGTTTGGTTATGCACCTAAAAGTGTAACCTATGCTAAGGTGAGTTTATGCATAAAGCAAGCTTAATCTAAATAAAACTTAAATAGTATCAGAGCATTAAGGTTTTTCCTCTTGCACAAGGTAGAGAATGGTCCTAGCATAGACTCTTTGGGAGTAGTATATCTTTCCTCTAGCTTCTAGCTACTTGATTAAACAAAAGAGAGAAAAAAGGCATATCTGTTTACAAATAACCATGGAGAATTAATTGGTACCAAATTCACTTTGTGAGGTTAATGGGTAAGAAATCAATTTTAAAGAAGATGAAGCTTTGGCACAAAAAAACTCATGTACTAAGGTATTTAGTACAAATTTTGTGTGAAGCACAACATAGTTCCAATTTAAGATCCACGGGGAAAGGGTTAACGTTTTGCACATGACATGGTTGTACCGCAAGGAATCCTTGAGAACAAGGTTTTCAACAAGAGAGTGAGCATATTAAGAGACGTGTTGAAGGAGAGAATCAACCTTCTCAAGAACAACATACTAATTGCTCTCTTAGATTCACCATAAAGGGACGAAGGAGGGCCTCCATTAAGCGAAGGTTCTTCTGCCAAGAATGGAGAATTGAAAGAGGCCGCTTCCATCAAAGGAGGGAAAGATCTCCCTCACCATCACCAAGTCCTCCTTCTTTCCACTCACAAGATGCTATCTGTCATAAAGCTATGTCAAGTGCAATGAAAAAACCTTCATGATGGTCCAAAAGGACACAACATGAATAGAAGTGAGCACCTAAATTACAAAAGGACACATCATGAATAGAAGCGAGCACATAAAATACAAAATTTCAAGAAAGGAAACAAGAGCTTCACCTTCCTTTATTTTAATGACATTTATGGCCACATGGATAAGGTCCTCAACTTCATCCAACAATTTGATATTGCTTTAAAGGTGAGAGATTCACTGAGAAATCCATGCGGCACCATATAGCTTTGTACCTCAAAAATTCTACTTGTATGTAAACCCAAGGGATCAAGTCAGAGAAGTGGAAAGAATGTAGAAGTCCTATTTTATGGCAATTCTAATCATCAGTCGCAGTCAATGTGCTTACAGCTTGGTGAGGTCTTAAGCTCGAGAAGGGAGAGTTGATTCAAAACTATGTAGACAAGTTTTGGGATCGCCATAGGTGAGGCTTTCCGAATGCCATGCCTTGCTATCTTATTGTAATGACAGTGAGAACCACAAACATTAATGTCATACCGTGGGACATATTCAACTCGGCTAGTGCATGGAGGCTATGAGAGGTTGTTAGTCTTTCAAAAAACACTCAATCCTTATCTAAATACAAACTACACTCTACTGCATGTCAGCACCAGAAGCTAACTATGACACTGCAGGAAAATCTCATCGGTTCACCAAGCAAACAAAGTCCAAACGAGACAAAACTTATAGGACGGGTAGAAAAGATGTATAAAAACATGCCTATGCCCTCAAATCCCCCTTTTGACCACTTGCCAATATCTTGCTTATTATTTATATGGCAAATTGGACCTAACCATTTTCATCCCTGAATGCATCCTAGAGCTTGGCAATGATGAGCCAACACCCCTCCTATGCATAAAATGCAGTTTCATTATGTAAATCTTGAGTTATGAGCAAATTTAAAAGGAGGTTAGCTGCAACAAAAACATAGTTTTGTTGCAAAGAGCTTTCTCCTGTGAACGCGATGAAGCAAACAACACTTCCAACTGACAATTCACGAGGGAATTATGAGTTGGTAAGAAAGTAGGAGAGTAAAAATGCTCTGCAGAACCTTCGTATAACGCTTATTATCCAAAAACTTACAAACCCCTTACAAAAGTTGGCTTTTATACCTTAGCCATAGGGCTTTAAAATGTGCAATGTCCGAGCGTCCAAGGCCTTAGGGCTCCACCACTTACTGTATTCGCAACCTAGGCATGCTAACTAACGTATTCTTTACAGCTTATAACTCTCATTGAGCTCGTAAACAGATTACAATTATTACAAATGGCTTGAAATTAATTGGGAAATTACAATACATGGCCATTTTGGAAATTACAATTTCTTCTTTGCATCCATCTTTGATGTGAATTTGCAAGGCTTTGGCCTTTAGCAACACTTATTAACTGACTTCGGCTCACTTAACACCATCTCAAAGCCACTTTCTTCAAAATAATTGACTTCTTAGAGAAAAATCAACAATATTCTGCAAGGCTTTTTGAGGATATGCATACATATGTTAATGCGTAAAATCCAAAGAGGATCTCACAAGTCATCCACTACTAAATGAGAAGGCTCCCTACAATGAGCGCGTTTCTAAAGATCACAAGGTCAACAAAAAGAAGAAAGATAACAGTGTATACAAGGGGCAAAACAAGCTCTCACCCAAAGAGCTTGAGAAATATAAGAATGAGAATCGACGTTCTAAGCTCGAGACCAAGGATACACCTATCATGCATGTCCCACAAAGAATGCCAAAATGGACTCTCCTTATACTACCCATGTCTCTTGAGTATCTCTTGTCTTGTAGAGGTCAATCAAGAAGCTACTCAACGATGTTATGCATGGGGTAGGGTTGGGGATCAAAGTGCTTTCATTTTCTTTGATCCCGATCTACTGATAACTTCATTTTGGTTGAGTTAGCTCATGACATAGAGATAATTTACTGAGGAGACTGAAGAGAGACAATCCCAGAGATAGATTACAACTTTCTTCACAATAGACACTGGACAAAATAGAGGTACAACCAACACTAAAAAGCTCAGCTCATACTCACACCCGTGGTACTCTCATTGATTGAGCATTGGAGTTATGGCAATTGAAATGTTGAGACTAAGGAGAGGAGCTTCATAGCATTGATGGAGATTGTAGCAAAGGATTCAAGCCATACTATCCCATCATCCAAATTACATATGAGGATAGATTCATGACTTGTTATATCACCCTCTTGTATTGGGCACCCATTGTATCAATGATCACACATACCCCACATAGTTCTAGCTAGTAGCACTTCTAAATTCATTTTAGGATCACACCAGACATGGTATATCATTCACCAGATTGTAGCTAATTTTTCTCATAGGTAATTTTTTCCTTTTGAAGACATTAATATATAATTTTTCTCTCTCTCTGAAGACACACAATACACACACACACTTCACACACACACACTCACACACTCTCACACACACACATCTCCTCTCCTTCTCTCTCTCTCTCACACACACACACACACACACAGCCTCAGCCAATGCTCACCCCCCCCCCCCCCCCCCCCCCCAGGGGGGGCACTCCTCAGCCCACTGCTCTCTCTCTCTCTCTCTCTCTCTCTCTCTCCCACAACCGAACCTCTATCTCAAGGCTCACATTTTTGTTTAACTCAACCCTTTTCCTAACCTTGCCAACCCATCATTGCTCACCTAGGAAGGCTTCCAACAACGGGTAAGATTCCTTTTTGCCTCCTCAATTTATTATTGATGCTCATTGTGCTTGGGCCAAGTGTTCATGGATGCAATACATTGACTATTTTTGGGAGCATCTCCTACTCCTCTGTATGGTTACCTTTTGGTCTCATCAATGCACTTGCCACATTTTCTGGGATAATGGCTAAAATTTTCTTAGACTATCAAGATTTTGTCCTTGTTTTCTTTGATGATATTCTAGTTTAGTCGCAATGAAAAAGAGCACAAGGATCACCTTCATATTGTTTTTTAGTTGCTTTGACAAAACCAATTGAAACCTGTTTGCGGGTCGCCGCGACGGACGTCCATAGCATAGCTCTCACGCATCAACATAAAATATCAATACAAGGGAAGCGACCAGGATGAGGCATGGAAACTCACTAGGGTGTCATTCCTAATGAAGTGAACTTGATGAGATGCAACTACTAACTCTGCAAGCAAATCATACGCACTAAAGCTAAGTAATCTGCCTATGTCCTTCTACACAGCTCTACAGTCATCACGCTCGTTTACCTTGCAAATCATATCGGATTCGCACGAAACTTGAAGGGGAGCTACAAGGGACTATTTAGAATCTATCCTATCACTACCACAGCATTCTGGAGAGGTACATGGATCACGATCATTCATCCCAAAGTCAGCAAAAACAGTGAACAGATGTTCCCAAAGGGTCGTTTTAGGGTCCCTGAAGCCTCTCTTAGGGTCAAAAAAACATAAAATACACGTTTAAACACTCAAAACAACAATTTAAGGTCTCAAACTCATAGATGAACACCTACACCGAATCTTGAATGATTACACTTGAATCGAAGAGCAAAGTAAGAGGAACACAATGCAATAAACGAATCTGAATTTGGATTACCGTAGCCATCATAGCGAAGATTACAAGTTGGAGTAAGAGGAAGCTCTCAAACGTACGTTGTCTTCTTCAAAACTTGTGATAAAAGAGGATTATGTCCAAACTTACAAAACTGACCTTTATAGTTTAGGTCTTTACAAATGGCTTGTCCGGCCAAAAAGTCCTAAACTTCTAACTGGATCTCCACTATACAAATGCTCTCTGAAAAATAATCAAAAAATTCTTTACAAGTTCTCGGCTTAGAGAAGCTCTTTTACAAAAGGATGAGATTGTCGCAAAACTGTAGATTTCCTTAAAATGTGACTCTTTCTCTGGAGACCATTGCTTCGTCCACAAACACTCCCCCCTTCCTTATCCTTGCACGTCCTCGTGCATGTTCAGATCTTTGGTCGTTGATGGGGCTCCAAGGAGGCAAGTTTTGCTGAAAAGCTTCGTTTGTGGAGTACAGCCTCCAGGTCTTCTTGGTGCTGTCTGAAAGGGTTTTCACTTACTGTGTGCTAGTATGCTATGTACCATGCCTTGAGGTCCTTCGCCATAGGGTGAAAGATTCTTGAGTCGATTTTGAACAAATTTGTGAGACGAAGGCCTTCTCAAATGTCTGCAAGTAATGTGACGGCAGGTACATGAGTCTGGAGTACATTGCCATCAGGATATGTCGTGGTGGTGAATCTTGCAAATTCTAGCAAATTCCTCTATGCCCTTCTAAGAACAGATTCCACGGATGATCGTCGCCTTCAGTGTCTTTGAACACCTGGATGAAGGTGACGATCATTCAGGCTACCTTTACCAGCATCTGAAAGGCTATGTCGGGGATATCCCGAAGCAAAGTGATTGTTGAATTGAGAGTGTTTACTACGTAGGCTACTGTAGGAGGGTTTTGCGCTATTAGGACTGGGTAGTTCAGTCTCTGTCTCTTCGAGCCTCTCCAAGCTACAAAGTCCTTCCATGTCCTTCTTCGAGGGACTGGACAGAAGGTAGGATCTAGTTGGATGTGTTGAGGAGCATTGTGGTAATGTGTTAGATCCTGCGGCCTCTTGTCCAACCACTTCTGCCTCCATTTCGGGTGATCTTCGACGAGAACCTGAGCTTCTTCTGTTGTTAGTGCTACACCTTCGTAATTTCCTTCTTTGTTTCGTGGCAGGGTTGGCCGCATCTTTTACTTCCATAAATTGGCTTCGTGGCATATCAAAGGAAAAGGTAGGTAGTCATGGCCAAACCCTTGTACTTGCTCTTCTGGCTGTAAGAATGCCAATGCCGCTAACTCCATTATCTTTAATTCATAGAGCATGTATTCTTTGGCTAGACATTCCGGCATCTCCTTAATGCTTTGGGTGAGCTCATCTCTAATATCCAGGCTTGCCTCGGCTGATCCCTGTCCTTGTTCTCCTTCATGTGAAGTTTCAGGCAAGTCAGGCATGTCTTGAATAGGCAGTAGTTGCAGTTGCACATGGGCTTCTCTGTTCTGATTTGTTGTTGAGAAATCAGTGCTTCTTTTTCTTTCAGCAGTGTCTCATTGATTTGCTTCTACGTCTCTGTTTTGGCTCTCGCTTCTACCAATTGCTACTCCAGCTCTTTTACTTTTTGCTCGTTGGCCACCGTCTGGGCCATCATCCCCGAGAGAAGAAACTTTCTTTGAAGCTTTTCTTGCTCTAGCTCCTCTTTCAGCTTCGCTATGGTGTTCACTATTGTAGCATTGTCTGATGTGGAGACCAATGCTCCAGCAGGTTCCTGGTTCGCCAGCAAGGTTGTTAGAGTACTTTTGACAGTGAGGTATAAACTATTAACCCTCTGGAACCTTGCGCTTTCGTAATCAAGCTGCTCCGTTGCTTTCTTTACCCTTGCTATCAAAGATTGGCATTCCATTTCCTTGGTTGTCAACTCCATCCTGACATCCACCAGGTCTCTGATCAGAGACTGAGCCTGCTGTCGCTCAGTGTCTCTTTCCTTAGTTGTGAGCTCGAGTTGTGCCCGCAGGCTCTCTAACTCCTCTTGCCCATATTTTTGCATGTGTTGAGCCTTCTGTACCAACCTTTCCTTTTCTTCTAGCACCACATGTTGGCATCGGAACTGTTTTTCTAGATCTTGCAAGGTTTTTCTGTAGTCAAAATCATCCATAGCCTGACAGGCTTCTTGGTACCCTATTGCTTCAGGAGGGGGTACATACTCTTTGTGTGCAAGTGATGGAGGAGGAGGTGGTGATTTTGGCGAGGGAGGAGGTGGTGATTTCTCCATTTCTTGTACGTGCCTCTTTTTCGGTGCATCTTCCCTTGGATGTGAAACAGACGCGTTCGTTTTTCTTTTCTTTAAAATCTTTATTATTCTTCGGCGAGTCAATTCCACCGCCTGTTGTGCTTCCACATTCCTCTCTCTTTGAGCTTTCTTTAGTTGCTCTGCTTGGTTCGTATCTTCAGCCACTTCTTTCTCCTTTGTTCCTTCAGTGGACTGATAAGAAATGTCCACTTCTGCAGCCTTTTTTTCTGCGGCTATCCTTTGTTTTTCAGCCCATATTCGAGCTACCTCTTCTATTCTTGCTTGTCTTTCCTTCTCAAACCTTTGTTTTTCTGTTAGTTGTGTTGCAGCAGACCTTGCCTTTCTGTCAGCCCGCAACTTTGTCCTTCTTTCCTCAATTCTTTGTTGGGCCTCTGTATATACTTTTTGAAGTTCGGACTGCGGCACTGTACTTCTTTCCCTTCTTCTTATCCCGAGCGGTGTGGTGGTGTCTTCCTCCTTGCTTTCTTCAAATTCAGATGGTCCTTTGTCTTTTGACCCTTGAGATTTTCCCTCGTCTTCAGTCTCCATCTTTTCTTCATCACTTGAGCTTTTGTCGGATGCCTTGACCGAGCACGATGATGTTGCGCTAGTGGTCGTCCTTACTGAGTGAGCAATCAGCTTTGCTTTCTGAATCAAGGCCACTTGAGAACTGGCCTCCGACATGTCTTCAATCATTCCCAAAGCTTGGTATGCTATTCTTGTTAGCATTGGCCCTGTGCTCATGTAGCTTTTGTTTTTTGCCGAGCCCTTAAATTTTCTTCGACCAAGCTTTCCAAGATGTAAGAACCACAATCACATTGGATGCTTCTGTTTTCAGTTGTTGCTAGAGCCATGACCATTGCAATGTGCAGGATCGGCTCGGTGTAGCAAGGAGGCTTTTGTACCCTGAAATGTTGGGAGATCAATCTCATTTGTAACTCCAGCTCACTGTATATCATGTCACTGTGCTTGTACTTGTTTCCTTTTGCTTTGATAAACGCCTTCTCATTGTCTAGTGACTTGGTTTGCCAACAAGTCGTGTTGCCCTGGAAGGAAGTGCAAAGCTTCATTGATGATGTCTTTTGTGATCTTTACTTTCACCTTTGAACCATCCTTGTCCGTGAGCATCGCTTGCCCATCATACTATATCGAGCTCATGAGCTCATGGGCCCTCATGTAGTCTGTTCCCCATGGCTGCAATCTGAAAAACTGCTCCAAATGAATAGCCCGCATGGCTTCGGTGACCTCCGGCCTTCGGTGGAGATTCCATATTTCTCGTGGCATGATGGTCGTCTTTACCATGTCACCATCAGCATCCCTAAACTTCGCGATGAAAATGTGAGCAGGGATCTGATCTAGTGTTTCATTTGAGATGTGAGCTTTTTCGTTCGTAGAGAGCTCATCCACTTCATATGGTACTGCCATCCACTGCCTTGCTTGCTTTTGGCATTCTGTGTCATTAGAATCACAAGCTGTCAGAATTTAGACTTTTAGTAAAAAGCATTTCAAAAGTTAAAACTGATCATAACTTGAACAAATCTCATCCATTCTTGTCCATATTTCACCAGTGGGACTAGAAAGACTAGATCTATGACTGATTGAAATCTAAGACAAATCTGGACCTGAGGTACACCGATCGCGATCGTAGTACTGAGGCCAAAATGACATTTGATCACATGATCGTTTTGATACGTGATCTACTCATCCCTTCAGGCAGTATTCCGGTGGTGAGGTATTCTACAATGTAGTTACTCCATCTGGGTGCTACAGATAATTTGAATAAAGTCGCGTGTTCTATTGGCTTTTGAAAAGTGCAGATAATACATGATCTAATATGTTTATGAACACTTTGTTGCATTTTTGGCCAATATACACCCATTCTCAACAATCTTTGATACGTCTGTGCATGCCCATTGTGAATCCCCATTGTTTGTACATGAGACTGGTGTAGATACAAGTCCTGTTCACTTCATTCAACACAAAGCCTAAGGATTTGATCCGATCCCTGTTTGTATAGCCTTCCAGCTAGCATTACCAATGATCTAGATGCTGCAATGATAGATGGTTGTCTTGTCAAATTCAATGACCCAATAGTCAACAAAGGAATTACATCCTCACTCCATCTTGGAACCATTTCTATGTTGAAGAGATATGCATCTGGCAAATCATCATCAACTCCTATAGGTTTTTCTCCATGCACCATTCTAGATGAATGATCCGCTCTTTGGTGTGTAGTTCCTTTTTTGACTACAACCATGAAGTCAAACTCAAGGAGTATGATGAACCATCGTACAATCCGCCCCGTATTGCAAGGTTTGTTTACCAAGTACAGCAGTGCTTGGTGATCAACGAAGAATAAAAATTTATTGGAAAGTAGGTAATGTCTAAA
>NC_140932.1:181422300-181470100 GCF_014529385.1 Adiantum capillus-veneris | reverse complement strand
AGTCTAGTGTGCCCCTACAACCTACACTCATGTGGCCCCTACACCGACGGGTGGTTCATCCTTGAGACAAGGTAGGCGTCGTTCTATAGGTGGTGGTTGTTGTTGGTAGCAGTTTTACCAATGTGTCCACACCACTGAGAGAGCGTCCACCACTCTCTTCATAGATAGTTCACCGATTGGCACACCAGTACACCTTGGGGATCACACAAGCATGATCTTGCAAGGTGTACAAGAGCAGGGATAGAGCTGTTGTGGCGGGGATAGGATCGAAAAGGCTATGCGATAGAGGATTCAACATCTCTGTACGATTCAGTTTGATCACTCTGTGATGGAGGTTTGGGATAACCTCGATGTTGAAAGAAAGAATTACATCGTCGAGGCCATTCATAGAGAGTATAGGCGGCAGAGGGGTACGATCCAGTCTCCACAATGTCACACCGTCAGTTAAACACAAGAGATAAGTACAATGACGGCAGTCCCAAGCCGGCATGGTTGGACGCAGAGGAGTGGGTGGGGATTGCACGAGAGACACAAGACAATCCTCAGAGATTTTAGCAACAAAGCGATGAATCCATAGCACACTTGGAGTTTTGTGGAGCGTCACATCTTGGGAGTGGAGGCTAAGATACGCTTTGACATGAGTTTGTAAGTATTATAGTATGCTTTAAATTATAGAAAATATATATGTTATTTGAAGATTTATCTAATCATTAAACCATAATTTTGCAGGAAGTTTCCATGAAGCGTCTTTCGACACGCCGAGAGGAGAGAAGTATGGGTACAAGTATGGACTTGTGGCCCTTTTGACCCAACTGCAAGAGGAGGGAGAAGACGTCGACTGGGAGGCATTACCATGAGGGTCTTCTCACTCAGTGATTGTTTGCATATTATAATTTTGTAGAGCTTATTTTTATGGTTTATGGTATGGCACATATGTTATGGTTAAGATTTGGTAGTCAAGTTAAGGTTATGGTTTTGCTATGATGCTATGGCAATCATGTGATGGTGATGGTTATGGTTGTGCAATGATGGTATGACTGTTATGTTTATGGTATGATAGGCAACTTATGGTAATGGTTATGGTATGGCAAACAGGTTATGTTTATGGTTTTGCAGTTTTCGCCTCATGTTTTGATTATGGTTATAAAATATTTAGCAGGAAAAACCCCAAACGGATACAAAATCCACCAGATTTTTTACGCTTGATCCTCAATACCCAAATCACTTTTCCACATACCCACATTCCATTTTTTACCACTTCTAGGATGGTGCATGTATCCCCATAGATCGGGCTGCGTTAATAGATAGTTCTCGCATGTGCCCAACTTCTTGGGTGGGTCAAGGGTGTCCACACCTCCCATTTGCATTATTTACATTCTAGAAAGCTCAAACACATTCTCTGGAGCCAAAATAATCCACCTAGCACCATATCCAAGGCCCCGATACCCTATCCAGGCATGTACATGTGCCCGACTGCTGGCAGGCGAACCTAAATATTCACAACATGTTGCATCTTTTTGAGAACTTGAAACCACTTTGCAAAGATCCAAATGCATGTATTTACATCCGTTGTTGTGTTGTGGCACGTACATAGTGTGAAATTATAACATTCACCTCACTCTTGACACTTCTCGATGTATGCAAATAAAATCAATCGTGTACATATTGTGATATATGTTGAAGCTTCTACTGCGGTCATTATCATGTACATACCTATTCGAGGAGTCATGGCCCTCGATGTGGCACATTTGCATGCTTTCCACTTGATAAGATGCTTAATTTGGTTTGACAATGTACATAGTCCATGTATTTCATGGTGGCACACTCATCTCGCCTATAAAGACTGATGACGACAAAAATTGCCAAAAATAGCAGCTAACAGGCGCCGTTGCAAATTGCATGGAAAGTGATCCAAAATGGTATATTGATGGAAAATGATGCTTATCTATTCTTTTTATGCTTATGCGAGTGATCCCACAAATTTAGGGATTTTTCTGACTCTGTTTGGGATTTTTCGCATTAAAAATGGCATTTTTATGGGGTAAAAAATGAGCTGAAAATGGCCTAGTTTTGGTCCAAAGTGGAAAAATGGCCTAAACATTGACACATCAGCTGAAAATGACATGAGGAAGAGAGAAGAGAGAGAGAGAGAGAGAGAGAGAGAGAGAGAGAGAGAGAGAGAGAGAGAGAGAGAGAGAGAGAGAGAGAGGGCTGCTTTTTACAGAAAAAACCTGCAATTTTGCACTACTGTGTACTGGCTGCCATGGTTCCAATATGTGTATTGCAGTCCCGCATCTTCGCAATCTGGAATCTGAGCTTGTGAGGGAGTAAATTAGGGTTTTCCCTTATCAAAAATGGTGTGTGGGATTCACTTTAGAAGATCATAAATCTCTGCAAAATCAGAAAATTGTCTTCGTGAAGGTGGAAGCTCGAGCATTCCTTTCAACTGTTTGATCTTACGACTATGTAATTGGGGGCGAGGCTACATGATACCATGAAAGAGGTTTGGGTTTTGATTGAGAATTGTGCTTGTATGAGCATTGAGGTTTCATGGCTGAAACATTAGTGTCTTTCAATGGTCTTTTTAAATGAAATTGAATGTGTCTTTTCATCATAATCTTGACTACGAGAACAAGCAGACTCCAAGCACGATAGGAAAGAGTGTTTGTACTTTGCTGTCATGAACGCTCTTAGATATTCTGTCACCCTTACAAGAGGTTTGGTGATTCTCACAAACGCTTTTCGCACAAAGTGTTTGTGACTCTCATCACAAACTCTCACAGCCAGAGGTTCTGCACCTTCCCAGCTAGAGACCCCACACATTCCGACATTTCTGGTGAACCCGACGCGAAGCAGCTAGGGTGGGGTTTCAAAAACTTGTTTTGAAAGGTTTAATTAAAAATAATTTAATATATGGATCAACAAGAGAAACAAGGTATGCGTTTATATCAAGGCACAATGCAAATGTTTCAAGCATTCACCATGTTTATGCAACAACAACAGGCTCCAAAGAAGGGAGGTGTCAGCAAAAAAGGCCCTTCAAGATATTGTGAACAAAATGGACCAATTTTAAGGGAAAGATGTCACAAAGTTTCTTCGTGGTTATGTAAAGGAGATGGAGCTACAACGGGTTCCAGAGGTGGACATGCTTCGTAGTTTTGAGCTTGTTGTGGTTCCCGAGATTAGAGACCATGTATGGGGAATCAGAGAGGAGCATGGAGAAGGCTAGGAGCAATTCAAATTAGCTCTAAAGGAGGAATACTTCATGGAGGACTCTGAAAGGGTTAACAAAAAGGACCTTCTTGGAATGGGTTACAGAGCCAAAAAAAGGACTTTCCATCACCGAGGTGTGTTGAGAGAGTTTGAGCGGCGCTATGCTCAACTGTCAGAGATTCCACCAAAGCCTACTGTTGTGAGTCCAAAAGGTGATGATTCAATGCTTGATGAGCTTGTTAAGGGAAAGCGATAAATGAAGTTAAAGCTAACAAGGCTTGAAGAGAAAGGACAACCTGTCTGCAACACAAAAATCCCAAAGCAAAGAAGGATTTGTGCACAGATGCATATGGTGTGATGGCACAGACAAGGATTTAATATTTACGTGATCACGTGAAATTTATTGTGATCACAATGCTTATTATCACATTCACATAATCACAATTAACGTGATCACAAAAAAGCCGATAAGTGGTGATGTGGCAACCCACCAAAACCCCATCATGGTATGTGTTTTTCTTGAGGGGCCCATCGGGAAACTATAAGAATGCTAAACCAAGCCCACCAAGAAATGAAAAACCCCCAGTGGCATACTGAATCAAACAATTTCTATAGGTTAAAAGGAAGTCACGTGAATATTTAACATGATCACATATTTTGAAATGTGATCACTCAATGTTATCAACGTGATCACGTATTCATGATCACGTTAATGAAATCCCTGCCGCGCAGACCATGGCAGAAGGGATTGTGATAGCTTTAGTGATGCCTTAAAAAGAGACCTTGTGTTTTTTAAGGATGGCAAGATCCATCTGTGGGAGACAGGTATGCCATTAGGAACTAACTTTGGAAAAGGAGGTATGCAGAAGTTAGTGGAGGATATGGCGACTAGTCATGCTATTTCTGCAGTGGAGGCTGCTACCTATGGGGCAAAGATAGAGCTAATTCCAAAGAAAGTGTTAAAGTATACTCCAAATGATTTTGAGGAGGTTGATAGCTTGTGGCCATATGCAATAGCCTCAGCCAAAAAAGGGAAGGTAAAATAACATGTATTACATGAAGCTGGTGATTGCATACGCCATGCGACAGGCTGGGATGACCCTGTGGACTCTTTATCAGTGCATGCCTATCTTGAAAAATGTTATAACAATGAAGCAATTGTGGAAGAGAAACGCAAACGTGAGAATGGAGATGCAGGTCCTTCTACTTCAAAGAGGGTTACAAGAGCTGGTGGAAGAAAGGATCTAGGACCTTCTTATGAGGCTCCACCACATGTGCCTCCTCCTCCTCAGATTCCTATGGAGGAGACATCTACAGGGAAGAAGAAAGAGGAAGGAAAAGCTAAATCAAAAGGCCTTTCATACAAACTACAATCTAACATTGAAGCTCCAAAAAACTTAAAGCAGGTATTGGAGGAAAGGATTTTGATTAGCAAAGTTGACTTTACTTGGGTGAGGTTCTTGGCATTGCTAAACGTGGGGTTTAGGGTTTAGGGAGCCATATGTTGCATTGATAGATCATGGCTTTGAGATCAATCTTATGTTCAAGAGTCTTTACATGAAGGGTAAGTGGCTGATAGACACAGACCATGGGTGGATGATTAGAGCTGCAAATAACTCATCAGGAGAGTGGTATGGGGCTTGTCCAAATTTGAAAGTGATGATTGGTAATGTGAAGGATGAGCAAAATTTCTTTGTGTAGGAGATGTCTACCTATCCTCTTATCCTTGGGTAGCCATACATCACAGTCGTTCGCATGGAAACAAAGGCCTTGGATGATGGTTCTGCTTATGCTAGGATAAAGAGCAGAGATAGGAAGCAAGCTGTACAATTTTGACTGTGTGTGTGAATCACGAGAGGAACCGCAATAGTCTTCGTGAGTATCCTCTACCAAAAGCGAACAAAGAGTTCAAAGAGTACAGGGAGACAAGGGGTTTTGGCCATGTACCATTGTGAAGCGGGATTGCAATGGTACAAGAAAAAAAAGATTTTTGCTTGACCCAAAGTGAGAAGAAGCTTTTTCTACAGGTTTCCAGGGATTAACAGAGCAGGGTCAGTATGTTTTTTGAAGCTTGAGGATATGAAAATAAGTGCGCGACAATATGTATATAGTGTACGAAAATACATGAAAGAAAATGGTTTCATAGAGGATAGTGAATACCTTTCAGGTTTCTTTGAACAAGTTTCTCATGTAGATACTATGCTTGAGCTTGAAGCTATAATGGCTTCTAGCATGCAAGATGGAACCCACATTGTGGAAGTATGCTCTATGGAAATGTATGATGTGATTGAGGCTTTTGAAGATAAAAAATATTTCAATGCTAATGAAGGACCGGAAGTGCGTCTGGAGACCAAGTACAAAATAGTGGCAAAGAAAGTGAGACCAGTGGCCTTACCTTTACCATCAGATTGCAGGAAAAAGCTAGAGCAAGCTTCTTTGCAGTCGAGTCTCACGGATCCAAAAAGAACTGGACACAAGTTCACAATGGAATCCCTAAAAGAGATAAAAGTTGGCTGTGAAGAGTTTTTAACAGAAGAAGAGTTTTAAAGAAATGCTTTCAAGACATGGTAAGGATTTTGCTTTCCAGCCACATGAGATAGGGTGTGTTGATATTAATGTTGTTGCACCTATGGTGATCTTCACTATCCCTCATGTACCTTGGAATCTATACCCAATTCCAGTTCGGAAACCACATTTGCCAAAGTTAATAGAACTACTCAGTGAAAAGATTAGCATTTGGTATCTTGGAGCCTTCTTGTGCGCCATATTCAAACAGGTGGTTCATTGTGCTTAAGAAGAATGGAGCTTTGTGGTTCATACAAGATATGCAAGCTGTAAACAAGGTTACCATTAGGAATGTGGGTACATGACCTATAGTGGATGAATTTTACAGTGGCATCTGCAAGAAGGTCAATTTGCTCAATGGGAGATCTCTATTCAGGGTACAATCAATTTCAGCTAGATGTTGAGAGTGGAGATTTGACGACTATGAAAACACCTTTGGGAATGGTAAGGATGTGTACCTTACCTCAAGGAGCAACAAATTTAGTTGCACATATGATGAATGGGATGAACAAGGTTCTACGTGACTTCATACCTCAAATCACAATGCCATTTCTTGATGATGTGCCCATCAAAGGATGTGAAGACAAAGATAAAGATGGAGCTATGGATTCAACGGGGTGCCGTAAGTTTTTTGCAGACCATATCAAAGATTGTGAGAAGATTTTGTCAAGGCTGGAAGAAGTTAATCTTTCCCTATCAGGCAAAAATCTGTATTTGGTGTCAATGAAGTGTTGATTGTGGGGCATATGCGTAGTCCTTATGGTAGAATGCCTTGTCCAAAAAAGATGGATGCAATCAAAAACATGAAAGAAACATGTACAAGTATAACTAAACTTCAAACATTTCTTGGTGCTTGCATCTTCTATCTTATTTGGATACCACATTATGCACATGTAGCAGATCCCTTTTATAGGTTATTGAGAAGGAATCAGAAGTTTGGATGGGAAGAAGAGCACACAAAAGCATGAGAAAGCTAAAGAAGCTACTTCTTTCATCGCCAACCTTGAGAAAGGTAGACAATGCATGTGAGAGACCTGTCATTGCGACAGTGGACACGATTCCTACAGGGATAGGATGGGCAGTAGGGCAAGATGATGATGAAGGAAAAAGGTATTTGGTGAGATTTGGAGTCGAGATTCTGAGTTCTCGCCAACGAGATTATGCACAAGTAAAAAGGGAACTATGGGAGGTGGTTACAGCATTGAGATATGACAAGGAGTACTTGATAGGGGCACCAGTGGTTGTGGAAACTGATTGTTTGCCTCTTCTTGGAATGATCACAAACTATTCGACTCCTGATATTGCAATGCTGTGATGGATAGCCTACATAAAGTCCTTGAATTTGGAGTTCAAGCATATTGCAGGGAAAGACAATCCAATGGAAGATATGCTATCTAGGGAAAGGTATGAAGATGAGTAGGACATGATTATTAAATGAGATGATGTAGGCGCAAAGTTTTACACTATTGATCATGCAAAAACTAGTCATGCATGTTTTGTGTCTTCACTTGAGTCCTTTTCAGAGGAACTATATGAGGATGAATGGCTCTTGATAGGTCGCTACTTAAGTACTCTGCAGAAGTAGGATGATTGGGCTGAGCAGGAATTTAAGAGGATAAGAAGAAAAGCATATGGATACTTCTTGAGGAATTGCTACTTATGGAAGCATCCTAAACAAAGAGATGGAACACCCTTTCGCGTAGTATGCGATAAGGTTACTCAGCAAACAATTCAAGGAGTTCCATGAAAGTTTATGGGCAGGACATCGAGGTGTATGGGCAACATTTTCCAAGGTAAAAGAAAGGTATTGGTGGAAAGGGATGTATAAGGATGTGGATGAGTTTGTGGAGTCTTGTGTGACATGCCAAATGTATTCAAATGTACGTCATCCTGATGGACTACATCCTACTTATCCATTAGCCATGCATTATAAATGCGTTGTGGACTTGTTTGCAATGCCTTTGGGACTTTGCCAAATGAGGTATTTGGTGCTTGCAAGAGAAGATTTGTTTAATCAAGTTGAAGGGCGTGCATTGAGGACAAAGAGTACACAAGCTGCATGTAAATTTCTTCTTGAAGATGTGATATGTCGCTATGGGTGTGTGGGAAAGATAACTGCAGATAGAGGTGAATTGGATGCTGATGAAGCAGGGGATTCTTGTCTAAAATGGGCATCAAACTAGCTTTAGCTTATGCTTATAACCCAAAGGGTAATGGCAAAAGTGAAAGAGGGAATCCTCCAATAATCAAAGCTTTAGCTAAGGCTTGTGAAGGTAAGCTCGAAGAGTGGCCAAGGCTATTAACATTTGCATTGTGGGATGACCGTACAACACATAGTTCAGTCTCACTGGCTATATGCCTGTTGAATTAATGTATGGTAAAAAATATGTGATGCCAATTGAAGATGTAGTTCTTACATGGAATGTATTGCCATGGAAGATGGAATGAGTAGAGAAGACCTTCTTGCATTGTGCATACGGCAATTGGAAAGAAGGCTTGAAGACATTGAGCTTGCAAAAGCTCAACTAAAGAATGCAAGGTTGAAAAACAAAGACAGATTTGACAAGATGCATAGGCTCAGACCAAAAGACATTGAAGAAGGTGATTGGGTGTTTGTGTACGATAGTAGCCTTGAAACCAGCACTCTACAATAAGGAAGCTTGCAAAGAGATGGTTTGGTCCTTATGTTGTCAAACATGTGCATGGAAATGCAACTTACACCTTGCGTGAACTGGATGGGACAGAACTGAAAATTCCCATTTCACGAAAAAGAATTAAATTATTCAAAAGAAGAGGGGATGGTGATCCAATTGATGCACAACCAAGTGAAGAGGATGATGAAGCCAACTATATGTAAATTGACGATGAAAGTGAAAATATGGCGTTTGACCATGGGTTTTAATGCTTTACAAATGTTATTGTGGCACATACTGGAGGATGTGCAGGTTCCGAGGGGGTGCCAATGTCGTGCCATGCAACGTACATAGTGTGAAATAAAAACATTCACCTCAGTCTTGACACTTCTTGATGTATGCAAATAAAAGCAATCATATACCTATTATGATATATGTTCAAGCGTCTACTGCGGTCATTATCATGTACATACCTATCCGGGGAGTCGTGGCCCTGGATGTGGAACATTTGCATGCTTTTCCACTTGATAAGATGCTTTATTTTGTTTGACAATGTACATAGTCCAAGTGTTTCATGGTGGCACACTCATCTCGCCTACAAAGACTGATGCGGGCAAAAACTGCCAAAAATAGCAGCTAACAGGCACCGTTGCAGAATTGCATGGAAAGTGACCCAAAGTGGTATATTGATGGAAAATGATGCTTACCTATGATTTTTATGATTATTCGAGTGATCCCATAAATTTTGGGATTTTTCTAACTCCGTTTGGGATTTTTCGTATAAAAAATGAGCTGAAAATGGCCTAGTTTTGGTGCAAAGTGGAAAAAATGGCCTAAAAATTGACACATCAGCTGAAAATGCCGTGGGGAAGAGAGAGAGGACTGATTTTTACATAAAAAACCTGCAATTTTTCACTATTGTGCAATGGCTTCCATGGTTGCCCAATCTATGTGTATTGCAGTCCCGCCTCTTCGCAATCTGGTATCTGAGCTTGTGAGGGAGTGAATTAGGGTTTCCCCTTATCAAAATGGTGTGTGGGATTCACTTTAGAAGCTCATAAATCTGTGCAAAAGCAGAAAATTATCGTCATGAAGGTGGAAGCTCGAGCATTCCTTTCAACTGTTTGATGTTACGACTATGTAATTGGGGGCGAGGCTACATGATACCATGAAAGAGGTTTGGGTTTAGATCGAGAATTGTGCTTGTATGAGCATCGAGGTTTCATGGCTGAAACATTAGTGTTTTTCAATGGTGTTTTTATGTGAAAGTGAATGTGATTTGGTGATCTTCTCATCATAATCTCGACTACGAGAACAAGCAGACTCCAAGCACGATAGGAAAGAGGGTTTGTGACTTTGATGTCACGAACGCTCTTAGATTTTATGTCCCCCTTAGAAAGAGGGTTGGTGATTCTCCACAAATGCTTTCTCACAAAGTGTTTGTGACTCTCATCACAAACTCTCACCACCAGAGGTTCTGCACCTTCCCAGCTAGACTGCACACATTCCGACATCGTTATACATATGCCCATGCATATACATGCTACATTGTACACGCCAAAAGTGGTCTATCATCATTGCCCACCCTCTAGGTAGATCATTTATGATCAACGAGGAGACTATTTGCATCTGGAACCACATCCCTCACAAAATATTTATTTAGTCTATAACCATTTATTCTATAGCGCAAACGTTCCCCTGACAATTTTTCCAACTCGTATGTGCCATTAGGAAATACATGCTTCACTCTATATGAACTTAAACATTTGTCCCTCAACTTCTTTTGAAAAGTAAAATCCAAGCGAGAGTCATACTTCATCACTAGATCTCCCTCTTTAAGCTCTGTCTCTAGCAGCCTCTTATTCATTTTCTCCATCCTAGTCTCTGTTTGTTGAAGATAATAGTCACTGGCTTTCTCTCTATTCATTTGCAACAACTCTAGAGAAAGAATTATTTCCTGCAGCTTGTCATTATGTGCACCTTGCATTTTGCACAGCAACTTCAAGGCATCCAACTGCACCTGTATGGGCATAAGAGCTTCCTTTTCATAAACAGTCGACACTCTATACGAATCTACTTCACCTACATGGAAGAGAGCATGTATATAGATGCTAATGAGTTGGGAAAACCATATCCCTGCAATAAAGGGAATCAACTAGAATTAGAGTTGTCTAATTTCCGAAATGGATTCCAAGATGTTTTCATTGATGACATCCCTAGTGAGCTACCTCTAAAATGAGGGATGATGACCATACAATTGAGCTCCTACCAGAATCTCACTGCCTAACAAGCCTCTTTATCGAGTTTCACAAGCTCAATAAGAGGAGATCATGAGGCAAGTGCATGAATTGGTGGAAAAAGGGATGGTAAGGTCTAGCTCCTCTCCATTTTGTTCACCATTGTTTAGTGCAAAATAAATATGACACATATCACATGTGTGTCGACTATAGAGCACTAAATAAGATTACTATCAAAAATAGATTTCCTGTGCCGTGGATAGAAGATCTATTTGATAATTTACAAGTTTTGGCCTGACAAATTCTCCAGACACATTCAAACTCATGATGTACAAAAATCTTCAGGCCATTCAAATTCTCTTGAGGAGTACAAGGGACACCTCCAGGTAATCTTTCAAGTTGTGAGAGAGAATAAGCTTTTCATTAATCAAAAGAAAAGTGAATTTTTCCTACAAGAGATTCAATATTTAGGTCACATTATCTCTAAAGATGGCACCCGTATGGATCCAACAAAGTTAGAGATAATAAAAGGATGGCCTAATCCAAGGAATCTATAGGAGATACGAAGCTTCATGTAGGTATGTGTGCATACTGTAGATGCTTCATAGAAAAGTTATCGCTAATAGCAGGCCCATTACATGACTTAACAAAAAAATAATGTTAAGTATTCATGGACTGCAAAAGTGCAAGAATCTTATCTCTCGACGTGTGCTCACACTACTAGATCTCTCAAAGCTATTTGAGATCCAATGTGATGCTTGTGGTGATTGCTTTGGAGCTATTTTGATTCAAGAAGGGCTTGCCAAGCATATGAGAGTCAAAAACTCAACTTCAATAAGTGAGTATTGGGAAAATACGAAAAAGAGCTACTAGCTATTCTATATGCCCTAAACATGTGGAAACACTATCTCTTGGGGACTCCATTCATCATACGAATGGATCACAAAGCCTCAAGAACTTCATGATGCAAACCAAGCTCTCCGACAAACAAATGAGGTGGGAAAATTTTCTTCTACAATTTAATTTCACATTGCTGGTAAGCACAATGAAGTGGCTGATGCACTTTCATGACGACCAAAAGTTAATGCTGTGTCAATAGCAACTCACAATGATCTATATTTTATGATAGATGAGTATGCTACTGACCCTAACTTTAAAGGCATAATGTCAGCCTTGCTTTGGGGAAGAAAGAGGAACCATTCACCTTGCAAGATGGTTATCTTCTCCATGGCAATAGGCTATGTGTTACCCACTCCCTTCGTGAGAAAGTCATGTATGAATCCCATGCTCCTCCCTATGCGGGGCATAGACGCATTCAACCTACTCTTCAAGGAGTAGAGACGTACTTTTATTGGCCTACCATGAAAGTGACATACAAGAGTATGTTTCAAATGTGTGGTATGCAAAAGACCAAGTATGATAGAGGAAAGCAACCTGGATTACTCCATCCATTTCCAATTCCTAATTCACCATGGAGAGTATATCCATGGATTTTATCTTTGGATTACCCAAATCTATCCATGGGAATACGGGAATATGGACAATAGTCGACACGTTTAGCAAGCAAGCACACTTTATCCCTGTCAAGAAGACTATTAAGGCACACCAAATGGCAACTCTCTTCATATCACATATTTTCAAACACCATGTATTGCCAACATCCATCGTGTCAGATAGAGATCTTAGAATGACCAGTAATTTTTGGAAAGGTCTCATTAGGAAAAATTTTGAACTCATTTTTGGGCCTTTTAAGAGTGCCACATCATCAAAGTTGTACAAAAGAAAGCAACCCGGTAGACCCCTCTAAATATTGCTTAGAACCCCATGATATGACCCTATCATTGGAAAGTTCTTGAAAAATGGATTCTAAAGAGCCAAGGTCCGAAAAGTTTGGATGACTTCTATGAAAGTTATGCCATTTTTTTTCAATCAGCTATGTTTTGTTACCGTTACGGTAATCTAAAATCACTTTTTTCTAGATCTACATGAAGGCAATGTCTGATACATGCATGCTATATATATAGATAGCATTTGAAGAGTAGATTCTAAATATCCAACCTCCGACAAGTTTGGATCTTATTTGCAAAAAATTTACCGATCCCAACTTTTTGAAAGCTATGCCACATCAACAATTCTTACAAGGCCCATTTTTGAGTCCAAACTTTTCCTAATGCTTCAAAAATCTAGGTACAAGATTGAATTTCTCTTTGGCCTATCACCACAACGGATAGCCAAAGTGAGATAGCCAATCTTACATTCTTGATCTACTAAAGACCTATATTACAGAAGTAGATCAACGCTCACAATGGCAAAAGTACGCGTATAATAATACTATCCATACTTCAACGGGAAAAGCACCTTTTGAAATCATGGAGGGAAGACCTAAAGTCCCTTGCTACTTAAAGTACATGGAAAGATCTTCGCTACCGATGAGTATATCCGTGACCTAAAATAATCTTTTCAAAAGATTAAGGAGGCTATATCCATCTCCCAACTAAGGCAAAAAGCTGCTGCTGACAAGCACAGAAGGGCGTTAACGTTCAAAGAAATAATTGGGTCTTACTTAGGTTTCCTAGCTAAGGCTCAATTGAGGCAAACGACAAGCAAAAATCCTACGGGGCATCAAGAGTATTATGCTAACTAGCAAAAAGATACTATGGTCCTTTTCAATTTTGAAGCCAATCAATGAGGTGGCTTATCAACTCAAGTTGCCTAACCATTGGATCATACACAATGCTTTTCATGTGAGCCTCTTCAAGCCCTACAAAGGAGAGCCTCCAAATGAACCAATTATTGAAGATCCTCTCGAAATCGAAGATCAAGAGAGGTACTACAACCCGAAGCTATCCTTCCGCATGAGACAAGGTACTACGACATGGTAAGATTATCCGACTGTATCTTAATAAGTTCAAAAATCATCCTTTTGAAGATGCTAGATGGATGCAAGGAATCTAGCTTAAGGATAGTATGAACCTTGTCAACGCTTACAATGCTACGTTAGAGTAAGCAAATGTACATGTTTCTTTTAATGATCAATGTTTTGTCTTATAAGACTAATTCTCTCTTTATTGTGCACAAATTTAAGTAGTATGCATACTAAGAATCATGTTTGGGATGACGACATCTCTCAAACACCATGTAGTAGAATTTGTCACTCTACTGGGAAGATGAAATGGACTACAGAGTAGACATGCTTGTGGCAGCTATATCTCCAAGCACCAAATGGATTGGTCATCCATCTTGGAATGATGTCGTAGGGTTAAAAAGGTATCATCTACCGCTAAGACAAATTGAATAATGACAGGACTTTTATCTCTTTTACCTCATAGTATTCCTATTATCCCAAACGTAAAAACGACTGCAGATAATGCATATAAATGAGTTTATTTTTTGGTCTGAATCCAAGTAGGAGACTGGATGAATAAACCAAAAAAACACAAACAAAATTGGAATAAAGCATGGTAGGTAACTTATAGGGAAAATTACCAAAATACCCCTCTAATTTGTGGAAATTCCCAAAATACCCCTCAAATTTCAAAAATTTCCAGAATACCACCATTATTTTGTCATAAATTCCCAAAATGCCCATCAAATTTTCAAAATTTCCCAAAATGCTCCTGGTTGTGAGATTTAATATCTCCAAAAGTTTTTAAAAAAATTGTAGCTTTTCATAAGAAGGCTGATCGTCTATCAATATAAAATAAAAACTAGAATTTGGGTTGGTTATGTAGGCTTTGGAGATGAATTGCTTCATTATTTTTAAACATCAATGCCTTTTTTTGCAAGGTAATTTGTGAAAAATTACATGCTAAGCACGCAAAAGTGGATCTGAATTGTCAGAAAGGAATTAAGATTCGAAAATCTGGAACAATGCAACCAAAATAGATACAAGGATATTTTTGGGAATTTCCACAAATTGTAGAGGTATTTTGGTAATTTTCCCTAATTTATACTACCCTCACAAAGTAGGTAAGGAAAATTTATACTACAAAAAAAAAAAACCATGTGTTTGATACCAACTTGAATGTGACAACAAGCATGAGGCCAAGCATCTCTTATGTAACGACGATTGGTTAAGAAGAAGCAAAAGTAACCAAAAGCTGGAATTCTTTAAAAGCCAAATTTAGTACCTATAGCATATTTCCATTCCCTTCGATTATTAAAAAGACCATGCCGGATAATAGACAAAAAAAAAAAAACATTCAATACTTCCAAGTCATGTCAATAGTTGAGTGTCCATTCACACAACAATGGTGCAATAATCTACTCTATATTATTTTCTACTTTATTTTTTAAACAAAAATGGAGAAGTACCTACAACTTTGAAATTACAACACACACCCAACCCCCCTAGTAGGTGGAGGCAGCCCGACTCTTAAAATGAGTCTTTCCCGCCAGGTAAGGTTGGCCAACCCATCATATGGACTAGGGCAACAGCCCCTAAGGGCTTCATGTCACCCGAGCTGTCAACTACTCTCTATATTGCAACAAGTCTCTTGATCAACTTTGTGCGACAATACTCTCTCTCTCTCTCTCTCTCTCTCTCTCTCTCTCTCACACACACACACACACACACACACACATTTGCCTATCATTACTTTGTACCTTTAATATAAAAAGGACAAAAACTCCTAGAAAAATCCTCACACAATTGAGCTCAAGGAGCAAAGCATCCTTTGCCTTGCATGAAGTATAACCCAGACCAATCAACCATTGCACCATACTCATACCTTCTCAAAATATTTAATTGAAATAAAAGGTTTCTTCAAGAAATTAAAGTTATGGTGTAAGGAGCCGATCTTCAAAGAAGTGGGTAGGGGTAGGGGCACATGCAAGGTATGTTATTTTTTCCTTCTTCTTGTTTCAATCAAGTCTTGTGTTGTTTAATTCTCTGTTTAGTAAAGAAGAGTATCACAAAAGATTGTTCTTAGACAAAGAGACGTGCCGAATGAATGTCCTTTAGAAATGCCTCCAAACAAGCTTTGGTTTGTCTTTACGTAGTTCTAGTAGGAACAAGCTCTTGGCAAGTCGACTTGAAACTTAGGCTCCAAGAAGCTCACAAGAAGTTTTTGACAAATTCTCACAATAACTCCGACATTGTGACTTACCTCAGCATCATTAGCTTCTGTGAGGGAGGCATTGCATACCTAGCTAGGTATGATTGGGGGCAGGAGATCGCCGGCCCGCCGGTGGGGGGCCGGCAGTCCCCTGATCCCAATCGTACCTAGCTAGGTATGCGGTGCCTCTTGAGCAGAAGCTCGTGATGTTATGTATTGTATGAAAAGCACTGAAAAAGACTCTGTTTTCCTGCATGAGAAAATGTTTAAATCTTCTTGTGAAGCCTCATAAGACATATCTCCAATAACTCCAACTAACATTGTTGGTGGGAAACCATGCTTGTGTAAACTGCTATTAAGTCAAGGGGATTTTCTACAGACTTGGTACTGGTGCTGTAATGGATGAGAGTGTTTGATACTGCAAAATAGGGGAAATTTGATATGAAATTGAAGCATGGTTAAACACTAATCGATCAGTGTCTTCTTAATCAATGACAATTAGCACCGACGAGTGAGAAAAGTGACTCAAGGTATGAACCAAATATATATCCCACATCTTAGGTACAAGGGCAAAGATTTAAGAGAGAGAAGTTATTAGATCATGGCTACTTACACATACTGATTATGCTTCAAAGAATCTCAAAATTAAGGGTAGTGGCTCAAGGCTTTCCAAGGACTTCGAGCATAGATGAGTAATTAGGCTAGTAATTAGTGTGAAATTCAGTGGAATAAGGCTAGAGAGAGGAGGTGATTAAGATAGTGGTTAATCAATGAGGGTAGGCTAATCCTCATTGGCGTGGATGAATACCAATTGAAGCACATACGGTATATAGACAAGAGCCGCATGCATGATGAAATGACCATGGAATTGCAATAAGCCTCTTAACATAAGCATTAGAGAGGAATTTGTGACATCATGACGCAAGACGCCAAGAAATCATCAAGTGCTAATATGGAGTCTTATGACTACACATGGACCTTATATCCATACAAAGATAAAATGGCCGAGTCTGGTTTGATAGAGATGATCTTCTCCGAACAGGAGTAAGCTAGACATCAATCAACACCTTGTCAAGGTGCACTAAAAGTCCATAATCCAAAGCAAGCACTTCACATTGGCAGCTGGTTTACACTGGGATCCATATGCCATTTCTTTTGAAGTTGGTCTACTTGCATACAAGAGTAACTGACTTTGTGGCCTCTTGGAATTGCTCCTACTACATTTCTCTGATTCTCTCACATGCTAGGAATAGGATGCATAAGTTGGGACTGGAATACAAAACAATTGCCCATCATACACAATAGAATGTTTCTCATGTTTCATCCATGACAAATGAAAAAGGATACCAATGTACATACTATTTGTGTGCTTTTCGTGTTTCTCCGAGGACAGCAGTGGACATCATTCTTTTCTTAAACATCAGTATGACCTTAGGGAATCTCTCTCTCACACACTCACTCCTCCACTTCAAGCTAGGGCATCACAAGCCGAGGAACCTGTATGTTTGAACTAATATATCAGACTCCCGATATCATTAGTTGCATTCACAGTATTGAAGTTTGAAAATGCTCCACTGGCAGGTTCTCCATGAAAACAAGTGCTCAAAATTTCACCCTCGACAATGAAGCTATAATGACCACTTAAAGTCCAAAAACAACAAGAACATGTGAAAAAGGCTAACCAAACGTTTTGGTAATGGTAGAGTTTCTTAATTCTGGATTATTTCCGAGTACTAGCAGCTTTACAAGCAATTAGGGTAAGTCAATAAATTTTCTAGATCTTATAATACCTGACTTCATCCGACTACTACACGGTGCAGTCCATGAGATCTCAGTTCTGAGAAACAGCTAAATCATGCTAAAAAACGCGAACAAATGCTAGAAATGCCTCTGCAAAGTAATGCAGATTGAAAATGTAGATGCACGAAATGGACGCCAAGACTCAAAATATTTTAAGTAACATCAAAAATCTATGTGTACAACTTGAGGGGTCATATTTCACAGGTTGAATCTGAGGCGATGTGCCCGTCCTGAATTCCACCTTGATAAATTTTTGGCTAATATTTGACATCGTCTAGGTTGTAGAGCACCATATTCAGTCATCATAGTTGGGGATGCAAGTCATCTTCTCAATCTTATGCCAGGTACTCCATTCAATGCCATCTTTGAGGCAACCATCCTTGAAAGGGCTGGAGGCTCATCAAAACCCATTGAAGCACTAAATTGATTCGCATACTCCACCAGCATCGCCTTGTCAAGCGAGAGACCTTTCAAAGACCTGTAGTAGCCGAGCCATGATGTGTAGGCCATCTCTTTAAGAGGTGCATCCACCAGTGAAGCTGCATTGAGGATCTGCATGACACAAGATGAAAGTTGAAAAGACAAGGAACGCACAAATTTAATGCAGAATTTGAACCAATGTGCCACCAATGACCATTCATTTATTTGTCAATACATGTGTACATATATACATACGTAGATACATGCGTCTACATACGTGCATGCATACATGCCAACAAACAAGCGCTACCTGCAAGCATCTTGGAAAGCACATAACTCTTATATTTTCCATTTCTCCACTTGTAAACTTCGCTAACAAAAAGCAGCTGTCGTATTTAGAGCTGAGTCTCCCATTGTTATAGTGATATAACAATTTTTTGATGTGTAGTTGTAGTCCCACTTCAAGTGTGAAAGAAGGGGAAGTGAAATAGCTAAAATTGAATGGAAAGAGAACATGCAAGTGGCACCTAAGAACAAGGGAGAATTCTCATTCGTTATCATTTAGGAGTATTTCTACATTTCAGACTCGTGTTCCCTTGATATTGCTAAAAAGGGTTGAAAATTGTGCAACCTACATTTCGTGATATTTTCTTAATTTCACTAATATCACTAATGCCTAGGGGAACTCAGCTCTTACCTGTCAATACACAATGCAAGAGTTAAATTTAAGTGTAATCAGCAGGCAATAGTTAGGACGATAAACAATTGCCCAGCAAGTACTTAAAGCCAGAAAAAATGAAAGAACCTAGAGGAGTAAAAGTTAATGAGCGAAATTGAGTCAAAATGAGAAGAAACACAACAATTTCATCAGATTTTCTCTGCGTACTTATCCTTGCAACATTCACGACAAGCACACGAAAACTTACCTTTGTCTTGGCTTGTGCTGTTAACTTAGGTGGGGGAAGTTGAGTTAATGGTAGCTTTGCCAATTTTTCTAGGAAGTAGCTTTCCCAAGGAGCGAGAATGAGCAAGCCTTCACCCTTTTTCCCTGCACGCCCTGTTCTGCCAAGCCTATGAATATATTGCTCCATCTCAGACGGTGCTCCAACCTGCAAAAAAACAAGCCAGAAGAGAGATAAAACCAGAAAAATTCTTATACAAGGACCTGTTTCTAGAAAAAAAAAATTGGTACATACATAGTGCAAGGAAACTCTAAAGAAAAGAAAACGTTCAAGGGAAAGGTAAAGAACCAGTATAAGATCTAATGAATTTAAGGAGGCATGACTGAAATGAAAAAAAAAAGCCATGTATTCCTAAAAGGGAAAGGAGGGGGGGGGGGGGGGGGGGGGGGGGGGGGGGGGGGGGGGGGGGTGGTGTTAGGTAGGGGAAGAGAGATCAAGAAATGAGTGGTACATCAAAGAGAATGGTCTTGGTTTTCTCAATCTCAAGATTTAGCATTAAAGAACAAATAATAATTTGAAGATACCCACTCAAACCATCATTACCTCATCTCAAAAGCTTAAAAAACCAGCCAAACACTAAGGCCTTTGCCTTAGCGAGTCAAAAAGGAGAATAGCAGTAGTCTTTTGACTTTCCTTTTTCATGAGGCTTTTTATTTCCTAGACTCGCCCTTCACTGATGCTTTGAAAGGTTTTTTTATTTTTCTGAAATTGTAGAGACCTAATGCCTTGCCGGTGTCACAATTTACCCAGTCTCAACCCTAAGCTCACTTACGTTAACCAGAAGATATGGTTAAAAATAATGGGCACCTGAACAACAAGTGTCACATTGGGATAATCAACACCTCTGGCTGAGACATCAGATGTAAAAAGAATGATGCCGCCTTTAGATTGACGAAACTCATCTGACACTCGAGTACGATAACTTTGATCTTTTCTTGAGTGTATTTCCTTTGAATTGAATCCCAGGTTCATGAACAGCTTGCACATAAATCCTGTAGTTCTAGCAGTCGAGCAAAATACAAGCACCTGCACAAGCATCCAATGCAAATACCCAATTATGACAAAAACTACAACACGAATAACCACGTTGTTATGTTTTTATACATATTTATAAACACAAAACACACCTAAAATGTGTACCCAAAAAAATGCAGACCTTGTAATGTGGGTCAGCTTCCATATGTTGCTTCAGTGCTGCATATAAAACTCTAATTTGTTTCTCTAGTGGAGCCACAATATACTGCTGCTTAACCTGCATATATCTCAAGAACCTTCCTTTAAAACACGGTATGCTTTTACCCGATTCACTAGAAGCTAAAATTAACAAAGGGCGGATAGATATACAGAAGCAAAACCTCTATCAAAATGCTTTCAAGATCTAGACAATGAAAACTAAAAGATTAAATCTACAGAGCAAATCTATAATCACGTAGAAAAAACAGCACATGAAAAGCATCAGATTTGAGAAAAATGAGCAACATAGAATGACCTTTCCAGTATGCAGACAAACATCCAATAAACAAGCTGCGCGATAGCTGTTATTACAGCACAGCAAACTACCAATATCCAGAGTTATATATGAAGGTGCTCAAACTCACAAACAAACATACCTCGGAAAGTTTATAGATAGCTAGGTGTAAAAAAAATATTAATCACAAAACAACGTTTTCAAAAGTTCAGTATAAAGGACAAATCACACATGTAATGAGCAAATGAACATAGCAGAAAAACTCACTACCGACAAACAGAAACAACTGTACTTATTAAATAACACTCTACCCATTTTTACAGTTGAAGACAGTGCCATGCACCACAAATAAAGAGAGCATAATCACCTAACCACCCACACAGGCTAAGATGAATGCATATGCTTGACTCTGACCTTGGCATGTGTGTCCTCGCTGTCCTTCCCAACAGCATCAATGAACACATGGTCATTCCTCAAAGCAACTTTTGCCATACTGTGCACCTGTAGACGACGAATCAAGGCAAATAATCAACCGACCTTGCAAGACGTGGGGCAAAGAAAACAACTGACAGGGTCCAAACATAGAACCTCTCTAGGAATGGTAGCAGAAAACAAAAGTGTTTGCCTCTTCGAGGGTATTGCTTGCATAATCTTCTGCAAGCTATCTCGGAAACCCATGTCCAGCATGTGATCAGCTTCATCCAGTACAAACAATTGTACTGACTTTAGTTGCCTATCCATTTCAGGAGTCCTTTGAATGTGGTCCACCAACCTCCCGGGAGTGCCAACAAGAATCTGCACAAACCCTATAGTACTTTAAAAGTGTGCCAAACAAAAGCATTCTTACTTCGAAAGGGACACTGTTTTAGTATGACATGGCACACTATCTTGGTATCAGACAGGCATAGAACAGCTGGACGTCCAGAAAAATCAAAACTGAAAAATTCAGTATCAGCACCGAAAAAACTTGATATATGTGCTGGCAAAATTGCTGTAGAAATTGTCTCGCTAAAATGAAGTCCCACAGAAGAAAATAACTGAGATGCTTCCAACAAATAATCAGAGGCTCAATGTGCAAACATACAAATCAAAAAAGGAAGTTGAATGATACGGTCACCCTGTACACGGATCTCTACCTACACTGAACCACAATTTCATGGACACAGCAAGGCTTCTTGACAGTTGTTTTCAATTAGAAGTTGAATACCAAGCCATTCCATTTTCACCACAAATATCAAAAAGCAAGATTTTTACAATCTCCCTCTCAACCTTTGTTTCACCTTGGTGCCACAATTTGAACTTGGATTTCAGTTCCTGAGCAGTTTGAAGGTCTTTTCCCTATCCAAATTGAATATGGAGGGTATATATGGGATCCTTGGGCTGCATCAATTGGCACCACTTTTTCCAGATTCAAACCTATATGCGCGGTCACTACCACTTGGTGAATTTTGAAGATTTGAAACTTCTTGTAGCTAGGGTTCCCTCTGTGCAGTCTTTTGCTCCTATGTTGGACCTAAATTGGTGAGATTTGGTGAGTTTGGTGACTGAAAACCTCCAACTTTGGTCACTTTAAAAAATTTTGGCTCAATCTGGAAATCTGTAGATTGAGTAGTTCCTGTACTTCATACCATCAAGTCTGCCCTGTCAAAACGCAAAACCACAAGTTCAGACATCCTTGGCACCTTGATGTTTTGGAGGCAATCACTGTGATCCTTTTCCCCTAATTATGTTCAATGCAAAAGCTGCTAAATTTGTCAGGCTTGATAAGGGTGCAGTTGCTTAGGTCTGTATCGAACCCACCAAAAGTAGACTTGTAGACATCCCACCATCCTGAGATACATAAGTTCTCAATCCCGTCCACATTCAAAAGTAAGCTTAGACAACATGTTGACAAGGCCTCGCTTAAAAAGCATCATACAAAAGACAGGTTGATCCTCCAACAATTACCTGACATGGGCTTTTGCTTAGATTCATTTGTTCTCCTCTTATTGAACAGCCTCCATACACAACTTGTGCACCAAGACCTCGATGAAACTGCAGTAGAACTTTAGCTTCTGCAGCAGCCTGCTGCGCCAGCTCCCGAGTGGGACAAACGATGAGAACATAAACCGGGTTTCTTGCCCTCCCTTCTGGTGCCTTCAAAATTGCTTCTATTGCTGGCAGCTGGAACAAAAGCGAACAAAATTATTCAGAGAAGAGAAGCCTCCGTCATAGCATGAAGACAAGCTAGCAGGCTTTGAATCAACATCTCTCAAGATCAAGACATGACCTCACCAAAAAAGCAATTGTTTTCCCAGTACCAGTTCTAGCTTTTGCCAGCACATCTTGGCCTGTTAAACCAGCAGCATGTTAATCATGTCACTAATCTGTGCTGTAAGTAAAAACTAACATTCAAACACCAAGAAAAATTACCTTTCAAAATTACTGGAAATGTAGCCTCTTGAACTTCAGTCATTTTTTCATATTTCAACACTGAATGTAACGCTTTTATTGACAGGGGAGATACTGGGAACTTGTCAAATCTGCATAGATCCAAAAAAAAAAAGAGCACTGCTGTCACCAGGAACGTCCAAATGCACTGAGCAAGCTCCACCACATACAGACAAGCGACAGAACAAGGTAGAAAAGAGTGCCATGCCAAAGTGAATTCCCATATGCTCAAGGAGGTGTGACTAACACAGCTTAATGAAGCATGTTCCTATTAAAGACTGCTTCATCAACCAAGAATCATATGATCATTCCCAACAGATTTCATGCCAGAACTGTCACTATGCAGTAAGAGTTGTTCACGTACCTTGTTTTTGTAAGATAAGATGGTCCAGAGCTGCCTTCCTCTGAAGAAGAATTGTGATCAGTCGACTTGTTCACCTGCCTTACCTCAGTGTCTTCCTCTTCAGCACCATCAGGTACAAGATGACTCTCGGATGCTCTACGTGAATAACTTGCTTTCTCCTCAGGCAAATTCTCAAGTGCAACAGGCCGTTTCTTTGAAAAGGTTGCTCTACTGTCAGCCACATTCCTGTCGTTACCTGACCTCTTTTTTTTTGCACTGGCCCTCCCTTTCTCCTCTTCAACATCGTCAGAGTCCTCGCATGCATCAATGGCAGAGGTTCTCCTTTTGTTGGTTGTGATCATGGGAACTTCATCATCATCTTCCTCGGAGTCAGAAATCTTATGCAAAGCAGGAGAGCCCTTTTCACCACGAGAACTGGAGCTTCTTTCCTTGCGGTGAGGAATCTCTGGGTCAAGAAGAAAATCATCAAGCTCGTCCGATTCATCACTATCATCGTCGCCAATAGCAGAATGAATAGCTCTGGAGAGTTTTGAG
Organism: Adiantum capillus-veneris; assembly: GCF_014529385.1. Lineage (NCBI taxonomy): Eukaryota > Viridiplantae > Streptophyta > Polypodiopsida > Polypodiales > Pteridaceae > Adiantum > Adiantum capillus-veneris. The sequence continues at coordinate 181,446,417 of NC_140932.1, read as the reverse complement.
CTTGTCCAATTGGAATGCAGACTAGTACGCAGAAAAGCATTTGAGAACATAAATGTAGCACCATCTCTTGCTCTGCTATTCGAGTCTCTCTTCCTTGAGGACACACTGAGTGGTTGGGATTTCCCACTCTGATTGGGTTTCTGCTCTGGCTTGGCGCTTGCAGGGGGGACGGAACCAACTTGGAGCTTGGATGTAACTGCTGCAAACCACTTCGATGGAATGTGGAGAAGCTCTACCCCATCGGAAAGGGAGGAAAAAGAACGCGGGAGCTCAGCGTGGCTTCCGTGATAAAAACTCGAGCTGGAGCTTGCGCAGGCCCTGAAAAAGGAAGCAGGTGGAACTAAAGCTCTTCTGAGGTGACCATGCCTAGAGAGCACCTGCCGAGACATGTCTGACGAACTAGGGCTTCGCAAAAGCGGCGCTTAGAATTCAAACACGCAGCGTCATCGTCATCGTCAACCTGCTGGGAGGGGGAGAGGTTTAGCGAGGGTTTGGAAGTGCCCTAACTAGCCTAACTACTAACAACATTTCCAATGTGTTTTAGTAGTAGTCAGATAGCCTGCGCACATGCAGGGTCCCGGCCAGTCTCATGTAATGAGCACATGAGTATGCTCAGTCTGCCGGTTGCTCACGTCGGATGCACTTTTTGTTGCCCGTTGCTGGCCGGATGGCCGAAAAGAGTCAAGGCTCCCCCTCTTCAGCCAGCCACTCTTTCCTTGGCTGCACCAATCAGAACACCCCTTGCCACGTGTGAGAAACACCATCCAGTTACATGTGCCTGCACAGCGGCGGGGTCTCTCCTTGTGCTCAATATCAAAGCTTCAGCCAGCCAGTCCTTCTGCGTCGAAGAGCTGTCGGGCCGGTGGCCGAATCCACCATGTGCTAAGGCTATCAGCAGCCGCAGCCAACCACCGGCAGATATCACCCACTTTGCGCACATGCCGTGGCGGTAGCAGCATCACCGGCCTGCCATTGGTCGTTATTGTGCGCACATGGAAGCTAAGCAACAGGTGGTGAGTTAGATGACGTTGGCGCAGACCATTGTGCAGAGTTTGGATGCATGTTGCGGGTGTCATCTACCATCTTTAGGCAGCCACCGCTTTGCTACCGTTGCAAACGGCTAGGGGAGGGCACGCACTTTCCGACGAAAGCGGTAGAGAAACGATCTGCTACAGTCCAAAACAGTGGCGGGCCAGCATGGAATTTGCATCGGTCGGGATGTTGTGGCTGGTACATGTGCGCACCCTAAGAGTGTGCAATGTTCGAATCCTGGCATGGCCAATCCTCAGCACTATTCGGCAGCGCACGAATCTCGGGCCGAAGGAAGGGTGCAGAAAAAAGTGAACGCATGACATGATATGAGATTTGAACCCGACACCACAGCATCTCAAGCTTGGTGAGCTAACCACACATGTTATAAAGTTACCTTTTGTTTACCCCTCCCATGTCTTCTCGACTACTTACTATTAATTGTTGAACATAGACAATGAATAGATTTTGTTTTCTAAGTGTGATTTTGAGGGAATGGTTAACTTACAATTGTTTACTTCTTACATAGATTTCTCATGCATTATGGTTTGTGGATGGTCATGAGTGAACGTATGTGCATGAAATAAAATTGCACCTCACCTGAAGTGCAAATCTTTTCTCCGCATGTTTAGTGGTAATGCTACTAGGATCAAGTTCACTCTTTAGCATGAATGAAGAGCCATTTTGAAACTTCAGCAACACATCATCAACACCGAGTATGTTGCAAGGAAAATCATTGCCAAGATGAACACAATCTTTGCGGGTTGCATCATATGTATTGAACCACTCCCTGTGAGGAGTCACATGAAAAGATGCATTTGAGTCAAGAACCCAATCCTATAAAGTATAGTCATTAGTGGCAACCAAAAATGCAGAATCCATGATGGATGTGAGATAAATATCTCCATCAGAATCTTCAACAAAAACAATATTGATCTCTTCAATCTTCACACTGCTTTCTTTGGTCTTGCCTTTACCTTGCTCTTGTTTCCACTTTTGATAGTCTTTCTTCATGTGGCCCTTTTTGTGACAATGATAGCAGTCAATTTCTTTTTGGCCATGTGATTTTCTACGATATTTTCCTCTCTAATTCTACTTGCCCTTTTCCTATGATCTACCATGAACAAAGAGAGTATTGTTATTAGCACGAGAAGCATCAAGATTCTTCTTGTTAACCTCTTCAGTAAGCAATTTGCCATCAACATCACCACATGTTAAACCATCAATAGGTGTTGAGTTACTTATGGTTGTGTGAAAAGTATCCCAACTCTCTAGCAATGTAACTAGCAAAAACATTGCTTTTGACAAAATCTTTGAAATTGACTCCTTGCATAGAAAAATGAATGAAATTTGTCTTGAACTCGTTGAGATGGTTGCACATGGGTGTGCCCTCATCCATTTTCAAATCAACCAACTTTTTAGCCAATAAACCTGTGACGCTGCACTTTGCTTCTCATACAAGTCACATAACTTTTTTTGCAGCTCATAGCTAGTATTTGCCTTGTTTACATTGAAGTACACATTCTTTGATAAAGTCACCATGATGGTGGACCTGGCAAGCTCATCCAACTCCTACCAATCATACTCATCCATATCCTCAAGCTTTATCTCCTTCATCTTTATCGACCAGATTTGCTTTTTTTGCAATAAAATAGTGTAATTATGTTCCTTCCAAAATGGGAAGTTAGTGCCATCTAACTTCCCAATGTTAAATAAGAGTTCTTTGATGATGAAACCATCATTCAATAAGGAACAAAAGTGGTAGATTTGTTGAACCAAACAAGATGATAGAAAATCTGAAATTTTTTGACAGAGTCTCTCCTGTAAAACTAACCTTTGAACCCAAAACAAATATGTACAATAATTGAAATGTTGATAAATTTGGCTAGATTTGCAAGATAGAATTTCAAAAATTGTCTCCAATTCTAGAAGAATGTCTTTGGCCAATTGAACATTATCAAACACATACGCATAAAGATCATAGTAATGCCAACAATGGTGGGTCAGCAAATGCACACCAATACTGCACCGACTGCATAGACATACATTCTATGTTGATGTTAAAACTATAGAGATGTTGCGGGCATGCTCTAATACCATATCATCAAAAGGATCTCCACATTTGAGAAACCCCCAGCTTAATAAAACCTTACCATGACCCTCAACAATAGGCTTTGCATGATGATTTCTCTCAATACATAGACCACATAAGATCTTACATCAACCGCATAAATCCTTTTTGTAACCGTTGCAATGGTTTGTCTGATTTAGCAGACCCACAAGATCTTACATAAAATATGCAAGTATAACGGAGATTATAGAAAGAGTCTGCAATGAAAACCTATATGCAAAAGTAGACCACCCTTCTGTCTGAAGTTGTAAATTCCCAAACCATGCAAAATTTGCAAAAACTTCCTTTCACAAAGTTATAGAGCACAAAAAACGGTGTAACAGCAGGGAAATTGACTCGAAATGTTGATTCTAGCCAAGAGAAATTTGATCTACAAAAATTTGCAGCCTATCCTAAACAACCTATAGGCAGTCTCAGTGACGTAACTCAAAATCGGTGAGGATTTTGAGAAAACTTTCTTCTGCAAAGTTGTAGAGCACAAAAAATCAGTTCGGAATGATGAGAATTCTCTGAACAAACACCTTTTAATAGACAAAATAGATTTGTAAAAATGTGTTGAAGTTTTTGTTGTGTTTTTGCCTACTTCCCTGCCAAGCTCCGTTGGTGCTCTATAATCCTCTAGCTTAGATACCAATTAAAGTGTGCGAGCAAGACCGTGTACATGTGTGTGCAGAAATGGAGAAGAATAAAGAAGACGAGACAAAGATTGTGGACTCCTATCACAATAATGATTAGGATATGAGTTCTTATTGTTTTATGTAGAATGAATAGTCAATCTTAGTTCTCATTTATTGTCCAACCGCCCAACACTTAGGCACATCACATTAGGCTTTACCACCCCAATAGATGGTGGATGGTCCTTGAGACTTGGGTGAAATCGGTAAGGAGAACGCCGAGTTAGGAAGGTAAAATTCAGCAAAATTGTGGTTTCATCATCATCTTGTGTTGTTTTTCAATTTCAATAGGAGCAAGATAAGTAAAATATTGTCAGGGTTGCATATGTGCTAAAATTATTTGAAGAGGATTCAAATCTTGTTAAGTAGAAGGTGTGCCTAATATCTTGCATGTTGACCAAAGACTGCTTATGCACAATTGATAACACTAATACACTTCAATCATCACACACCTAATATCTAGAGCTCACATCTGGGTCTTATATTTCAAGTTTGACCTTATGGCATGATTGCATGCATTGTTTAGATAGGGTCTACCAAGTTTGGTGTCATTTGAATCACTAGACCTCTAGATAGAGCTAAAATTGGGAGAAAAATATTGAAATAAGTGAAAAATGGGAATAACTAGGATTTTCTTGGAATTAGGGTTGCAGTGATGCACACATCTCTTGGAGAAGATGAAGAATCTCGAGGTGCACAATAGAGAATGTATTACTTAGTTGAAAGTAGAAAGATAAGATAGCCCCAGGGTGATGGGTGTATATAAAATGCACGGGAGAAAAACCTCATAGTGAGGGAAAAAATACCATGATGGTCCTAAGTGTGTTCACACACATCACTACCACATATATGGTGACAAATCCCCCCTAGGAGTGATGCATTGAATGAGAGCTATCACATAGTGTATATGGAAGTGCCATGCCCTAAGGACGTGATCAATCCACAAAGGGAAGCAAGCCCAAAGCTTTGAAGAAAGCTTCAAAACTTATCACGAGGCAATGACTTTTTAATAGATCCGCAAGGTTGTCTTGTGTCGGCACATAAGCCAAGTTGATCTATCCTACGGAGAGTCTCTCCATAACATAGTGATTATGCACCTCAATTTGCTTTGCACTTGCATGAAAAATTGGGTTTCTTGTAACCGCCAATGTGCTTTGATTGTCAGTGTATATGATGTTGCCAGTCAATACCCAAATCATCCATAAGGTGTCTAAGCCATACACACTAAATCATAGCTGTGAAGATTGCCCTCTACTTATCTTGACAACTAAAAGTATCCATAGTAAGTTACTTCTTGCTCAATCATGATATGCATTATCTATCGAGCATGAAACATAAAACCACTTGTGGACACTCGTGTCATAAAAACCAGTCCGATCCAAAAAGGCATGCAAATCTGGCGACAATGATTCTCGGTTGTGACAAAACAACCCAAGATATAAAGTGCCACTCAAGTAGTGAAAGATCCTTTTAAGTGCGTGTCAATGCTTAGACCTTGGGCTATGCATAAATTTATTGAGACTACAGACCAACTATCTAGCCCTGTATTTCATACATAAATAAGGCATCCATTGATGAAGAGTGGCATTTGCAAGATCTCTATCACCATGAAGACTCAATTTCAAACATATTTCTTATAGGAGTAGCAATAGGTTTGTAGTCCTTGCTTGACACATAGCAATACCTCCATCACACTGCTTAAGCACTCAAGCACCATCCCATCAACGCTCCTCACTCCACCATGGGCCGTCCCGTCGACGTACCGGGTGTTGTCAATGGACGCGCCGTCGGCCATCACATCCTCCAACTAGCTAGAAACACAATAAACTCATAAGACATATACTCTCCCCTTGATCTGAATGTGGGGTGCCCGTAGTACATTTAGAGACATTTTCAAACATAACCAAAAATTGATTGAATCACATGAACACTTTGGACTTAGCTTTAAGCGGACACACCCTTGCATGCCTAGAGTATTCATCAACAAAAGTCACAAAGTGTAGGTAATTACTCAAGGATGTGTTGGAATTAGGGTTGCAGGAAAACACGCACAGCTTGGAGAAGACGAAGGAAGCTCAAGGCACACAAAAGAGAGTGTATTACTTAGTGTGCAATGAAAAGATAGATAGCCCTAGAGTGATGGGCGTATATACAACGCATGGGGGGGAAAACCTTCTAAAGAGGGAAAAAATGCCTCGGCGGTCCTAGTGTGTTCACACACATCACTGCCACATGTATATGGTAACAAATCGCACTTGGAGTGATGTGGTGAATGAGAGCTAGCACATGAGTAAAGGGAAGTGCCATGCCCTAAGGACATGATCAGTCCACAAAGGGGAGTAAGCCCAAAGCTTTGCGAAAAGCTTCAAGCTTCTCACGAGACAATGCCTTTGTGAAAAGATCTGCAAGGTTGTCCTGTGTTGGCACATAAGCCAAGCTGATCTCTCCTGCTGAGAGCCTCTCCCTGACATAGTGGTAATGCACCTCAATGTGCTTTGTGCAAGCATGAAAAACTGGGTTCCTCGCAACTGCCAATGCGCTCTGGCTGTCAATGTAGATAGTGTTGGCAGTGTCCTATCCAACATCCAAATCATCCATAAGGTGTCTGAGCCATACACAGTCAACCGTAGCTATGAAGACTGGCATGTACTTAGCCTCACAACTAGAAGTGGCCACAGTAGGTTTCTTCTTGCTCAATCATGATATACATGAACTGCCAAGCATGAAACAAAAACCACTTGTGGACACTCACGTGTCAAAACAACCAACCCAATTTGAGTCTGAAAAAGCATGTAACTCTGGCATCAATGATCCCCCCTTGGGATAAAACAAGCCAAGATTTAAAGTGTCACTAAGGTAGCGGAAAATCCTCTTGACAGCCTGCCAATGCTTAGACCCTGGGCTATGCATAAATCTGCTAACTTATGAGACTGCAAACTGAATATCAGGCCTCGTGTTGCATACATAAATGAGGCATCCAACATTAGTTTGGTAAAGAGTAACATTTACAGGATCACTAGCATCATGAAGACTCAATTTCAAACCTGTTTCCATGGGAGTGGCAATAGGTTTGTAATCCTCAAGTCCAAACTTACATAGCAATGTCTCTATGTAACATCTCTGACACGAGGCAATACCGCCATCACACTACTTAAACTATATGCCCAAGTAATGATGCAAGAGCCCCAAATCTTTCATCTTGAAAGAAGCATTCAAATTAGCCTTAAATTCAGCAATATGTCTCTCATTTGGTCCAATGATCAGCAAATCATCTACATAAAGAACCACAATGAGAAGTACATCACCCTCATGCTTTATATACAATGTGCTTTCTGTTGGATTGTTATGAAAGCCTTGTTTGACCAAATGAGTGTCAGCTTTCTCATACCAAGCACAAGGAGATTGCTTCAACCCATACAAAGCCTTCTTACATCTGCACACTTTGTCCTCTTCTCCTTTCTTGATAAAACCGCAAGACTGCGTTACATAAACTTCCTCAAATATGTCACCATTCAAGAAAGCAGTAACAATGTCTGATTGATGTACATCCCAACCAAAATGAACTGCCAATGCACATAGAAAACACACAGTAGTCATACGAGAAGTGGGAGCAAAAGTCTCTTCATAATCTATGCCTTTTTGTTGTGCATAACCCTTTGCAACAAGTCGAGACTTATGGCAATTGATCTCCCCATCCGGTTTGCGTTTCAACTTGTAAACCCACTTCGTACCAATGGCCTTTTTGCCAGGAGGCAAATCACATAAAGTCCATGTGTCATTTTCTATAAGTGCATCATATTTTGATTGCATGGCAGCCATCCAATTTTTTGAATTCTGTGCTTCATCAAAAGACAGAGGTTCATCAACATCATGTAAGCTAGACACAGCCAAAGCATAACAATATGATGCATAAGATGAATGCGTAGAACCTGGACAAGTACAACTAGACAAAGGTGCATCCAATTTACTGTCACGCAATGTATGCACCAGTCATTTTGGCATACCTCTAGCCTGCTCATTTTCAACCCCTTCCTCATCAAGTACATCATGTACATATGGATCAGTGATAAGCTGATCTGTAACATTTTTGGAAACCCCCATAGGCTCTACATTTGCCTCATTGGAATTTACATTCGAACTTCCACCACTAAAAAGAGGCAACAAAGTGTCATAAATGTCATGTGATCTTACATTACTATCTCTAGTACATGACAGCAAGGGCTGAATAGAATGTCCCGTGAGCTTACATTACTATCTCTAGTACATGACAACAAGGGCTGAATAGAATCTCCCACAAACACTACATCCCGTGAAATTAAAATACACTTTGTTTGCGAACGATACAACCTGTAACCTTTGCTTTCAGCACTATAACGAAATATCATCACTTTCACCTCTTTGTGTGAAAAAAAGAGTAGGGTTTCTACATGTGATCCTATGCAGTCCGGGCTTGTTCGCTTCCTATTTTAAAGTGTGTGGATGAGTAAAGGAGGGTTTCTTCTCTTCAACTTTGCACTTGGGAAATTCTATGGAAGTTTTGAGGTTTCCATGGATGTGTATGTGTGAGGAATTGAGGGAAGAAGGTACAGTTTTCTACAAGACAATCTAACCCTATATCGGTGTCATTGGGATTGAGGTTACACCAAAGAGTCCAATGGAGTGGAGTTTTGTAAGGTGCAAGCTTTGTCCCAGAGTCACTAGAGTATGAGTGAATGAGAGAAGATGTGGAATTATCCCACACGTAATGGTGCAAGGTTGTAGAGCTACTTAAAGCTCCTTTCATGAATAGACAAATCCATTCCATTTGCATTATATGTCTCTTGTCTATGGTGATCTTGTGACGGGTTAGCCAACTACTTCGTGTTTATGAGTCCAAGTTAATCTATCTTGGAACCTAATTCGCTTGAGTAACAATCTAGCCTACACACATGCACTTGTGTGCACAATGTTCGTCTTTCATCCACCCTAGCTAGCACGATCCCATTCCCATCAAGTGGTATCAGAGCCTTGTTTCACTAGCTGGGTCTATTGTTATGCATCTCCATTAGGTTTCTCTTCTTATCCTTCTTTCTAGCTTAAGTTCCCTAATCATTAATGATATTAATTAAAACTTGGGAATGCTCTTGGCAATACCCACTATCCTTGTTAATTAAGGGATTTGAGATTAGTGGAGCATCAGGACTTTCTTAGTGACACAATTAGTGTAATTTTTCATCATTTTGTGCTGGGAATTACTCTTTGGTGTGGCATAATCTTGCACCACTGTTAGTGTGTGGAGGAACCCTACAAGTAGATCTTTTATCTGAGCTATCAACCTCTCCTTTTGGTGGTCGTTTACTTCTCCAATCAACCTCTCAAATTTGTGGGATTAGGCTGTCTTTCGCTCTGTGAATACGAGCTTAAGAGATTATTATTTGGCTTTCCTCCACATGCAAGGGAGGTGGGTGGAGTGGTTTAAGGTGTCGACTCCTAAAATTGGCAAAGCGGTTGTGAGCTTGATTTGGATTGCCTATTTTTGGATGGGCAGCCTGGATGAACGCGATTTTGCAACTTAATTCAACTTATGAACGTGGGCGGGTTTGTAGGGCCACAAACCCGCAGCTACAAGCGCACATGTTTTCTTTGGAGCCCGAAGGGTTCGTGCCCGCTGCCCGACATCCTGCCCCCACCTGACCAGCTCTCGAAGCCCTTGATCTTGCGACACAAAGGCACCTCTTTAAGTGTGCTCCAACCCCTTTAGGGGTCTCATTCCATTGCATCGAGTATTTGAGCCCTTTAAGGGCCTGCTCCCACTGAGCTGCAGTAAAAGTCGAAGCCATCAAAATTCAAAACCTTCAAAAGGCTTCAAGAGTTGTTCAAAGGCCTTTGAAGAAGATACAAGGCTTCAAAGGGGATTTCAACAAGCATTCAAAGGCGACCAAAGAACTTCAAAAGGCTTCATTTAGCTACTTCAAAGCAAAGCAAAGATTCAAAGCAATTTCGTGTCAAGCCTTTTCACCATTTGTGAAGAGGGGCTTCACTCCAGTGAAAGGGGCTTCAAAGAAAAAAGGAATTCTCTCTCTCTCTCTCTCTCTCTCTCTCTCTCTCTCTCTCTCTCTCTCTCTCTCTCTCACTATCGCAATTAACTCCACTATTTTGCAACCAAGCATCACACTTGCAATGTATGTCATGTCATTAAATCTAATATCTAACCAACCCAAATGGTTTTTTCATATTAAACTGATCATTTAATGTGGGATAATAAACGACAACAAAGGTTAGAATATAGACATGTGCTTACAGATCTATCTCAACACGGGGCCAATGGTAAAGGGGTCCAAATGAGAGAGGGTCTGTCAAAGAGCAAGGTTAACTAATGGAGCTTAAAAGACCTTAGGGTTAGCTTCATTAAAGACCTCCAATGGTTAGTGTTGAAAGTCCTTTGACCTTAGCTTGAGGTGGGAACCCGACCTAAGCTTGAGGTGCTTGTTATGCTTGATGACTAAGGTGCGTGCTTGATGACTAAGGTGCTTGAGGTGCTTGTCATGTTTGGGGGTAAGGTGTTCGAGTCAAAAAGAGACCCTACAAACTTAATGAGGAAGATGCTTGAGAAGCTTCCTATGCACGAAAGTCCCAAAATTAGGGGAATCTTTGACTTAACCTTCCACTCACCCAAAGGGCACGTCTTTTCTCAAAGGGCACATGGGACACATGTCAGGCTCTCCCTATGTTTAACCACATGGTGTGCTTGAATGCTATTGGTTAGGCTAAAGAGGGTCCCAATGAGCTTCTAGTTCCATCCAACGAATATCTAAATATTTTTAAGCTCTCTCTCTAAGGGGTAACGAGGACACTTGTCCAAAGACTACCCATGTACTTGAATGCATGCTGCATGTGATTGGCTAGGGGGGAGAGGGGTCCAATGAGCTTGAAACATGTGTAAAAGCTACAACTCGCCCGAAGCAAGCAAGGAGGGTGTTAGGGGGATATACATCACACACACACGCACTCATTTTGTGGATCATTCTTACTTGGTGAAAGTTGAGGAAGTTCACCTCCTTCTCCAAGCTTGTGAGAAGTAAGAGCCTACACCAACACTCTTGGCTATGGAATGCAAATCCAACCAAGAGCCATGCTTCAATGCGTAAGCTTGCCATCTTCTCCATCTTCATTACTATGCTATGTATGCATGCTAGCAAGAAGAGTGATGATAAGTGAGAAACTATTTCTTTCTCCTATGGAATGTTTCTTCTTTCTCTTCCCTATCCTCATTCCCCGCTAGCTCTCTCCACCTTCGAAGGTGTTTGAGGCCTTGGGACTGAGGCTTGGGATAGTTAATGCTTTTTACAAAGTTTATGTTATGCTTGTGATGCATGAAGCTTTCCATCTTCATTGCATCACCTAGGTCACAAGGAACACAAAGATTGTATTGTACCAAGTCTCTCTTGATGGGAGAAAGTATAATACAAATGCCTATTGGAGGGGGGACCGGCTCCATATGAATCCGGTCCTCAACCATTGTCATGTTCTCTAAACTCTCTCTCTTGCAAAAGTATTGTTCATGCCAAGTTAAGTAAGTACCATGTTTATGTTGCTTCCATCAATTAAGTTCACCCGCTATGCTTACAAAGTAATCTCACAAAAGTGCTTCACCTAATTTCCTAATTCTGCTACTCTCAAAGTTCATAGGCCATTTCCATTACATTGGTATCAGAAATTTTGATTTCTCTTTTCTTGCTTAAGAAGAGAGGTCCTTAAGTAGCCTATTAATGGTTGATTTTGTTAATTATGTTAGGGTAAATGGAACTAGGATCTATTATCGATTTTGTTGAGCCCACTATGTGGGATATGGTGTACACCTCAGGAGCTTTGGTCTTAATAATGGAGTCTTTTTAGACTTGCCTATGGCTTTACCATTATCAAGCCATAAGAAGTCCGAAAGGAGTTATCCCTCGGCAACTTCGCTATGTTAGACTCATTCCACTACTCTCTATAATTAACCAAGGCGAGCCGTGGGTGTAGATACTTAAGTGCCTATTTTTAAAGGCTAAGAGGATTAGCAACTAAGGTAAGTTTAATTAACATGACTGACAATAACCGAGAGAGTAGAATGAGCATTGATAACTTTGGTTTTGCACATGAAGGTGCAAATGATGATGCCCCCATGTTTGTTAATTATCTTGTCACTAGCTTTGCAAGCCGAAGTTACTCAACAACTTCGTGCCTATGGGATTTCCTTTCCTCTCCAAGAGGAGAGAAAGCTTAGGAGGCCTCTTGATGAGACCCCAAAAGAAGACTCTCTCCCATACGAGAGGAGGAATCCAAAGATCAAGAAAGTAATGAATCCCTAAATTCCTCCAAAGATGTGGCTCCACGAAGAAGGCGGACTAAACGATTGCCAACTCCTCCCAGGAAACGGTAACCCATAGTCCTTCTCCTTGTCACTTCAAAAGGGAAGAGGGGAAACCAAGGAAGAAAAGGGCAAGAAAGAGGTCACCCTCTTCTCCTTCTTCTTCATCTTCCTCCTCTACCGATGAAAGCTATGGCTATTCTCCTAGAGAATACAAGAGGGGAGGACATCGCAAATCTTACCCTGCATAGCGAACGTCACAAAAGCTAAAGAAGTTCAAAGAGGGAGGAAAGAGTATCTCTTTTCTCACCTATGATGGCACCTTTGGTGCTACCGACAAAGTATTGGCCTTTATCCAACAATTTGATGCGGCCTTTGGAGATGAGGGCTTCACGGAGTCCTCCAAGCTACACCATGTAGCTATGCACTTCCAAAAATTGGCTTGTCAATGGTGGGCTAGCCTTCGTGGCAACGGCGAAGCCTCAAAGACATGGAAAACTCTACGAGTTTCCATTATGAAGCAATTCTTTGCAAGCGATGCAAAGGACAAAGTGCTCACCGAATGGCTGAGTTTGAGGCTTCTCTCTCAGTCACCGCCTAACAAACCTCCTTATCACATTTCCCAAGCTCAACAAGAGGAGATCATGAGACAAGTACAAGAATTGGTAGACAAAGGGATGGTGAGGCCTAGCTCCTCTCCCTTTTGTTCTCCAGTCCTTTTAGTGCAAAAGAGCGATGGTACATACCGCATGTGTGTGGACTATCGCGCACTAAACCATATCACTATCAAAAACAGATTTCTCGTACCTCGAGTAGAAGATATGTTTGATAAGCTACAAGGCTCTAACTACTTTAGTACGATTGACCTTAAAAGTGGCTACCATCAAATAAGGATAGTGAATGAAGATATTCTAAAGACTGCGTTTTGTACAACGTTTGGCCTTTATGAATATCTAGTCATGCCTTTTGCCTCGACTAATGCAACAGCTTCATTCAATCGATTAATGGAGAAAATTTTAAGACCCTACCGCAGATTCATTGGAGTGTTCTTTGATGATATCATCATGTATTCCAATTCCTTGGAGGAACACAAGTAATGTCTCCAAGTGATTTTTCAAGCATTAAGGGAGAATAAGCTTTTTCTCAATCAAAAGAAAAGCGATTTTTTCCTTCAAGAGATTCAATACTTAGGTCATATTATCTCTCAAGATGGTATCCGTATGGATCCATCAAAGTTGGAGGTAATAAAAGCATGGCCTTATCCAAGGAATCTACATGAGCTAAGAAGCTTTATTGGTATGTGTGCATACTATAGACGCTTCATATCAAAATTCTCTCAAATAGCAGGACCATTACATGACTTAACACAGAAAAACGTTAAGTATTCATGGACTGCTAAGGAGCAAGTGCTTTTGACAAGCTCAAAGAGAAGCTTACCTCCCAACCAATCCTTATGCTTCCAGATCTCTCAAAGCCATTTGAGGTCCAATTTGATGCTTGTGGTGATTGCCTTGGAGCAGTCTTGCTTCAAGAAGGGCATACCATAGCATATGAGAGCCGAAGGCTCAACACGGATGAAAGGGTCTTAGGCATTTATGAGAAAGAGCTGTTAGTTGTTCTACATGCCCTAGACACATGGAAGCTCTATCTATTGGGGACTCCATTCATTTCACGAACAAACATCAAAGTCTCAAGTACTTCATGACGCAAACAAAGCTTTCCGACAAACAAATGAGGTGGGCAAATTTTTTTTCGCAATTTAATTTCCACGTTGCTCACATTGCTAGTAAGCACAATCAAGTGGCTGATGCACTTTCACGATGACCAAAAGTTAATGATGTGTCAATAGCAACTCACAATGATCTATCTTCTATGATAGATGATAGGCTATTGACCCTGACTTTAAAGACATAATGTCAGCCCTTGCTTTTGGGGAAGAAAGAGGAACCATTCACCTTGCAGGTGGATGGTTATCTTCTCCATGGCAATAGGCTATGTGTTACCCACTCCGTTCGTGAGAAAGTCATATATGAATCCCATGCTCCTCCCTATGCGGGGCATAGAGGCATTCAACCTACTCTTCGAGGAGTAGAGGTGTACTTTTATTGGCCTACCATGAAAGTGGACATACAAGAGTATGTTTCAAAATGTGTGGTATGCCAAAAGACCAAGTATGATAGAGGCAAGCAACCTGGATACTCCAGCCATTGCCAATTCCTAATTCACCATGGGAGAGTATATCCATAGATTTTATCTTTGGATTACCCAAGTCTATCCATGGGAATACGGAAATATGGACAATAGTCGACAGGTTTAGCAAGCAAGCACACTTTATCCCTGTCAAGAAAACTGTTAAGGCACACCAAATGGCAACTCTCTTCATATCCTAGATTTTCAAACACCATGGCTTGCCAACATCCATCGTGTCAGATAGAGATCCTAGAATGACCAGTAATTTTTGGAAAGGTCTCTTCAAAAATCTAGGTACAAGATTGAATTCCTCTTTGGCCTATCACCCACAAACGGATGGCCAAAGTGAGATAGCCAACCTTACGATTCTTGATCTACTAAAGACCTATGTTACAGAAGTAGATCAACGCTCACAATGGGAAAAGTACTTACCTCTTGTAGAGTATGCGTATATAATATTATCTATACTTCTACGAGAAAAGCACCTTTTGAAATCATAAAGGGAAGACGTAAAAGTCCCGTGCTACTTAAAGTACATGGGAAGATCTTCGTTGTCGATGAATATAGCCGTGACCTGCAAGCATCTTTTCAAAAGATTAAAGAGGCTATATCCATCTCCCAACTAAGGCAAAAAGATGTTGCTGACAAGCATAGAAGGGCCTTAACATTCAAAGAACATGATTGGGTCTTACTTAAGTTTCCTAAGGCTCGATTGAGGGAAATGACGGGCAAAAATCCTACAGGCCATCAAAAGTATTATGCTAAACTAGCAAAAAGATACTGTGGTCCTTTTCAAATTTTTGAAGCCAATCAATGAGGTGCTTATTAACTCAAGTTGCCTAACCATTGGCTCATACACAATGCTTTTCATGTAAGCCTACTTAAGCCCTACAAAGGAGAGCCTCCAAAAGAACCAATTATTGAAGACCCTCTTGAAATCGCAGACCAAGAAGAGGTGCTACAATCCGAAGCTATCCTTCGTCATGAAGACAAGGTACTACGACATGGTAAGATTATCTGACGGTATCTTATAAAGTTCAAAACTCATCCTGAAGATGCTAGATGGATGCAAGGAATCAGCTTAAGGATAGTATAAACCTTGTCAACGCTTACAATGCTACATTAGAGTAAGCAAATGTACACGTTCCTTTTAAATGATCAATGTTTTTGTCTTATAAGACTAATTCTCTCTTTATTGTGCACAAATTTAAGTAGTATGCATACTAAGAATCATGTTTGGGATGACGACGTCTCTCAAACACCATGTAGAATTTGTCACTCTACTTGGGAGGATGAAATGGACTAAAGAGCACACATGCTTGCGGCAGCTATGTCTCCCAAGCACAAAATGGATTAGTCATCCATCTTGGAATGATGTTGTAGGGTAAAAAGGGATCCTCTACCCCCGCTGAGACAAATTGACTAATGACTATGGCTTTATCTCTTTTACCTCATAGTTGAGGACGATTATGATTTCAAGAGAGAGATAATGTCATTACATCTAATATCTAACCAACCCAAATGATTTTCTCATATTAAACTGATCATTTAATGTGGGATAATAAACGGGAACAAGGGTTAGAATATAGACATGTGCTTACGGATCTATCTCAACACGGGGCCAATGGTAAAGGGGTTCAAATGATAGATGGTCTGTCAAAGAGCAAGGTTAATTAATGGATCTTAAAAGACTTTAGGGTTAGTTTCATTAAAGAACTCCAATGGTTAATGTTAAAAGTCCTTTGACCTTAGGCAAGCTAGGGCTGAGCTTGAGGTGGGAACCCGACCTAATCTTGAGGTGCTTGTCGTGCTTGATGACTAAGGTGCTCGAGGTGCTTGTCGTCTTTGACGACTAAAGTGTGTGCTTGATGACTAAGGTGCTGGAGGTGCTTGTCGTGCTTGATGACTAACGTACTTGAGGTGCTTGTCATACTTAATGAGGAAGGTGCTTGAGAAGCTTCCCATGCATGGGGGGTAAGGTGCTTGAGTAAAAAAGAGACCCTACAAAATTAACGAGGAAGGTGCTTGAGAAGCTTCCCATGCATGGGGGGGTAAGGTGCTTGAGTCAAAAAGAGACCCTACAAACTTAATGAGGAAGGTGCTTGAGAAGATTCCTATGCATGAAAGTCCCAAAGTTAGGGGAATCTTTGACTTAATCTTCCACTCACCCAAAGGGCACATGGGACACATGTCAGACTCTCCCTATGCTTAACCACATGGTGTGCTTGAATGCTATTGGTTGGGCTAAAGAGGGGTCCAAGAGCTTCTAGTTCCATCCAATAAATATCTAGATATTTTCAAGCTCTCTCCCTCTAAGGGTAAGGAGGGCGCTTGTCCAAAGACTACCCATGTACTTGAATGCATGTTGCATGTGATTTGCTAGGGGGGAGAGGGGTCCAATGAGCTTAAAATATGTGTAAAAGCTACAACTCGCCCCAAGCAAGCAAGGGGGGTGCTGGGGGGATATACACCACACACACACACACTCATTTTGTGCATCATTCTCACTTGATGAAAGTTGAGGAAGTCTACCTCCTTCTCCAAGCTTGTGAGAAGTAAGAGCCTACACCAACACTCTTGGCTATGGAATGCAAATCCAACCAAGAGACATGCTTCAATGCTTAAGCTTGCCATCTTCTCCATCTTCATTACTATGCTATTATGTATGCTAGCAAGAAGAGTGATGATAAGTGAGGAACTATTTCTTTCTCCTATGGAATGTTTCTTCTTCCTCTTCCCTATCCTCACTCCTATCTCTCTCCACCTTCGAAGGTGTTTGAGGCCTTGGGACTGAGCCTTGGGATAGTTAATGCTTTTTACAAAGTTTATGTTATGCTTGTGATGCATGAAGCTTTCCATCTTCATTACATCACCTAGGTCACAAGGAACACAAAGATTGCATTGTACCAAGTCTCTTGTGATGGGAGAAACTATAATTCAAATGCCTATTGGAGGGGGGACCGGCTCCATATGAATCTGGTCCTCAACTATTGTCATGTTCTCTAAACTCTCTCTCTCTCTCTCTCTCTCTCTCTCTCTCTCTCTCTCTCTCTCTCTCGCAAAAGTATTCTTCATGCCAAGTTAACTAAGTACCATGTTTATGTTGCTTCCATCAATTAAGTTCACCCGCTATGCTCACAAAGTAATCTCACAAAAGTGCTTCACCTAATTTCCTAATTCCGCTACTCTCAAAGTTCATAGGCCATTTCCATTACATGTCATAATCTACATTTATGAAGATGATTTTCTAGTTATGCTCACATAAAGAGGTAGACACTGACTGGGAGAGTCTACTAAGCTAAGACCCCTCTATTAGCACCATGGGGGAATTTGGGGATTCCACTTCAAGGTGAGGGAAAACCGGCATCAACAGCATTAGCATCTGCATCACTAGTTCTTTTACATCAGTATTTTTACATTGCACTTGTTTTTCAATAAAGCTCAAGACAAAGCTATGGTGACGTCAACATCATTGGCACCAACAAGGTGCGGCTAGAAGACTCCAATAATATGGAAAGAAGAAAAGGGGGAAGGACAACCGTGTTTCAAGAATCAAAGACGAAGATTGTAGCCTCTCAACTTCTAGGGGAGGATTTTTTTGTCATCCTTTGTGGATTTGTCATCCTTTGTGACATCCTATGTGGATACCATGTGTCATCCTTAGTGGATATAGAATCTCAGTGTATTGTCCTAGTCCAAACCTCAAGGGGAGGATTGTAAGGTATGAGCTTTGTCCTAGAGTCACTAGAGTATGAGTGAATGAGAGAAGAGGTGGAATTATCCCACATGTAATGATGCAAGGCGGTAGAGTTATTTAAAGCTCCTTTCATGAATAAACAAATCCATTCCAAGTTTTAATTACATGTCCTAGAGTCACTAGAGTATGAGTGAATGAGAGAAGAGGTGGAATTATCCCACATATAATGATGCAAGGCGGTAGAGTTACTTAAAGCTCCTTTCATGAATAAACAAATCCATTCCAAGTTTTTTTTCTCTTGTCTATGGTGAGCTTGTGATGCGTTAGCCAACTACTCAAGACTGTGTTTATGAGTCCAAGTTAATCTATCTTGGAACCTAATTTGCTTGACTAACAATCTAGCCTACACACCCTAGCTAGCACAATCCCATTCCAACCAAGTTTGGTGTTGCTTTTGAAATGGTTTGAGAGGGTCCTTCTTGTGGCTAGAGTTTCAGTGTTTTTAATTATCCTTCTTGTGTATTTTGATAGCCATTGACTGTAGCTCTAAGCTTTGATAAACTTGACTCAATTTGCAGTGTTGTTGTAGGCAGGGGCTTGTAGTTTGAGACGTTATTAGCTTGAGTTGAGTGTGGGGAGGTTTTTTTTATTGAACTCTTTAGTGGTCTTGTGTGAAGTAAATAGAATAAGGGAGTTCCTTGTGTTGTGTTAAGGTGTGAGGGTGTGTGGATATGCACACAATGTCTTTTGCTCCATTGACAGCTACTCTAGAGAAATCTAAAGGAAGTAATGGATTCTACTCATGATTGTTCTGGGTTTTTCTTAGTTTAGGTTGTCTAGTCTCCGAAAATGGTGCCAAAAAATGTCAACCATCTATCAAGCCTCACCATATCAATGGTAGCAACCAAGAACCACACACACAAATATGTCAATCTGTGAGATATAGCTAAACCGACTAGCTCATTGAGGTTAGAAGAGGTGGCTATCCTCTTGGAAAACCTAGGTCTACTTTGCTAATCCAAAGTGAAAATCTCAGGTGGGTGTCAAACACCAAAATCTAGTCTACTTTTCTACAAGCTCCAAATGATGATTTGAGATAGCTACAATACTCCGAATGCATTCAAAATCACTACACAAATAGACTATGCCATATTACATGTCCTTATGATGTCAAATCTTTGTTTTAACACCTTGGTAATTGCTCCTAATATCAACAGCCTACTTTTAGCATGCCAATTTCTCACACCTGAAGCATTCCATAGCATCCTCTCAGCAAGCTCTACCTACATCTATACTCAAAATTTGATTTGGACAATGGTTTGTGCTCGAGGGGTGCACTTATAAGAAACCATCTATATCATGTGCGTTCAAATGGTATTAAACAAACCCATGTACTTACATGTTGTAAGGCAATAAAATGACCCCTTTTCCTTTAAACTTATTGTATTTTACTAATTTTTATTTAAAAACCCCTTTTGTAAGTAAATTAATTTTAAAAAAATTAAACTTTATGAATTAAAAAAGCCCCTCCATTTGAATGCATGCTATACACTTAAAAATTTGAACACATGTTATACACTTTAAAAAAAATAGCTACACCCCTTGAGAGTTTGTGCAATATGAGCAAAAATAGAATGTAAACAAGCATGCTTGGAATCACAAACTATCGGAAGAAACATTGAAAAAAGAGAGCTTTCATGTGTGAACATGTAGCTATGCTCAAAATTGAAATGCCATGTTGTATGAGAGAGATATGAGCAAGAGAAGAAAGAGGGAAGACACGGTGAGGACACAGTCGACAAAAGCAATCGCACGTTGTAACATTTAATGGCCTAGTAACTTGTGTGTAGCGGAAAATAGCATGAGCATAGTGAGCATTTCATTAGAATAGATTCCTAATGAGAATAACAAGAGTGCTTGGGTGGAGAGAGCAACAAAAAGCATAACACCTAGTTAGATAGCATGAAAAATACTTCAAAAGAGAGAGAGAAATTAAGCAATTGACAACAGTTGAGGACCGGATTTGCATGGAGCCGGTCCCCCCTCCAAAAGGCTTTGTATTATGGTTTCTCCCATCAAGAGAGACATTTTACAATACAATTCTTTGTGTTCCTTCAATACTAGCTAGTGCAATGAAGATGGAAACTTCAAGCACTAAGCAAACACTTATCAAACACAACATCAATTCCCTCACGGTCTCAGACCCAAGACCTCACACACCTTCGAAGATGATGAGAGCTAGCGGGGTATGAGAGTAGATTGAGAGGAAGAAGGAGTAGTCTTACGAGAAAGATGTACATCTCCTCACATAATCACTCATATTAGCATAGCTTAGCTTAGTAATTAGCATGGTAGAGAAGATGAGCATGCATTGAAGCTTGGCTCTTGGTTGGATTTGCATCACAAAGCCAAGAGTTGTTGGTGTAGGCCTCCCTTATCACAAGCTTGGAGTAGGTGATAAGCTTTCCATTAAAGCTTGAGAATAAATTCTTACTCCACACATAGACTAGTGTGAGTGTGTAATGCAATAATGCCTTGAGAAAATCAGCCCCCTCTCTCTCTCTTGGTCGATCCCTCTTGCTATTTGCTCATGCAGACACCCCATTGGACCTCCCTAGGCTTAGCCAATAGGATTTCAAGAGCATAAGTGATAGCCTTCTGACATGTGTCCCCCTTTCCCCTTTTGTGAGAGCTTTAGGTAATTAATTAATGCAACTAAACTCTCATTGACCCCTTTGTCTCATGGCCAATAGGAATCAGGCAAGCCATTGGGCTGCTGAATGCTCATTGGACCCCTTGGGAGACTGTCCAATAGTCTTCTAGAGAGCTTAATTCTTATTGGTTCTTTTATTAAGTGTTTTTAAATTAATTAAACTAGATTTACTCTAGCCTAATTCTCATTGGTCCACCTCCATGGCCATCCAATAGGATTTGAGTACACCTTGTGGGCATCTAAGTTAGGGAGCTTACATGTGTCCCTCATTCCCTTTGTGTAAAGGGAGCTTGTGTGTGTGGTGTGTGTGTGTGTGTGTGTTTCTCTCTCATCCCCTACTTGCAAGGCTCGCCCCCTCGTATGTAGGGATTATGAAGACTTTTTGGGACACACACAAAGCATCCAATTTCCCTAGTGTTTTGCCTTTGGACACAACCTTTGAATTTTGGAACCTTAGCATTTTGGAAGTCTTAATGGGCTGAGCCTTAGGGTCTTTTTAGCCCATTGTTGCACCTTGCTCTTTTGCAGATTCCCCCCCCCTTTGGATCCCTATTTTCCCTCCTTTGGATCCCTACTGTGGCCGGTTTGCCAACTTAACCAATTTTCTAGCTTTTTCTCCCCTGGCACTTCCCTATATTAAATGATCAGTTTAACATGAGAAAATCATTTAGGAGAATTAGATATTAGTTATTATGACATTACCTCTCTCTTGAAATCACAGTCGTCCTCGACTATAGGGTAGAGAAGATAAAGCATATTCCTTAGTCCTTGTCCTAGCGGGTAGAGGATCCCTATGTTACCCTATGACATCGTTCCAGAATGGATGACTAGTCCATTTGGTGCTTGAGAGCCTAAGCTGCCGCAAGCATGTTTGCACATTAGTCCTATCAATCTTCCATAGTAGAGTGACAAGCTCTACTTGGTGTTCGAGAGATATCGTCTCCGCAAACTTGATCTAAGCATGCATACTACTTCATTTTTGTGCACAATAAAGAAAAAGAGAGTCTTATAAGACAAAAAACTTTGTTCATTTTTAACATTTGTACATTTGCTTACTCTTGGGAAGCATTGTAAGCATTGACAAGGTTTAGGTTATCCTTTAATTGTATGCCTTGCATCCTTGTAGCATCTTCAAAAGGATAATTCTTAAACTTAATAAGATATCGTCGGATAGTCTTACCGCCTCTTAGTACCTTGTCTTCATGCGGGAGGATGGACTCGGGCTGCAACACCTCTTCTTGGTCCTGAATCTCCGGTGGGTCTTCAATAGTAGGTTCTTGAGGTGGCTCTCATTTGTAGGGCTTTAATAGGTTCACATGAAAAGCATTGTGTATGAGCCAATGGCTGGGCAACTTGAGTTGATAGTCCATCTCATTGATTGGCCTATGAGTCTGGAAGGGACCATAGTACCTTTTTGCTAACTTAGCATAGTACTTTTGGTGTCCCGTAGGATTCTTGCCCATCGTGTGCCTTAATCGAGCCTTAGGAAATTTGAGTAAGACCCAATCATCTTCTTTAAAGGCTTGGGCTCTTTTGTGCTTGTTACAGCAGCCTTTAGCCTTTGCTGTGAGATAGAGATAGCATCCTTAATCTTTTGGAAAGATTCTTGTAGGTCTTGGCTATATCCATCTGCAGCGAAGATCTCCCGTGCACCTAAAGTAGCAGGAGATTTTTTGATCTTTCCTCAATTAGCTCAAAAGTGTGCTTTTCTCATGGAAGTATGTACAGTGTTATTGTAGGCATACTCCACTAAGGGTAAGTACTTCTCCCATTGGGATCTTTGATCTACTTCCGTTACATAGGCTTTTAGTAGATCGAGAATTGTTAGGTTAGCTATTTCACTTTGGCCATCCGTTTGCGATGTCGGGGGATAAGTGTTAGCTACGTGAGCCGGGCAGGCACCGGGCCTCTGGCTGTGGGAGGCGTCAAGAGAACAAGAACAACAGGTGAAAATGGCTCTGTCAATCACCGTAACCCTCAATTAATCAATTTAAGCTCTAAGTACATTCTGCTCGCAATAGCCAAGTCGGGTTGTTAACAACACCGACACTTAGGTTCTTTGAAATCAAGGAGTTTAGGCTCCCATTACAGTTACCCGGGCCGTTAACGGCTCCGTGATTTAACAAAAAGGATTAACTAAGTTTACGGTGCCCACGATGATCAAAATTTTTCTCCATGTCATATTTCCATGCTTTGGATGTCATTGAACTTTATATATCTACATTGCTTTCTATTACTGAGCTTGAGAGATCTTTCCTTTCTTCAAAGAGGACGATAGAGAGAGAGAGAGAGAGATTTCCCTCCTTGACCTCGTCTCAAGTTTCTTGCCTTTGATTGCTTTGGTGGCTTGTTTAATATCGACCTTGCTTGGAATGTCCTCGTGCTTCGGCTTGTTCAAGCTTAGACCTTGATCCTCCTTTCTCGACCAAGCTCGTGCGGTGAATTCTCTTACCCTTCTCCTTTGCCAAGCTTTGCTTCACCCTTGAGTCCTCCTCCTTCTCTTCGTAACCTTGTTCTTCCGTTAGCCAAGGACAAGAGAGAGGATAGAGAGCTTTGCCTCCGTTAGCCGAGGTCGAGAGAGAGGATAGAGAGCTTTGCCTCCAAGCTCCCTTGCTTCCTTCCCCCTCTTGCCCTCGTTGGCCTTCTTCTCCCCTTAAGCTCTCCTTCGTATCCCATCTTCAACTCGTTTTCTATGCCCTATTAATAGCCCTCTTTAAATTTATGCAACAATGGCGCCGTCGTTGTGGGAACGGCGCCGATGATGTGGCAGGGCTGGAGTTTGACCAGCTCAAAACTTGACGAAAATGGCTCCCAACTCAATCGCCATGGGCTGCTGCTCAGTTTCCCTTTCATCAACACGCTCATCCGACCCCCCCACAGCCCGTCGCGAGCTCCTCTTTGCTTTCTCTGCGCCCTCGCCGCTGCCTGCACGCTTCCCTCTCTTTCTTTCTTTCTTGTTTTTACACACATTAAAGCTCTTTTTCTTTTTTATTTTCTATGGGCGGCCATCTTATGAAGTCATGGGCGGGCACCCACTTTTGGATGGCCTTAATGGCTTAAGTGGGCGGCCTTTTGCTTGGGCGGCTCTTCAACTTCGTAAGGGTACCGCATTTGACATGCATTTTCCCCCAAGCAAAGCAATACCAAGCACTCCCAGTGGCCATTAGGCATACATATCGAGCAAAGCATCACCTAGCTCAACAAATTTCTCCACAATAGCCACTGACTAACATTATCATTGTGAGTTTTTGTTGCCGTTTCAGTGTTGCGGACATTGCCACAGCCATCTAGATGAAAGTATAAGTGATTGCTTTTGGCATCTGCTCAAAATAACCAATTTTCTAAGCCCTGCCC
>NC_140932.1:181340305-181422100 GCF_014529385.1 Adiantum capillus-veneris | reverse complement strand
CAACACACAACTGGGGCATGAACACCAGTCTCACACAATATGGGTAAAAGATACTACATACAATCACAAACTGGAGCAGAAACTTCGCTCATAGGGAGAATCTTACACAGAAAAACAGCAGGAAAAGAGTGAGTAATTTTGGACAAAATGTCACAGCGGCCATCGCGTCCGGAATGGCCCAAAACCCCAGTTCTACAATGTCAAAGTGCTCAAATCCGACCTCGGATGAGCAGTTTTACGGCCAAAACAGGCTCCAAAATGAGCAAAAACACACCTGCGGCGGCTGTTCCTCCTCTCTTCTCCACGTTTTTTTCTGGTCTTCTCTCAGTTTTTCAGTTCCGACACTTAGCTTTATTAGTTGGCACCCTTGGCCTTTTAGATGACCTCAAACGGACCCCGAACAGGCCAAAAACTGACCTCGCAGTGCATAGTTGTCACCTTTTTGCATCATTCGCACACCTGGCACTCAGCTTTTTTTCCAATAATGCATCTCGCCACCACGTGAAGTGGCCCCAAAAAAAGGTCCTCATGATGACCTTTCTGCATAATTCTCACAAGCAAACACCCACGTTGTGTCCGTCCTCATCTGCGTGCAAATATTGACCTCGTTCGCCCTCCTGACGCCACTAGATGCCATCTGACGCACCTGCTGACCTCACGTCGTCGGCCCGCGGATAGCTTCCCTCGAGAAGTTTTACGCGCTACCAACTCCTCCTTATTGTAGAAAAACACAATGGTACTAGTAACGATGAAAATCGATGCACTATGTACATGGTGTCCTACCTGTACACATGTGGGCCCCACGAAACCACCTGGCTCTGGAAAATGGGCAATACTTTATTTGATGCACCATGCATGGGTATGTACATATGCGCAATCCCTTGCTCCAAAAACTCCTAACAGCGTAACCACCTCACTCGCCGCGCATCATGTGATGCTTAGTCGCAAAGATAAGCCTTATAAATAAACTTGGGCGTTTAGCCCCCCCTTGTCCTAGTTTACTAATTTTTCCTAGTTTATGTTTCAAAAATCTAACGACGTTGCACATCTAGTGATTCCCGCTTGTAGTTCTCCACCGTGGATCCCATGGCCAGGGCTTCATTGAAGACCCCGTGTTACTTAGTCATGAGGGTCCATGCCCAAGGCAAAGATCTCTCTCTCTCTCTCTCTCTCTCTCTCTCTCTCTGCGTGTCTCTCTCAATATTCTCTCTTCCACTTGCTGAGAACAAGCTAAAACAGCCTCCTTTACCTCTTGGTGTCCCGCCGCCTCTTGGTTGCTTCTTCGGGTCGCTGCATGCAGCAAATTGCACCATTGAGCCAGGCTCCACACACACCTCCGTTCTCTTTCTCTTAAGCGCAACATATTGTTGCTTGCTGCTCACTTTTTCCAGCCCTTATGTCCTTCCAAGCTCTTTTTTTTTTACTGAAGAAGGTTTTCTTTAGTGCTACACTAAGATCTAGTACCATCGATTTAATTTTCTAAACCTTTTGCAGCTTGCGTTTTTTTGAATATGCTATCATTGGATTTGAGTTTCCCACTTGAGCGCTCCTCTCTGATTTCAACAAAGAGCTTCTCGCTCTTTGATGCATTGAAAGAGACTTCTCCAGCTTGTGTAAGCTATACCAAGCTTGAATTCTTCCTCTCCCCTCTTACAATTAGTGTATGAGCGACTGCTCTAGATTTAGAATAAATTTGCACAGACCTATGCCCTATTAAGCCTTAGGCTCTTGGTGCGGGGCGTGTACACGCCAAGAATATGAAGCCACGGTGCGACTTGCCCGAGCTCTGATACCAGTTGTAGAGTGCGGCGGCGATGCGAAAGCGTGCGGTGCTATCTACTAAGAATAAGAGGTCAATGGAAGTCAATGGGCAGCCAGGGCATTGGACGTCCGACCTGAGGCAAGGCACATGCCGCCTTTACCTCAACACTAAGTTTGAATTTAACCATGTGTTTGTATTTTTCCAAGGGATCATAAAGGCCACATTATGGAAGCCACTTTTTCAAACGTGCAGTTTAGTATATTGGTAATTATGTCCAAAATTGTATGAGAGGCACAAAGAGCTCATCGCGCATGCGCGCCTGTGTGTGTGTGTGTGTGTGTGTGTGAGAGAGAGAGAGAGAGAAGAGAGAGAGAGAGAAGAGAGAGAGAGAGAGAGAAGGGCTTGATGATGATGGTAACTATCTATGATAGCAAAATGCAAACTCTTATTTCACGCCGAAATAAGACTGGGTGCATCTAATATGTTTGTAAAGAACGGTGTTGCTTCACCGACAAGGAGGCAAAATCAAAAGGCGTATTTTAGCTTGCAACATTTTGCCATGAAACACAAAGGTAGATGTTGTAACACATTAGAGTTAGTCAAAGTGTGAATCATATAAATCCTTTTGAAGGCATCATGTTTGAAATTGGCTCCAAAATCTTGAGCAACAGAGCAAAAACATCATGACAAACGGTTGTTGTAACAGGAGGGAGGCATTACGTGCCTGTTAGAGTTGATGATTTGGAAGCATCCGAACTAAGGAGGAGAGAGAGAGAGAGAGAGAGAGAGAGCTCCCTCTACCCATTTTGTGACCGTTAATGAAATCCCATGCAGAAGGCGCTGAGAAATGGATGGGCACAATCTTCTCGAGCCGCTTAGGATCCCGTTGCCGTGCCTTGTTGAACTCTGACCCACGTATTCAAACATCAATAACTGAAATCCAACATAAGGATCTAAATTATTTGTAGGGAGCACTATTTGCCCCTCTCTGCCACTCACAAGCCTCTCCCTAGCGGCGGCAAACGATATCCACTTGATTAAAAAGAAGGAGCCCTTGCAAGTGTAATCACCACCACACCATCAGACTCTTTGTTGTCCTTCCCTGAGTCATTATCACTGCTTTCCTCATCATGCTTGCCTTTTCCTTTGTCCTTTATAGAGCTTCTGTCTTTGCCTTTGGATCTGCAATCTCTAGACAAATGACCATGCTTCCCATAGTTGTAACACAATAGCTATTGGTCTTCCTTTTGGAATCCAAAGCAGCAAGTGCTTCAACACATCTTTATCACAAATCTGAATTTTTGCCTTGAGTTATTAAATGGATTCCAAAAGCGATGAGATCATCAAATTCCAACTTTTCCTTTGTTTGCCAAAGTGTCTTAGACACCATTCATATGCCTCAAGCAATTTCGCGAATACCAAAGCAAACTAATTGAGTATTGGTTAGTGCACTTTTTGTAGCCAGTAGAATGACCTTAACCTTCATAAGAAAAGACTGTATGGAACTTCCGGTGGAAACTTGATGGCAAATAATTGTCCAAGAAGGGTGATTTCTCGCATCGCAGAATCCCGATCAAACATTCCAACGAGCTTGAACCACATATTTTGGCAGTTTTCAAAGTCTGTATAGGTGGAGAAATTTTCTTTATAAGAGATTCCACAATGGCCGACATTGCCTTTTATTACTCACATTCCAATCAACACATGGTTTTTTATACTTGTCATCCTGAAGGTGGGTGTACCTGTTGCTGGGATCCATCGTAGGATGAGGCTCTGAACCATCGACTATATCCCATAAGTTGTTCCGTGTGAACTAGAGTTGCATAATCAAGTTTCAATGGACGTAGTTATCATTTTCAGTTTATCGTTGGCGGCTTGAGAAAGGGGGGGCCATAATGTTGCAAGATCTGGAAATGATTGTTGATTCCTTCTCGCACTCCAAAAAAAAAAAAAGGTTGCAAAGTCCAAGCTACACACCACATTCTGCAAGCAAGAATCTCCAGAGTTTGCACACGAAGTCACCAAGATGGTTGGCCGGGGAGGTCACCACAATGCCCAAAGGGCACTCACAAACCTGCAGCAAACAACATTTCAAAACGCTAGTGAAGTAGGGAAGTTAGGGTCGCCGGCAAGAGGTGCGATTGTATTTGCCGTCAAAGGAGGGAGGGCTTCGTGGACAAGGCGCACTTCAAAACGCAACAGATAGTGGGGGGAAAGTTTTTCGTTGATGTCACCCAAGTACAACAACCATAGCATTTCAAAACGCAAAGCCAGAGGAGGGCAAGTAGTCAAGCGTCGATGGGTGCTCTACAATGAGTTTTAAAAATGCTACAAGCGAGTCACAGCGAGCGCCACCTCGCAGAGTACAAGGGGAGGGCAACAACAACAAGAACGCCAAGACGTCGGATAGGCAACATTTAAAAACATCGGTTGCAAAGTGAGGAGAGGGGCAATGGTTAAGTATCGGGATGGTTGCCCTTGCATAGGTGAGGCTGACCGGCTGTGTCGGTGATGCAGTTTTGGGGGCCTATGCTTTGTTTTACCATTATGTAGAGCCATTCACAAATTGCATGTATGTACAAGCTTGCAGGTGGACCACCGATTTTGCTCCGCCTTCTTCTCTCTCACCAATGCTTAACCTCCTCTTTGCTTGTAGATCTGATCAGGTCTGCTTGATACAATCCTCATTGACATTCCTCCACGCTTCTAGAACACAAAGATATGATTTATTTGCATTATTTATGAGTGAATATTGTCTCCACGCACGTAACAAATTGTTGTTTGTTTTTGGTATAGACCCATGGTAGTCACCCACAAGACCAATATAACCATCAGCTCCATCATGCATAGTATTGACTAAATACCACGACATCCCCACTAACGTCGTCAGTGCCCATAGTGGTGTAGAACTAGGTACTAACATATGCTCCCAAACACAACACAACACACACACACACACACACACACACACACACACACACCCACACACACACACACACACGCGAGCATACATCAAGACAAAGTTCAAGATACTGAGTTTCTGTCATGACTCGGGAGATCAAGGGCAGACTCGGCCATAACGAAAGCCTAGTACTAAAAGAAGCAATATATCAAAAAAATTAGCACAAAAATGAGGTAGTGGATAGGGCATATGCACCACAAAAGATAGAAAGAATTAGCACAATATCAATTGGTCGTAACTCAGACGAAAACTTCAAAATGTGAAGTCTGCATGTCCGCTATACGACTAAAAAATATACCTAGATGAATCCAGGGTAAGCCCAGATTCACCCTTAAAGGAAAGTGCAAGGTATAGACCCACTGTAGTCACCCACAAGACACTATAACCATCAACTGCATCATGCATAGTATTGACTAAATACCACGACATCCCCACTAACGTCGTCAATGTCCAATAGTGGGTGTAGAACTAGGTACTAACATATGCTCCCAAACACAACACACACCACACGCACACACACATGAGCATACATCAACACAAAGTTCAACGTAATGGTTTTTCTATCATGACTGCGAAGAAGTTGCTGTGTTTGAACGATCAGGATAGGTCGCGTAAAGCCACTTAGGGTTAGCGGCTTAGGATTCGACTGCTAATAGATTGTCGTATTCGAAACGATTAGGGTAGACTACATACGTTAGGCCGTATTTGATACGTTAGGATATGTTGTACCTTAGTTAAAATAACACTCCACTCCAATACAGTCGTACCTTAGTTAAATTGTTTTGGTAGAGAGAGAGAGAGATACTAGCCATCTCCCCCAAGTTCAACAGAAAGATGTGTTAATCAGCTCAGCATAGTGTTAGCGTTTCGTCATTTCAGTCTTAGGATCGTGCTAGCTGCTTAGGGTTAGCGGCTTAGTGTTTGACCGCTAATAGATGACAGGGTTTAGACAGTTAAGGTAAAGCCCCCTTTTTAGGCCGCTCCATATCGGATTAGGGCAACATTTAGCCATTTCAATCCGCTCAGAGCTAGCCGCATAGAGTTAACGCTTACGGTTAGCGACTATGTGTTTGGCTGCTAATAAATAGTCGTACTTGAAGCGTTAGGAGTATGTCGTGTAAAGACGCTTAGGTTTGCCGCTCCAAATCGGATTAGTGTAGCATTTGGCTATTTCAATCTGCTTATAGCTAACTGCATAGAGTTAGCGGCTTTTGGTTTGTCTGGCACATCAATTAGGCCGCTCTAAATCGGATTAGGGTAGCGTTTGGACATTTCAGTCTACTCAAGGCTAATTGCTAAGGATTGGCGGCTTAGAGTTAGCGGCTTATGGTTAGAAAACTTTGGTTTGGCCGCGAATAATAGCCGTATTTGGAACGTCACGATATGCCGCGTAAAGACGCTTAGGTTGGGTCGCTCCAAATCGAATTAGCGTAACGTTTGGTCATTTCAGTTTACTTAGGGCTAGACACTTAGGTTAAGCCATATCAATCTACTTAACGTTAGCTCCTCAAAGCTAGCCGCTTAGGGTTATCGGCTTAAAATTTGGCTGCTAATAGATGGCATGTTTAAAGTGTTAAGGTAGGCTTTGTAAAGCCGTTCAAGTTGAATTGCTCCAAATCGGATTAAGACAACGTTTAGCCATTTCAATCCGCTTAGGGCTACCAACTTAGGGTTAGAAGCTTTATGTTTGGCCGCTAATAGAGTGGCCGTGTTTGGAGGGTTAGTGTACGTTATGTAAAGCCACTTAGGTTTGGTTATGTTTTGCAATTTGCATAAAGGTTATGGTTTGCAAGCTTTGATATGGTTATATTTTGTGGATCTCACCACGGTCAATATGTTCTCACATATCTATGGACTTTCAGGCAAAACGAAAGTGGAGGGCGGTTGCTTTTGCACTCTCTCCTTTGAGTAGAGAGGGCTGGTTTTGGTGCTCCAGTACATGTAACACCAAATGCCAATCCTTTCGACTCAAATTTTCTTTGAGGTTTTTGCATCGGTATGGGCCTTGGAATGAGCGTCGATATGGATGTCGGTACATGTATTTCATTCCAGCACGTATACTGACGCCCTGTAGACGGACGTATGTACCAACGTGACGGTATCGATGGGCATACAACGCCCGGGTTTTTAAAACTTGTTTAATTTCCATCGGTACAGGCACCGGTATTTGCGCGACGTGTTGTAGTGTATAGAGGTATGTCCTTCCCAACCAACTCGTAGGACGCCAAGTTGGTAGCAAGATGGTCTTGAGATTACAGAGAGCGAACATGATAAGGTGAATGATGTAGGAGGAAAAGGAGGCGGAATATCAGCTCTCTGCCTTGTCTTCTCAAGACTAACAGAACTGTGACTTGGCGGTGAGGTCACTAACATTGAGCAGGTGCATTGGGCGATCATTATCCACCACAAAGATATGACCTTTGGGGCTGATCTTCAGCAAGTGGTGTAGGTCATGGGAACTGTCCCAACCAGTAAGAGGGCCACAAAGGTTCGCTTTTGAGTTGAGAAAGCAACTCACATTGAAAAAGTCATCATCATTTTGGACTTGGATACAAGATTTCAGCCCTCCTACCTTGTCCTTTATTTGGCAAGCCAAAAAATAGCCAGCTCATGTAAAAGGACTTCTTCAGTGCACCTAGCCACTCAGCATTTGCAAAGAATGAGATAAGACAACATAAGGGCCAGAAATGTCCTTCTCCAAAGCAAAAAGAGATCTTGAGACTTGATGTGCACGCTGACTATCATTATGCAATTTGCATCCACATAGTAAGGGCATCCATGACGTATATATAGACTCCACTGGCATATGATTGATAATGTGCTCACTTTCATCGAGCCTTCCTGCTCTGGCTAGCATATCAATAATGCGTTAAAATGCTCCACCATTTGAGTAACGCCAAATACTTGTTGCATAGAGAGAAATCTAGAAGTGAGCCTCATTTATGAGGCCGGCGTGACTACAACCTGATAGAATGTTATTGAAAGTGAATCTGTCAGGTGTCACACCATCTTGTAGCATCTCTTGGAAAATTGCTAAAGCATTGTTTGCATTTCCATACAATGCATGTGCTCCAGTCCATTATATTCCATGAGCTTACATCCCTCTTACACATCTTATCAAATATATGTTGAGCAGTTTCCAAGCTGGCCGCAGTTTGCATACATGTCAATAAGGGCATTGACAAAAAGGAGGCCATCATCCATTGCGAGACACACACCGCTGCAATGAATAAGCTCTCCCTTCGTCCTAAAGCTGCCTCAAAGGCGCAAGCAGAGAGAACAGAAGTAAATATGGTCTCAGAAGGAGACCTCCGCATGATTCCATCTTATGAAACAGTTGAAGCGCTTCTTTCCTTGGCCATTCTGTGCATAGGCTGGCAATCATTGCACTCCATGACACAGCAGTCTCGTTCTTCATGCTTTCAAACACTTTCCGCGCATCATCCAACCTGCCCAATCTTCCATACCGTAGCAACAAGTGCTGTAGAAACAACAACATCCGACTCAAATCCAAACCGACGGATGCAATCATATATAGTTTGAGCTTCCAGCAATGTGCTGCAAGCTTGAAGAGCGCACTTAGAAAGCTGAAGTTGCTAGGCAAATCCCATTCCGAAGCATATGGTGGAAAATTTCCAATGCTCTTTTTCTTTTACCATTCTGAACACATGCTGTGCAAATGGCATTTCCAAGAGACTACATTGCAGGTGGGCATTCTATGAAACATTAAGCAGGCAGCATCCAACGCATCACACCTCCATACATGCTTGATAGAGCATTCCAACAACACATCCATCTCGAACCCATACCCTATGACCTCGGCATGGATAATTTGGCCTTGTGATAGTGTGCACTTACTTGCACAAGCACCAAGGGCAGTGACATAAGTTACTTTATCAGGAATTGCTCCTCCTGTTCTCATTTGATGGAAAAGCTCAAGAGCAAGCTTTCCCTTCCTGTGCTGTATACAAGATCCGAGAATTAGAGTCCAAGAATATACATTCATCTGCTGGATGCTTGTAAACACATCCATGCATCGTCAAAGCGTTACATAAACTGTACATTTGTACACGGAGGTTTCCAAGCAATGTGTCCTTTGCGAGAGAACTGTTGTTCACGATGTGGCTATGGATGTGCTTCCCCCTGTGCCAGAGCAACATCGTCTCCCACACTTGCGAACGAGGGAAGACAGTGTAGCTTTGTCCGTGGGCAAGTCGACAAATTGAATACAACGGGCATAACGAAGGAGTCTTTTTTTTCCAAAAGTTGCAATTGGTCGCGAGGATTTTCTAACACAGGAGGAGACAAAGTGCTCAAAAAATGCTTTCAAAGCATGGTAAGGCTTTGCATTTGAGCCACATGAGATAGGATGTGTTGATCCTTCTATTGTAGCTCCTATGGTAATTTTCACAATACCTCATGTGCCTTGGAATCTGCGGCCTATTCTTCCCAAGGCTCATTTGCCAAAGTTAGTAGAGCTACTGAATGAAAAATCAAAATGGGAATCTTGGAGCCTTCTTGTGCTCCATACTCAAACAGGTGGTTCACAGTTCCAAAGAATAATGGTTCTCTACGCTTAATCCAAGATATGCAACCATGAACAAGGTGACAATTAGAAATGTAGGTACATGTCCAATTGTGGATGAGTTTGCAGAGTCCTTTGCAGTGAGGGCAATCTACTCAATTGGGGATCTCTACTCAGGGTATGATCAATTTCAGCTTGCAATCGAAAGCAGAGACTTGACAACCATGAGACACCTTTGGGTTTGGTAAGGATATGTACCTTGCCACAGGGAGCAACCAACATGGTTGCACATATGATGAATGAGATGAATAAGGTCTTACGTGACTTTATTCCTCAAATCACAATGCCTTTCATTGATGATTTGCCTATCAAAGGATGTGAAGAAAGTGACAAAGATGAAGCTTTGGATCTCAAGGGATGTCGCAAGTTTGTGGTAAATCACATAAAATGATTGTGATAAAATTTTGTCTAGGTTGGAAGAAGTGTATCTTACATTGTCAGGGAAAAAGTCTATGTTTGGTGTCAATAAAGTGCTCATTGTGGGGAACATGTGCAGGCCATATGGTAGGAAACCTTGTCCAACAAAGGTAGATGCCATCCAAAGAATGAAAGAAACATGCACTAGAATCACTGAGGTTAGAAGGTTTCTGGGAGCATGTGTCTTCTATGTTATTTGGATTCCACATTATGCACATGTAGCTGATCAGCTGCTTAGAAAGAATCAAAAGTTTAAATGGAAAGAAGCACATGTAAAATCCATGAAAAAGCTAAAGGATTTTCTCCAGTCATCACGACTTTGAGAAAGGTAGACTATGAGTGTCAAAGGCCAGTAATTGTGACAGTAGAAACCAGTCCTACAGGGATTGGATGGGCAATAGGGCAAGATGACAAAGAAGGACACATGTATGTGGTAAGATTTGGAGCAAAGGTACTAAGTGATCGCCAAAGAAACTATACACATATAAAGAGAGAGTTATGGGGTATGGTTACAGCCTTGAAAAGTGGGAGAGAGTACCTAATTGGTGCATGTGTGGTTGTAAAACAGATGTCTACCACTTCTTGGATGATTACAAGCTGCTCAACGCCAGACATTGCTATGTTGCGGTGGATTTCCTACATTGAGTCCTTAAATCCCGAGTTTAAGCACATTGCAGGTAAAGACAATATAGTGGCAGATATGCTATCAAGGGCAAGGTATGAAGATGAGTCACAAATGATTGACGAGGGAGATGATGTAGGCAGAAAGTTATATTCTATCTCTCATGTCAAAGGTAACAATGTCTACATGAATAATTCACTTGAATTGTTCTTGAAAGATCTTTATGAAGGTGATTGGATTTCTATTGGAAGCTACTTGAGTACTCTAACAAAACAGGATGATTGGTCTGAACAAGAATTCAAGAGGATACGCAGGAAAGCATATGGGTACTTTTTAAAGGATGGTTACTTGTGGAAGCATCCTAAACAAAAGGGTGCTACACCACAATGGGTTATATGTAAAAGAGAGACTCAAGTAAAGCTCATGCAAGAATTTCATGAGAGTCTATGGGCTGGACACAGGGGTGTGTGGGAAACCTTCTCTAAGTTGAAAGAAAAATACTGGTGGAAGAGTATGTATAAAGATGTATCTCAATTTGTAGAGTCGTGCGTAAGTTGTCAAATGTATTCAAATGTCCGAAATCATGATGGATTGCACCCTACATATCCACTAGCCATGCACTATAAATGGGTTGTGGATCTAGTCACAATGCCTCTAGGACTCTGGCAGATGAGATACTTGGTTCTTGCACAAGAGGACCTAACTAATCAGGTTGAAGGAAGAGCATTAAGAGCTAAAACCACAGAAGCTGTGTGCAAATTCCTTCTTGATGAGGTGATTTGCCGTTATGGTTGTGTGGGAAAGATCACTGCAGATAGAGGTGAAATGGATGTTGAAGAAGCAAGGGAGTTCTTTTCCACATTAGGAATCAAGCTTTCTCTTACCACAGCTTACAACCCTGAAGGCAATGGAAAAAGTGAAAGAGGGCATCCTCCTATTATCAAAGCTTTGGCCAAGGCTTGCGAAGGAAGAGTTGGTGAGTGGCCAAAACTGTTACCATATGCTTTATGGTTTGATCGTACAACACATAGCTCAGTAAATGGCTACATGCCTGCGGAGATAATGTATGGTCAAAAGCCATTGATGCCGATTGAAGATACAATTCCCACATGGAATGTACTACCTTGGCAAGAGGGGCTTAGCAGGGAAGATCTCCTTGCATTGAGCATAAGGCAACTAGAGAGAAGACCTGGAGACATTGAGGCTGCAAAAGAACGACTCAAAAATGCAAGGCTGAAAAACAAGGACTACTTTGATAAGAGACATCGGCTTACAGGCAAAGTAATTGACAAAGGTGACTGGGTTTTAGTATATGATAGTAGCCTTGATAACCAGTACACAGTCATGCGTAAGTTCTCAAAAAGATGGTTTGGACCATATGTTGTAAAGCATGTGCATGAAAATTCTACTTACAGCTTTTCTGAACTAGATGGTACAGAAGTAAAGATTCCCACTGCAGGAAAAAGGATCAAAATGTTTAAGAGAAGAACTGACAATGATCTAGAAAATGTTGATGAGGAGGAATAGCAAAACACATGTGAAGATGAATCTTTGGAATCATCCATTGAAGAAGAAAGAAAGGAAGATGTACAAGAGGTCTGATCTTACAAAAAAATAATGTGGCACATACCGGAGGACGTGCAGGTTTAGAGGGGGTGGATATCGTGTTGTGACACGTACATAGTGGGAACGCATGCTACAAGATCTATCTTGTAATTTTTTAGATACATAATTATCTTTCCTATAATGTACACATGTATATTTAAGTATAATAATAAGCCTTCTATCTCATCCTATTATTTTTCTCAAGGGTAACCTATTCTTACTTTACCATCATAAAATACTATGGGAAAAGTGTCAATAGCTCCGCCTCTTTAACTTGGGGCAAAAAGCATTGATTCTTTATTTCTACTATCTCATTATCATCTCACACCCTAGCTAGATCCTATATCTAGGGTAAACTCCAATATATATATTCTATGTATTTTTCATATTTTTTAATATTTCTTTTTAAATAGCTACTAGGATGGAATCAAATCCTAGTGGGACACTAGGTGGCATGATTTCAAAGATACACTTATTTTAATGCATTATTGTAAGCATGATTACAAAATTTTGTCAAGGAGCAATGTCATGCTTTCATACGGCATGAGGTGTCCTTTGGAATCAAATGAAATTCTAGGCTAAGGGGACCACAAGAAGACTTTTGCTGCCAGAAATGGACCCTATTTTGATGATTTTTTTACACACGGCTCCAATCCGAATTGGAAAAAAAATTTTAAATGAAAATCGTAGATAATGAGCTGAAGTTTTTGCCCATATTTTTACTTTTTTATTTGAAGCCAGGGTTAAGGAGATATGATCAAAATACTGGACCCCAGTCTACCCACGTCATATAGGGACAACTCATTTCCAACTTTTCCAATTTCTGTTCACACTGGCTCTTCTCTTCTTGTGTAAACCTTGGGGGTTCCCTTCACCTATAGAAGGAAACCTCTTCTTCCTTGAAAAGAACTCAAGCATTCAACCCATTGATGAGAGGAATCCATGAGGGAGTGAGTAGTAACGCCAAATTGTACTTAGCCATTAACAAAATCCTAAGCGTACACTTTCTCCTAGAGGAAGACTAGCCATTCTTGCATGCTATCCATGGAAGATCAACTCTAATCAAATAAGGTCTTCGACTTGGCGTATCAATCAAAGTGGAGTTCTCTCCTCTTCTTCTCTCTCCATCAATAATGGTGTCGAAGGGTTTGTCAAGTAAGATGTGTTCTACATTGATGTTTTCTTGATTTCTTGTTGTTTTCTTTTTCGTCTCTAATCCAACATATATATATATCTAATCTCATCTCGTTAACCAAACCTATCTCTCTCATTCTTAGTAATTCATCCTCTCTACAAATTTTAGGTTCTCCGTGCTAGAGGTACATCTCTCCCCGCAGTATCCTTATTGCCTACGGGCAAGAATAGGGCTTGGGAGGGAAACTCTCTTCTCTTCTCTTCCCTTCTCTTCTCTCATATCTACATTTTACACATACTAGAGTTATCCTAGATGAATAATCCACATGATGATAATTTCTAGCGCTTTCACTATGTACGATCTATTAGAATTTATGTATGGATTAGCTGTAAAATACACTTTCAACAACGTATAGTGTTTCTCTTTGGCCCAGAAAGGCTCAATGAAATACTTCTATCACTGGATCCCATTATACTACCTCTCATAGACTATAACTTTTCTTTTGACGTAAGCGTAGTTATCTTGCTATGAACCAAGAGGATTTGTACACACAATTAATCCCAATCACTAGGCAAAATATATATATTATAGTAAGCACAAAACTACAATTCCAAAGAACAATTCGTAGCCTATTTGGTCAGCCAAGATTGAATACCATTGACTCATCTATACACCCTTTCATATTATCCATGATACGAGATGACTGTAGCCTTGATGTTTTCATCTTTGTGTTGTTTTTACACTCTCTTTTGTGTTCTTTCTTTGTGTGTGTGAGTGCAAGAGAGAAAAAGTGGGATTTCTTTGATTGCACTTCCTTCCAAACCCTAGTCTTCATGGCATCTATGGTTTAACTCCTTCATATAGTTTTTTTGGAGTTCTCTCACAAACTCTCACAGTTATAAGCCCGGTGCTTTCCTGTCAAGACCGCAAATTTCTCGACAACAGGTCTTGCATAAGTTCGGAAATTAGTTTCTAGAGAGTTTTAAATTTAGGGTATAACTTGAGTTGTACATGCTTTCTCTCACTTGTAGGCATTCATGATAGGTGTGCACTTCCACACACTATACATGCGTATGGCTTGATACAATGGTGGATAATAGCTTTTGTCCTAAACCATCATAGATGTTTCAAGCTGGATCCTCACTTGCAAATGCTAGCCTAGTAAACATGCATGGATATGTCTTGTTACTATAGCCTTACCTAATCTAGCATTTGAAATAGAAAGGGAGGATCGAGAACTTAAGCTTGATCCTCTTACATAAGTTGAGAAAGTACTGTCAAGAGTGCTTTAGACTTAGGGTAGAACTTGACTTTTACATGCTAGCTCTAAACTTGTAGGAATTCATAGGTGTACACACTTCCACACACTATGCATGTGTGTGGATTGATACAATGGTGGATAATAGCTTGGTAAACAAGCATAGATGTTTTCAAGTGAGTAAAGGAGACTCAAAATTAAGTTGGAGCCTCACTTGCAAATGCTACCTTAGTAAGCATGCATGGATATGGCTTGTTACTTTAGCCTCTCCTGATCTACGATAGAATCTGTAAGATAGCAAGGGAGGATCAAACTTAAGCTTCAACCTCTTGCATAAGTTGGGAAAGTAGTTTCAAGAGTGCTTTAAATTTAGGGTAGAACTTGACTTGTACATGCTACATCTCAACTTGTAGGCATTCTGCACTTCCAGTATGCATGGATATGGCTTGATACAATGGTGGAAAATACCTACTGCTTAACCACCATAGATTTTTTCAAATGAGCAAAGGAGGCTTGAACTTAAGTTGGAGCCTCACTTGCAAATGCAAGCCTAGTGAACATGCATGGATAGGGCTTGGTACTATTTTGAGAGAAGCATGCATGGGAAAAGGATACTATAACATAAGCTAGAGTCTCATGTACAAATCTTGCTAGTTCTATGCACAGGGGTAGTTGTCTTGAAATGACATAGAATTTTGAAGATGGCAAGGGAGGCTTGAACATAAGTGCAAGCCTCTTGCTTACGTTGGGAAGCAGTTTTAAAAGTGAGTGACTTGAGTTTAAAGTTGAAATTGACTTAATCTTCCTAGCTACCAAAACCCTTAAAACCCACTTATAAGCTCTCTTCTTAGTTGAGGTATAGGCTGTCTAAAACTAGCTTAAATATTTCAAGCAAGCAAGGTTAGTGGGCTTTAAGTTTGAGCCTTTTACATGGGTTAGGGAGTCACTCCCAAGTGTGGCGAGAATCTAGTTTAAACTTCACCAGCCCCCCATGCTAGATACCAACAATTTAAGACCTATCTTGTAGGACCTCTATTAGTGGTGGACTTCCAAGTGAGTCTCAAACTGAAGGCCGAGACTGAAGTGAAAAAATACTTGCTAATACTAGGCAAAAGAGTAAGTTATAGGGGCCATCTTAAACTAGCATAAAGTTTCTAAGTTAGCAAGGTAAAGTGGACTTTAAGTTTGAGCCTCTTGATGGGTTGAGAAACCACGTGCAAGAGTCATTGGATTCTAGTTTAAAATTGACCAGTTCATGTCAAATACCAACAATCCAAGACCCATCTTGTAAAAGATGTCTTAGTTGTGCACCTATAGGTGAGGCCCAAACTTAAGATTGATCCTTAGGCATACACATGATTTCTAGGAAAAAGGTGGGTTGATTTGAATCTGAGGCTACACTTGACAAGTCCATGCTAGTTACCTAGAATCTTACACCCATCTTTCAGTCTCCCTTAGTACTTGTGAAATTCCGAGTGAGGCTTGAGCTTAAGGTTAGGCCTCATGTAACATATGCTAGTTACCTAGAATCTTACACCCATCTTTCAGGCTCCCTTAATACTTGTGTAATTCCAAGTGAGTCTTGAGATTAAGGTCAAGCCTCAGGTAACATATGCTTGAAATTCTAAGACAAAACAAAGGTTATGGGCTAAGAGATCCATTCTTTTAGACTCCCTTAGTTGTGCTCTTTCAGGTTAAGTTGAGACTTAAGGTCGAGCCTCAGGTATACATATGTTGCTTAGACTTCTAAGCCAAGTTGTGGGTTGTAGGTTGTCGAAAACTAGCATAAAATCTTTAAGCCAGTAAGAGATAGTCACCTTTAAGTTCACACATCCTACATGGGTTGAACAAGTAAGTACAAGTGTGACTTGAATCTAAGGTTAAACTTAATGAGTCCATGCTAGGTATCTAGAATTTTAGACCCATGTTTTAGGCAATCTTATTTGTGTGCCTCCGAGTGAGGCTCAAACTTATGGTTGAGCCTCAGGCGTACACATTCTTGCTATCCTAAGAAAAAAGACGGATTATAGGTTGCCCTAAATCATCATTTAATGTTTTTTAAGTAGGTTAGCAATAGTGAACTTTAATTTCAAGACTCTTGCATGGGCTGGACAAATAATTACAAGTGTGGCTTGAATCTCAAGTTAAAACTGATGTGTCCATAATAGCAACTTGAGAATCTTAGTCCCATGTTTTAGGCTCCCTTATCCAAGTGAGGCTTGAATTTAAAGTAGAGCCTTAGGTGTACATGCTTGCTACTCCTATAAAAAAACATGGGTTACTGTGGTATGCTAAAAAAAACATACAATTGTCAAATAGGCCTGAAAAAGTGGAGTTTAAATTTGAGCCTCTTGAATGGATTGGAGATGCAGCTACTAAGTGTGGCTTGAATATAAGGTTACAATTAACCTTTCTATGCTAGAAACCAACATTCTTAGACCCATCATCTTGTAGGCTCCCTCACTTGTGCATTTTCAAGAGAGGCTCAAAGTTAAGGTCGATCTCCCCACTCTACACATGCTTGCTGTACTACGCAAAAAGGTAAAGCGATTTAAAAATCAAGTGAGAGTGTACTTTATGTTTGAGAATCTTGCATGGTTTGAATTAGCACTTTCAAGTGTCTCTTGAATCAGAGGCTCAAACTGAAGGTCGAGCCTCATGTTTACACATACTTGAATCTAAGGTTGCACTTGACTTGTCCATGCTAGCTACCAACAATCTAACCCCCCCCCCCCCCCCCCCCCCCATCTTGTACG
Source organism: Adiantum capillus-veneris (assembly GCF_014529385.1). Taxonomy (NCBI): domain Eukaryota; kingdom Viridiplantae; phylum Streptophyta; class Polypodiopsida; order Polypodiales; family Pteridaceae; genus Adiantum; species Adiantum capillus-veneris. The sequence continues at coordinate 181,404,998 of NC_140932.1, read as the reverse complement.
TTCCCTTAGTTTTTTATTTTCAAGCGAGGCTTCAAAGTAAGGCCTCAAGTCTAATGTGCTTGATAGTTCTAAGTAAAAAGTGGGTTATGGGCTATCCTAAACTAGTAAAAAGATTCAAGTCAAGGGCAAGTGGACTTTAAGTTCAAGCATCTTGTATGGGCTGACAAGCACTTGTAAGTGTGAGTTGAACTTAAGATTCAACTTGACCAGTGCATGCACATGCTATTAGAAAATTAAGACCCATTTTATAGGCTCTCTTAGTGGTGCACTTTCAAGTGAGGCTTGAACTTAAGGCCAAGCCTCACACATGCTTGCTACTTTTAAAACAAAAGGTAGGTTATAGCATTCCTTAACTAACATGAATTTTAAAGTAGGAAAGGAATAAAAACTATAGTTTCAAGCATCTTGCATTGGTTGGACAATCACTAGGAAGTGTGGTTTGAATTAAACTCTACCAATCCATGCACATGCTACTAACAATCAAAAACTGAAGTTGTAGGTTTTGTTAGCCATGCGTTTTGAATTGAGGCTTGAACATAAGAGCAAGCCTAATGTGTATATACCCTTGATAATTCTAGGCAAAAAGGTGGGTTGTAGGCTCTATTAGGCTAGCATAAACATTTTAAGTAGGTAGGGGAAATGAACTTTAAGTTTGAGCACCTTGCATGGGCTAGAAAACAATAGTGATAGTGCAATGTATAGTGGACCAAACAACTAGGGATATTGTAAACTCCTTTGAAACTTTACCATTTGAAGAAGATAATTGATAATTGAAGGTGCAAGGCATGATGTATTGAGTGAGCCTCTTGACTATCTATTCAAGGTGATTTTTTACCTTTTGTATAATTGGAATGTAGTTGAAACTGAGCTTAAAAGTCCCATTTTAAAGAAAAGATTGGAGTACTGATTTTTATACTAGCGTTACAGCAGACTCATTTGAGATCCCTTAAATTCCAACTATTGTTTGATAAAATAGTCACTACAATCTATAACGGATACTCAGATAACAATGTGGACTTGTCAATGACTATTATGTTTTTAATACATTACCTTGGTGTTTTTGAACACCACACTCATCTGAGATCCCCTCATTTCCAAAAACTTCTTTAACATATCAAGAGAGCCTAATAGGAATGATGGATATACTTGCAACTCAAACTAAAGAAAGGACTGAGGTCCACTTTTCAGCTCAAGTGAAGTGACTAAGGTTTGGGACTTCAATCTAACCCAACGAGTGATAGCCGTTTTTTGGCTCTCCATAATTGCCATAGTGAGTTAACCCACCCTACCAAAATCATCCAAACATCATGGCTATCCCTACCATTTCATTGTATATAGGTGTGTGTGAGTTAGGGGACTTTTCCCATATCTTCTTAAAAACCCTCAGCTAGCTAGTCACTAGGCAAGTTGAGCCAAAAAAAATAAAAAATAAAAAATATAAGTATATTATGGCCCATTTGTGTGTAAATATTTCATTGTATATAGGGCCTAAATAAAAGGATTTTTCATAATTATTTTGGTATTTATTTAAATATTTCTACCTATGGTGTGTTATTTATGCTATGTACATTGACTCACCATTACCATATTTTTTCTTACCATTTTTCATACTTTTTATTCCATATAAAAATAATCTCATGCAAGCTATAACTCCATCCCAACAAAAATCCAAAAAACCTAGTTTTATTTATGTGTATATTTTTTCACTATTGTGATTTTTCCTTCCCACATCTATTCTCTTTTACTCTTATAAATTAGAACACAAAAAATATTCATCTTTTTATGGTAGACTTATAATGAGAGAGATTTATTTTGACCCCTTTATATTTTTTCCACCTATATTATTTATATTTGACATGTACATATTTTTTTAGACCCCTCAATGTTTGATTTTCTTAGTTGTACTATTCACTTATATCATGATCTCAATAATATCTTCAATTATAGACCTACCAAATAAGGTCAAGGGTATGTGGAATGCATGCATGCACCATGGGAGCTCACTCTTGGAGGTATTCAAAAGAATCATCCAAAGAAGGACCTCACAAGGACCTTGTGCAGTGAAAAAAGAGTCGGTTTTGCTGAATATTTAAAGATCACATGCTCCCCGAATTTGAAAAGGTGATACAAACAAAAGTTGTAGCTCGTGAGCTGAACTTTCACCTCAAATTTTTTCATGTGTTTTTGAGCTACGAGCTGTGAGCTATGATTTTATTGGTGGACCCCAGTTTGCCCATGCTATGCAGCCACACTCCCTCTTCCACTTTATCATTTTCCTCTTTCACACACACTCCTCCCTCTTCTTCCCACTCCCAAACCTGCAACTCCCATGTACTACTTCACCCTCTTCACCATTGCCACATCTTTCACACCTTCATAGCCTTCATCCTCCATTTCTACACCCTATGTGTCCCCCTTTCTCTCTACATATATGTCCATATTACCATACTCTCTTCAGCTTTGTAAAGAACTTCAAAAAATCAGCAAAAATCCAAGGATAACCTCTGCAAATGAAGGCTTTTATCATGAATTTTCCAAGGTTTGAAATAACATAGCTTCATCGACACGCGCTGCTTCGCCATGCTGACTGCTTCTTCTTCCGGTGCTGTAAAGAGGTGAATGTCAACTTCTCCAAAGCTTCAACCTCTCTTTACAAGCTCATCCCTTCTCTAACTTTTCTCATCATATATCTCACCATTTGGTGAATGATTTTGTAAATATTTTTTAGTAATAATTACTAACTACTAACCACTAACCACTAACCTTATTGTAAAATGCACCCTCTACTAGAGTAGGCACTCCCAAATTATTCACTCAATTCTCTTCTATCATACTCAATAATTTTCTTCCCTTGAGCCCACATCCATGTGACTCAAAGGACAAGAGAGACCTACCCTCATTAAAAAAAAAAAAAAGCATAATCTTTTATTCCTTCAAATAAACTTGATTAGGCCTAATCCTAATCGGGGCTTCTAAAACCTATAAATAGAGCCCTTCTCTCCCTTGTAAATCATCCCATGATCACACTATACCACACCATTCTCAACACATAACACACCACTCTTCAAGCCTAGTTGTGTAGAGTGTGTGCATTGTGAGTGCTCTATTCCATCACTACACATAGGTGCATGGAGAAGCTTGAAGTTAGTTATGCCATCTAGAGGAGTGGAGTGATACTATACTCTGCAATCACACTTGTAGCCTACTCTTGTCCATAAATAAGATTCATAGTTTTGGGTGCAATTGTATGCTGCAACTACGACTCTTCTCTCCAAATTGACTTGATAAGTTGTCTCATCAGGTGGTTGAAGGTATATTGTCCTTGAAGTTTGTTGTGCCATTTCATGCTTGGTGGTTTGAGGGCTTGTTGAATTGTTTTCCAAAACTTTCAATTGTAAGAGGGTGCTCGGTGAGAGGGCTCCCGTGACCCTAAGACAATTTGTGTATTGGCAACAAGGTCAATTTTTGTGTTGTCTCTCTATTTCTCATCAAGCTTTGTGTGCATCTAGTCTTTAAGGCTAAGACTGAGTTGCTCAAGTTGATTTGTGCGCTTTACCTCTCTCTGGCGTGGTGAATTTTTGTGTTTGGTGTGTGTGGCTATCTTGCATTCCCCTCTCTTTGTGCGTTTGAGTACAAGGAGATATCACGTGCGTCCTAGTTCGCATCTACAACTAGGTGGTGCCCATTTTCTTGTTTGGTTTCTGGCTGTGGGTTGCTGTTGTCTTTGATTGTGCTTGCCCCAGCCCCATTTGAGCAGCACAAGAGCCTCGAAGGGTGTTTAGAGGCCACTCTTCTTGTTGCCCGCCTTTGATCGCCTCAAATTGGTGCCCCAAATTTGTGTAGGGTTAGGTTGCGGGTTTGTGTGTGTGTTTGTTGTTTTTTCCAACCCCAACCCAATTGAGCAGCACAGGAGCCTACAAGGGTGCTTAGAGGCCACTCTTCTTGTCGCCCGCCTCGGACCGCCTCAAATTGGTGCCCCCACTGAGGACGGCTTGTGTATTTTTTTGAAGGCTCAACCTTTAGCATAATCAAGTAGCTTGCATGAATCACGAGAATTTGTATGATCCTTTCATTCCGATTGCAAGGCAAAAGGTACACATAATTGTTAGTACTAAGTTGCAATTTCAACATGTAACTCGTAGAATTTTAGGTCCTCTTAGGTTGGCAGAGATAAATACATCAATAAATACTTTTATTTTGCCTCTCATTAGGTACGACCTTAGTTTGGACGTCTATATTTTTGTTTTGTTTTAAGAATTAGATCATGCATAGACCGTGGATAATGGCCCAAGAATAGAGGTTTTCCCCTTTCATTTCACTCCACATATTAGAATAAACATTGCAATTAGTAGAAAAATCCATTTTCAACAAAGTATGGTGTTCATGTTTGGTGCCCAAAGAGTAGGAGAAATTCTCGCATCTTGAATAATCAGTTGGCATGTAAGTAACTTGTTCAACATTTGTCGGAGTAGAAGGAGACAAGTATGGCAAAGGAGATGACTTCTTGATAGAAACACTTTCATGATTGTTGGCTCTTCTAGCATGATGGAAACCATTTTTGATGTAGAAGTACTTGTGAAACTTCCTTCGGGCAATAGTGACCGCTTCTTCAAAGGTAGAAGGTCCACTACAAGTAACCTTAGTCTTTAGGAAAGGAGACAAACCCGAAATAAATTGCTCCATTTTTACATAATCTGGAAATGTAGAACTAAACCCACGTCCTCCCCATTGACGAGAAAAAATATCCTCATAAGCATAGTAGTCTTCACCATGTTGTTGAAGTCTTCGTAGTGAAGCCCATGCTTTCTCCGTTGTTGGAACTTTAGAGAATCTGGCCTTCAAAGCTTTGGAAATTTGGGTATATCCATCTTCAATCTGAGAAGACATACTCCAAAACCATTGCTCAGCATTGCCTCTAAGGCATAGCAATAGAAAATCCCCTTTTTCAATGTCATCCCTTTTACCAAGGATACGACAAACCATTCTAAAATCAGCAAGAAAATCATCAACATCTTCTTCTAGATTTCCGAAGAAGATTGGGATATCTTCAAAGGTATAGTGTGCCATAGTCTCTCAATGCTAGAACCACACAAAGATTAGTTCCAAACAATCATTTTCTCTCATGACATCAACTAACTACACAAAGTATTGAAAGGTCTTTCAACATGAATTCTAGATTCTTATGTGAAAATGTTTTTTTCCTTTCTTATGTTATGCTAATCCAAACCATATTCTAGATCAATTTTTGTTTCCTTGAAATTGAACTCGGTCATACAAGTTTTCATGATTCATATAATCTACTTGATTATGCTAAAATTTAAGCATTTATGCAATACAACAACAATAAGCACAAAGTCATTCCTCAATGGGGGCACCAATTTGAGGCGGTCCGGGGCGGGCAACAAGAGAGGTGGCCTCTAAACACCTCTCAAGGCTCTCGTGCTACTCAATTGGGGCTGGGGCAACCACAAGCAAGAAATAACAACACCAAACCCACAGCCAAACAAATGAAGGGGCACCACCTAGTTATGGTATGCGAACTAGGACGCAAGAGAGAGTTTAGCACAACCACGAGGATGCGCCACAAAACACACACAAGCAACCTCACACCAAGACTCACATAAAATGGGCCAGAGAGAGCTAGAGAAAAGGGAAGAGAGAGAGGAATGGATCTTGCATAATACCTTATTTGTGACTTGGAAATGGAGATGGTTCATTATGTTTCTATCGTAGAGTTTGTACAAAACTCACTCAATGCTTAGTGAATTCTAAACATTGCCAACACACACACACACTGTCTTAGGGTGTGGGAGACCTCTCACCACAATACCCTCTTACAATGGACACAAAATTGTCAATGAAAACACACTAAAATACTTTCTAAAACAAGATAAACGATAAAACTCAAAGTACACAAGTCACCTTGAATTCACTAAATCGTATCCCACAAGTGGAAGGACGAAGATTTGAACGTCGAATCACGCCTTTGATACACCAAACCTCAATTTATTGATGATGGAGGAACATATACAATAGTGGTTTTGAGATTTTGAACTCACGCTCTTTCACTTGCAATGTGTAGCTTGAAAGCTTCTCTCACACCAAGAGTGAAGCTCACAAAGTGGTTGCTACACCTAAGTCTCTCCTCACGCATAGAGTGTTCGGGTGCTATATGAGATATTGGAGGTTGTTTTACAAGAAGGAGAGGGGCCTATTTATAGGTTGGAGACCCCTCATTAAGATTATTGGAAATCCTAATTTACAACCTAACAAATTAGGATTATGAAGTTTTTGAATATCAAAACATTGTGGGCCTTCTTTGTCTGCTTGAGTAATGGATGTGGGCTCAAAAAAGAGCATTATTGATGGTAGATAAGGTGAAAGTAAGTAAGGAGAGAGAGAGAGAGAGAAAGAGAGAGAGTTTTACTATACACATGTCTTGAGGTGAGGTGTCTTTTATGGTTAGGTCAATGGCTATTTTTTGTTATTATGTTAGTGGTTAGTGTTAGTAATCACTAGAAGGTTAATGATGTATTTACAATGGGTTGAATGAGGTGGATGGTTGAAGTAAGATGGTTGAATGAAGTGAAGAAATCATTGTGATGGTGAAGCTTGAAGAAGTTTTTGACTTACTTGTGTAGGTTCTCAAAATGACTATCGATCTTCTTCTTTGTCTTCTCTTCTGCACGCCACCACCGCCAAGGTTGATTATCGCGCGATAAAAATGGTAATTTGGTTGATGATATCTCTTGATTTTTAGAGGTTAAGCATGTTTTACATGCTGAATTTTATGTATATAGAGAAGGGGTAAGATGGAATTGTACTTTGGAAGTAATAGATAGAGACATACAGATGATGTATGTACATGTAGAGCTCATATGAGAGCTATGGAAGTAAGAGGGGAGGTTAATGGTGAAGAAGGTGAGAGACACCATTGAAGGTGCAGGTTTAAGTGAGGGATTGAAAGGAATGAGTTTGTGTGTGTGTAGAAGTGTGGAAAGAGGTGAGAGAAGACTATGGGCTACTAGTGAGAAAAGTGGGCAGGCTGGGGTCCACTCCAAAAATCCTAGCTCACCGATGGTTGCTCCAAAAATCACCAAATTGTTTGAGGTGATTATTTCAGCTCTTGTTTCATATTTTCTCTTTTTACCACAGCTCCAAATTCGCAGTGGAGTTGGGTGCCAAAAATCTCACCAAAAAGACTGGTTTTTAATGCCTGCAAAAGTCTTTTAGTGCCCCCCTCCTTTGTTGAATTTGTACAATCCATCCAAGAGTGAGCCCCTCCTTTGTCATATCATAATACAAAGCATCCAAGTTGCCCTTTACACATGCATGGAGGAGGATTATTGGTGAATAAAGTAATATATACATGGTGGGACTAGTGTATGGACTATTCATGGATTTTAGCTCAATGAGCACATGGTATTAGAATAAAAAATATGGAGAAATTATTGATATGGAAAGATATTGGAATCATATGATATGGTCCCTCTTTGTATTATTTTGGGTGAAAGAGGAAAAGGTTTGCAAGTAAATGAAAATAATATAATAAACGTGACTAAGGGAGTAGAGATTATTTTTTGTTTTCACGAGGGTGAGGGTGAAAATGTGGGAGTGATTTGTATAAAATAAAAATATGAGGTTAGAGTATGTACACATTGGCAAAAAATATACTTATGGTGTAAGAGGATGAAAGAATGCATACACAGGTTTAATAAAACACACAACTAAGTATAAATATTTAAATAAAATACCAGAATAATTATAAAAATCCTTATATTTAGACCATATATACAATTCAATATTTACACACAAATGGGCCATAATATTTATTTTTTTATTTTTTTGGCTCAACTACCCCAGTGACTAGCTAATTAAGGGTTTTTAAGAAAATATAGAGAAAGTCCCCCAACTCACACACGCCTATGTACAGTGAAATGGTAGGGATAGCCACAGTGTTTGGGTGATTTTGGTAGGGTGAGGTAGCTCACTATGACAATTATAGAAAGCCGAAAAACGGCTATCACTATATTTAAGGTGCCAAAGGTTTGGCCTTATGGTCCTAGATTTAGGCAAGTGGTCAACACATATATGACCAAGTGCACACTGTGCTAAGAAACTTGGCCACCACTTCACTTGCCAAAGTTTAGGCCACATTATCAATCCTAAGTTTCCAATGTTCTTACTATGTCATAAGAGACAACAGTTCTTTTTTGTCACATTTTGCCTCGTGGAAAACCTCGGCTTGTTTTCACATACTTAGGCGCTTCAAGCCAGGCGCTTGTTTTCACATACTCAGGCGCTTCAAGCCATAAGAAATTTTCATACTCTTCGGCAACCCTTTAGTTCAAGTCTTCGAAAAAATGTTGTTTAAGGCCACCCTAAACCATTTTCATTTAGGGGTGTCTAAAACTAGCTTTTTGGCAATTCGGGAAGAAAACGGTCAAAGTTTTATACTTTATTTTAACCACTTGACCAATTCAAATATTGGAAATCAAGGTCTTGTAATACTTTCCTTTGGACATCACACATTAAAACTAGGTCCCCCACTTGTCCAATCTATGCTTTAATACAATAAAGGGCTTTTGATTTCAAGATGCACCACTTTCCCAACATTGATTCCATTAAAGAAGCTAGTTCTACTTAGACATCTAATAGCAAGGTCTTGTAGCAGTTCACATTGAACATTTTCCATGACATCTAGGTCCACCACTTGTCTAAGATATTCTCTAATAGAGCAAGGGGGTTTTGGTTTCAAGATCCACCACTTGTCTTTGGACATTCACCATTACAACTAGGTCCACCACTTGTCCAAGCTATGTTCTAATACACTAAGTAGGTTTTGGTTTCAAGGAGAACCACTTGTACAAATTTGTTTTTGGAATTAATTTCTTTACATATTTCACCTTGGACCTTGGACATTGGATACTACAACTAAGCCCACCACTTGTCCAAGCTATCCTCTAATATAGCCAAAGGGTTTGGGTTTCAAGATTCACCACTTTTCCAACCTTGCTTCGATTAAAGAAAGGAGGGGCATTATAACTAGGTCCACCACTTGTCCAAGCTATGCTCTGATATAGAAAGGGGATTTTAGTTCCAAGAATCCACCACATGTTCAACCTTGCAAGACTCAAGGGATACTTGGACATTGGAAAGCATATTCCTATAGTAGTTGATAGGTGGCAGTGGGTATTACAACTAGGTCCAACCTATGCTCTAATATAGCAAAGAGGCTTTGGTTTCAAGGTCCACCACTTGTCCAACCTTGCTTCCATTAAAGAAAGGAGGGGCTACGTAAACATGGGGGTGCAAGGTCCTAAGGTATTTCACCTTGGATATTGGGCATTATAACTAGGTCCACCATGTGTCCAAGCTATGATCTGATATAGAAAGGGTATTTTAGTTTCAAGATCCACAACGTGTTCAACCTTGCAAGACTCAATGGATACTTGAACATTGGAAAGCATAGTCCTATAATAGTTGATAGGTGGCAGTGGGTATTATAACTAGGTCCACCACTTGTCCAACCTATGCTCTAATATAGCAAGGAGGCTTTGGTTTCAAGATCCACCATAATTTCCAACCTTGCTTCCATTAATATAGCAAGGAGGATTTGGTCTCAAGGTTCACCACTTGTCCAACCTCTGCAAACCTTTTTCATGTTGTAGCATGATTTTTTGTTTGAAGAGTATTTTTCTATGACTATGGATTTAACAATGTAATCTTTTTCACTTACAAGATGGACTTCGAATCTGGGGAGAAATTACATATGATACTTGACAACTAATGAAATTGTTGGTATTGGTTGTGTGTGTAGAACAGATCTAGATTCCACTTGTGGCGGTACAAAGATAGGGCAAGGAAATGTCTCCATACTAGTGGAGGAATGCTTGAAGGATGTGGTCCTACCTTTTCCTACAATGGATAGTTCATCTCTCCAAGGTTCATTATGGAGTGTTTTTCAATGGTCAAAGCTTCTTTTGCAATCTTTTTATATTGAATGGGAACTTAATTGATCCACAGGAAAGCTAGAATGGTGATGAAGAACAGGATCATTATGATCCTCTAGTTACAGATGCAATACATATGACAATCCCAGAATTTGACGCAGTGATTCGAGAGTCTTGGAGAAATCAAAGGGTCCTTTTAAAATATGACACAATGATGTAAACCATGAATGAAGGTACCATCTTATATGTATTTCCACACGATTATGTCAACTTTTAGGAACTTGGTCATGATTGTGTGGGTGTGGGTATTGAAAGAGAAAATGCAATCATTGATGATGTGGTGGAAGTGGGTAGCATCACTTTGCTAAAGTGGCCCATCAAGCAGACAACCATGTTGAATGGGAGCCCATTACAACGCTTTGTTCCTTGGCATGCATGCTACATATGAGGATGTATCCAATGATGACATTGTTGGAAAAAACCTTGATGGGAGTAATGTTGTCCAGTTGTCAAGGAAGAGACAATACACTTTCATGAACAGGACTCAAAAATCAAAAGCAGCACCAGCTTCCACTTTTTACCTTTCAAACAAATCAATTCAAAGGGTATCATGCATTGATTGTTGTGCACAAAAATGTTGCCAGTTTGCAGATCGTGATATGGTGACAAGGTTACGACGACAATTTTGGGGAGAGTCTCAAAAATCACGCACTAATTATGTTTATGATGTTATTTCTATATGTTATCAGAAAGATGAGAAGTCACGATACCAATTCAGGCTAAATGGCTCTATTGTTTGTTGTAGAGCATGGTATGAGTTGCATGGAATACCAAAGACATCATTTTATCGTTACAAGAGAACTTTGAAAATGGTGTGCGCTAATATGTACATGGGAACACATGTACATTGAGAAGGGGACTTCAACATACTAGTTTAGCAAGAGCACTACTAAATGAGTTTGTGGAAAACAATTGAGGCTCAAGAGAGACTCAATTGGTGATTCCATCAACATACAAAAAAGTGGATATTTTATGTGAAATCAACACGACACTTGACCAAATGGGCTATGAGAAGAAGCTATCCTAATCTTCTCTTGGTAGAATTTGGAAAAAAGAGTACCCAGATGTCACTTTAACAAAGACAAGTGAGTTCTCTAAGTGCAATAGTTGTAGCTCAATCAAGGCAAGGCTAGAAGCTAAACCTTCTCTTGAAGAGAGAGCTCTTTTCTTGAGGGAGAGAGAAGCTCACATTGCACAACAAAAGAGTTGCAGAAGCCTATATTCTGCATGGTGCACATATTCAAAAACTCAACCACAAAAATATGTATGCATAATCCATGATAAGATGGATCAAAAGAAGACTGCCATTCCTAGATTACGCATTTTTTCCTAAGGGTGTGGATTCAGGATATAATCTGCAGTAGGTGGCATTGATTGGCATGATCACTCATGGACATGGAGAAGGTTATTACGAACACTTTGTCTTGAATGGTTTGTGGCCAGTTGCCCCAAATCTTACAATTGGCTCAATTGCTAATTGTTTACATAACCTAGAGAGGATAGATAAGAATCCTCTTGGTGATCTAGTAACAAATGGACTTCCAAGGAGCAATATTTCACTACTACATGCTTTGAACTCAAGGGATTCTTTGGACTACCATAACTTGAGTGATGGAAAAGAACCCATTGTGCAGCCATCAAAAATTGTAGAAGAGGAATTGGGGTCAACATTTTGCAGGTTGCCAGAGAACTTGTTGCTACAATTGGATAATTTTGCAGGGGAAAACAAAAAACGATACTTATTGGCCTATTTGTTAATGCTTGTTGTTGCAAGGGGTGTTTTCAAAACCATCCAGCTAGGATTTTTAATGGTTGGGCATACACATGAGGACATAGACGCCCATGTTTAGTAGATTTTCAGAGAAGTTGAGAGTTACACAAACCTATACTTTGCCACATTTGATGGATACATTAGGAAACAACTCATCTTCATCTCCAGCTCCATTTTTCCTCACAAAGATCTCCGATTTCAAGAAATATTATGATGGCTATCTTTGTGATGGACAAGACATACTTGTTGGACATTCCAAACAGCTTCAGTTTAGGTTCTTTATGTAGGATGAGACACCAATGATGCAATGTAAGGCACATGTAGGTGTATCAAGCTGGAGTGGAAGTATTCACCTTTGGAAAACAGACACAGAAGGCAAGCCAATGTAACCACATGGAGATCCACCTCTAGTACCAATGGCGGAGTATGTCAAGGCCCATGAAGAAGTCATTTTGGGGCTCAATAACTATATAAAATTTTGGAAAAATTTAGGGAATGGTTCAAGTATTCCGCAATATTATAGACCCGTGATAGATTATTGGAGTAAGATAATTGAAGAGATTGGAAAAGCAATCATATCAGAGGGAGTCTTCTATGAAATTTTTTGGCCAAAAACTCAAGAATATTCTCACCTACAAAGCACTACAATGAATTTGCAACAAGGAGCAGAAAGATTCCTAGGCCTTGAAGAGTTGAACGATCATTTTTGTGGGCCTCAACGAGATAGGCCAAGGGAAGAGTCTGACCCTATGTTTGATGTGCACCAAGGTGACTTTCTTATGCTTGTTCCGAGTGACACTGAAATCTATCCAGTGTGGCTTGCAATGGCTTTATCTGACATTGATAATGAGCCTACATCACCAAACTACAGAAAACTCTTGATTCAATATTGGGCACCTTGCACGAGAAAAAGTGGGATGATAGATACTCAAGCTTACAGTAATTGTTGGAACGGTTATTGGGCTGTCAACTATAAGTACCCACAAGTGTGGGAAACTGTAGATGCAATTGTTTGGTCCTGGATACCCAACAAAGAAGGACCATTTTCTAGAATAAAGATTCCAGAAAGGCATGCTCTAAAAGCCAAAGAAGGCCTCACTCGTGCACATCAACCACACTTGGATCAAAGTTCAGATATGGTATCAAATGTGGAGTAGAATTATGTGGAGCTTCTATTGTGACTATACTAGTCAATTTTGTAAACAAAATCTTTTTTGTATCTTCCTTTGTTTTATGTAACTCGTAGTTTTTATTCAAATCCATGTGTTGTACATCCTCTTCACTTTTGGTGTTTATCAACACCACAATCCTATGAGATTTTCACTTTATTTACTAACCAGACACCTCAAATTTTCCCACTTTAAGTGGAAAATTCCCAAATTACATGAATTTAGTCGATTTGGAGATTCCCATAATGTGAGATTTTTACCAAAATACCTAATATGGTCTTTCATCAAGGTCCAAACATAAAAAATAACAATTTTAACACTCAAAATCTATGCATTTAGCTCACGGAGAGGTTGTCACTGCGAACCACAACAAAACTAAGAATGATTACACTTATATTCAAGAGCAAGAGACAAGGAACACAATGCACTAATTGAAATAAATTTTTGATTACAAAACAAAGAGAAAGATTGATTACAAGTTGTAGTAGATTTGCAGCTCTCAGTCTCGACACCAAAAGACTCCTTATAAATAATGTTAATGTTACTTTTGAAACTAAGGGTTTGACCCAAATACTGGGACCCTTTCCCGTGGCCATTGGCCACTTTACAAGGCTTGTAGATTCTGAGAAAAAAATAGAGAATAATAGGCTTGATGAATACACTTCAAGAATCATCATTTTTTAATTACAAGGCTTCTTTGGAAAAAAAAAAAGAGTACAATGAAGTGTGTCTTGTAGACAGCTCTTTAGGTTCCCATCCGCTGCATCCTCCAAACATTCCCCCCTTCCTATTTGTTGCACGTCCTTGTCCAAACTTTGCATCGTTGTCAAACTATGATCTGGATGTAGGTGCCATATCAAGCTGTTCTAGTAATTTAAGGTTTGCTTGTCAAGTGTTCGGGTGAGTTGCCTGAATTTCTTTACTCTGGCTTCTATCTGGATCCTAACTACCATTTCTCTGAATGGGTTATTGCTGAGAGGATTATGACATGCAATGTGTCCTGCTTGAAGAATCTAATCATCATGAATGCCACTTCAAAAGTTTGCATGTAGTGTGAAGGCAAAAACATAACTCGTGCATACAACCCCACGATTATGTTTTTTCTTGGAACTTCAATTTCCAAGTTCCAACCCAACCCTGTGGTTCCTTCCACAAAGACATGCCAAGGGTGGTTAGCTACTTCAATAACCTTAAACATTGTCATGCATGTTGGAATTAGGGTTGCAGGAAAACATGCATGTTGGAATAAGGGTTGCAGGAGAACACACACATCTTGGAGAAGATGAAGGAAACGGTCCTAAGTGTGTGCACGCACATCACTACCACATGTATATGGTAATAAATCCCCGCTGGAGTGATGCAATGAACGAGAGCTGGCACATGAGTAAAGGGAAGTTACATGCCCAGAGGACATGATTAGTCTAGAAAGGGGAGTAAGCCCTAAGCTTTGTGGAAAGCTTCAAACTTCTCACGAGACAATGCCTTTGTGAAAAGATCTGCAAGATTGTCCTATGTTGTCACATAAGCCAATTTGATCTCTTCTATTGAGAGCCTCCCCTTCACATAGTGGTATTGCACCTCAATGTGTTTTGCGTGAGCATGAAAAATTGGGTTCCTTGCAACTGCCAATGCACTCTGACTTTCAATGTAGATAGTGTTGGTAGTGTCCTGTCCAACACCCAAATGAGCCATAAGTTGTATGAGCCATACACACTCAATCATAGCTCTGAAGATTGCCCTGTACTCATCCTTACAACTTGAAGTGGACACAGTAGGTTGATTCTTCCTCAACCATGATGTATGTGAATTTCCAAGCATGAAAACAAAAACCACTCGTGGACACTCGTGTGTCAAAACAACCAGCCCAATCCGAGTCCAAAAGTCATGTAAGTATGGCGGCAATGATCCCCCCTTGGGATAAAACAAGCCAAGGTGTAGAGTCCCAATCAAGTAGTGGAAAATCATCTTGATCAATGCTTAGACCCTAGGCTATGCATAAATCAGCTGACCTATGAGACTGCAAATTAAATAACCAGCCTTGCGTTGTATACATAAATGAGACATCCAGCAGTTTGGTAGAGAGTGACATCTCTAGGATCACTTACATCATAAAAGACTCAATTTCTAACCTATTTCCATGGGAGTGGCAATAGGTTTGCAATCCTCAAGTCCAAACTTATGTAGTAATGTCTCTATGTAAATTTTCTAACACAAGGCAATACCACCATCACACTGCTTAAACTGTATACCCAAGTAATGATGCAACATCCCCAAATCTTTCATCTTGAAAGTAGCATTCAAATCAGCCTTAAATTCAACAATATGTCTCTCATTTGGTCTAGTGATCAACAAATCATCCACATATAGAACCACAATGAGAAGTACATCACCCTCACACTTTACATAAAATGTGCTTTCTATTGAACTCTTATGAATGCCTCGTTTGACCAAATGAATGTGAACCTTCTCATACCAAGCACGAGGAGATTGTTTCAGCCTATACAAATATTTGTTACATCTACATACCTTATCCTCTTGTCCTTTCTTGACAAAACTGTGAGGATGTGTTACATAAACTTCCTCAAATATGTCACCATTCAAGAAAGTAGTAACAATGTTTGGTTAATGTACATCCTAACCAAAATGAGCTGCCAATGCACATAGAAAACACACAGTAGTCATACGACAAGTGGGAGAAAAAGTTACTTCATAATTTATGTCTTTGTAGTGTGCATAGCCTCTTGCAAAACAAGTGGAGCCTTATGGCAATCAACCTCACCATCCGGCTTGCATTTCAACTTGTAAACCCACTTTGTACCGATGGCCTTTTTTCCAAGAGGAAAATCACCTAAAGTCCAAGTGCATCATATCATTAGGAAGGGAATGGGGTCTAGGAGGGCCTTTTAAATTGCCACAAGGCTATAAAAAGGATTAGATAATGTACAAATGGAAGGTTGACATGTGTCCCAAAATGGTGGGTATGCCAGAGGGTTTAAAAGATTCCAAGAGGAGTTTTTTTGGAAAGATATGGACGTCCATTTTATTTATGGAGTGGAAAAACCACTAGCTGTTTTGAAGGGCCATCATAGCTTTATTAAAGTGAGTGTGAATGTAATTCAAATTTGGCCATTGGATGGTGATGGGATCAAGGGTTGAGGTCCAAGATCCTCAATCTAAGAGAGGGTACAATCTGCACCCTTGGATCTTTGCCTAGATCAAGGGACCTCATGAAAATGCTCTTTTCCCTTGAAGGGTTGACTCCCAACCCTTGGATCTTTGCCTAGATCAAGGGATCTCAATCACAGGTGCCCTCCCACATGCCCCCACTTGCTTCCAGATCCCCCCAATATCTATATTTTATTCAAAAGTCCATCATGCTTGTCATTATTCCCCTCCACATTTCCATGTAATGATTGATGTCCCCCTCAACTTTCCACATCTTGTGCAGCTCTCCAAGAAATTATTTTAAGAGCTCTCACTTAAAAATACTTTCCATTTTAACCTTTAAAGAGGAAAACCATCCTTTTTTAATATATCAAGTTTAAAACCACTCAAACTACAGCATTGACTTGTAGAAAACCATGGAAAGGCCCTTATTATTCTTTTTATTCTCACATCTTGGTTTTAAAGAGGGATTTCAAATTACTTTTAAGAAAAAATTAGCCATTCCTTAAACTCCCAAATAAAGAGGTCCTCCTAGACCCCATTCCTTTCCTAATGTCTGATTGCATGGCAGCCACCCAATTTTCTAAATTCTCTGCTTCATCAAAAGACAAAGGTTCCTTTACATCATGTAAGCTAGACATAGCCAAAGCATAACAAATTGATGATGCATGGAGAGAGCCTGAACAAGTACGACTAGAAAAAGGTGCATCCAATTTACTATCACGCAATGTATGCACCACCATTTTGGCATACCTCTAGCTTGCTCATTTTTAGTGCTTTCCTCATCAAGTACATCATGTACATCTACATCATTACTAGGCTGATCTATAACATTTTCAGAAACCCCCATTGGAATAACATTTGCCTCATTGGAATTTACTTCCACCCATAAAAAGAGGCAACAAAGTGTCATAAATGTCCTATGAGCTTACATTACTGTCTCTAGTACATGACAGCAAGGGCTGAACATAATCTTCCACAAACACAATAGCCCGTGAGACCAATATATGCGTTGTTTGTGGAGGATACAATCAGTAACCTTTGCTTTCACCACTATAACCAAAAAAAAAACATTTGACAGCCTCATCATCCATTTTTTTACGCTATGTTTGTGGCACCAAAGCATATGCCAAACAACCAAATATACGCATGTGCTCAATAGAAGGCTTTCTATCATGCCATGATTCATATGGAGTAATAGACCAAAAAAGTTTTGTAGGACACCTGTTTAGTACATAGGTGGCACACATGATGGCCTCAAGCCAAAAATAATTTGACAAAGCTTGACTTTTGACCATACATCGTGCCATTTTTGTAAGTAATTTGTTTTTCCTCTTAGCAACACCATTTTGTTGAGGCGTATAAGGCAATGTTCATTGGTGAGACATATACTCCCCCCCATGATCGGAACGGAGGGTGCCCATAGTATATTTCAAGACATTTTGAGCCATAGCCAGATATTGTTTGAAGCACATAAATACTTTTGACTTTGCTTTAAGCGAAAATACCCATGCATGCCTGGAGTAGTCATCAATGAAATACATGAAATAAAGGTAAAAGTACGAAGCTTGCATGGGCCCAAAAACACCATGGAATACGGGCCACATAGTTTGATGGTTCATAATGTTGCTAGAATTTGATTTCATTGTAGTGGTTAATAAAGAGACTACACATTAGAGGATAGACCATTTATCCCAATTAATACATGGAGAAGCACCTTTAGGGGTTGAGGATTATTTTCTTGACTTTTATCTCTTCAATATCCACATCGTACTAAATTGGAGTGAACATGTTAAACCATTACTCCCCACTAGTTCTCTACAAACTGAAAGACAACCATCAGCCATTGAGCAATCTTGCTCCTTAGTGCTAATAGATGGATGTTTATACACGCATGGAAAAAATGGCATAGTTAGGTTATGCATTGATCCATCCAAGAAAGAAGTGTACTCGAAGCAAGCTCATGTATAAACTATGGGTATTCGCAATGCCAAAATAGAAATGTACTAGAGATAGACCGATCCAACTTGGGGTGTATTGGTCTCACATGCACAAAAGAGTCCACAACTATGTTAGTTCATGTGATGCTTGTGCAATCTGGAAGCCAATCAAGCATGCTGGGTGGAAGCAGGAGTGGGTGGACACAATAGCTGTGTCTGGGACATCACTTTAAGGAGAGTGAGCAAGCTAGTAATTCTCGTCCTTTGAAACTTGAAAATCTATTTTTTGGGACTACTATTTTTTAAAACGTGGTCAGACTCACGAAGTACAATTTCATTAGGGCAAGTAGATTTTTTGAAACATCTTGCACTCTGCAGCGTCTGTGTTCTCGCAGCTATGGAACATTGATCTCTCTCTCTCTCTCCTCTCTCTCTCTCTCTCTCTCTGTCATAACTATTGCCAAGATTTGGCTACCAATTACTGAACATTATCTATCTGATTTGCTGCCAATTATGTGTTTCATGGCTGTTTGTTATCGTTATTCTTTGGCAATGGCTAGTTAATAGCTTTCAAATTTTGGCTGGTAGCTATCCGTGTTTTATAGATAACTCTTGCCACACTAATAGCTATCAAATGCATTTTACTTCATAGCCACCGACTAGCTATGTTGTACCATCTTATAACTAGTCAAATATATGTCGTAGTTGTTCACTATATTGGCCAGTTGATAGCCGTAAAAGTTTGACCGGTAGCTATGTGTCGTTACATAACTTTTGTCGGGCTTTTTGATTGGTATTGATATTGATAGCCAATAATGACTATTTTTGTAATTACCTACTTGTTGATAGTGATAGATACTAATATCTGTTCTGTTATTAGCATTTGTGTAATAGCTATTGATCAGGTATTTGGATTAGGTGAAACTATTTTATAGCTAGTGATTTCTGTAAAATATCTCTTGATAGATCTTTGATAGCAATTGATAGCTGTTCATGGCTGGTGATTGCTATTTCATAGCCAAATTTTGCTTTTTAATAGGTAATCAAGATATTTTATGGCTAGTCAATGACATTCTATGGCTAGCAATGACTATTGATAGCTAATAATCAAGTATTTTCTTTAGGATGAGGTAAACCAAGTCAAGCTCTTTTAGTAGGCCAATTTTGGTTTTTGAAGCATGTCAATCCGAGTTACGGGTCAAAAGTTACAGGGAAAATAGTGAAAAATCTTCTCACAACTACACTGCAAGAAGAGATGGTAAACAGGTGAATCAAATGAAAAGAGGTAATCTTGGTCTTTTTTCATAAAATAAGATATTTGGAGGATAAAAGACACAAGCATGTGAATGTGACACCTCAAAGATGCCTTAAAGGGAAAGACACACAAGTTGGGACCCCCTGCTGGAGCCACACAAAAGATGCCTAGGTGGGGCGCACATACATCATGCACCCACATGGAGCCTCAACGACCAAAAATGCTGAATTTCATGATATTTTGAGTCCTAATATTGCCCATTTTAAGAAATATCCAAAGAACATTTGATTTGGGCTAATTCTTTAGCCTAATCAAGTGATTATGTAAAACATGGCTCCCTCACCTATAAAAAGGGAAACCTTCTCTTCATTGGGGGCAAGTTATGAGTGAGTGAGAATAGCTCAATTCTATAGTGACACACTCATCTTAGTGCCACACTTTTTCTTGAAGAAATGCTGAAGTCTTGCCTCATCTTCTCTCTCCATTAAGGTGGTGGTGATTGCTCTCATGTAAGATATATGTTGCTAGTTTTTCTTTCATTTGCATATCTAGTCCAATACTTGTCTCTAACTCTATCTCCGTCTCTCATTACCTATCGTTAATACCACCACCACACTTAGATCTATCTCTAATTCTATCTTTACTCCTCCTTTCATCTCTCTTGTTGTGTCCTAATTGTTTCATTGGAAGGTATTCAAGCAGCAATCTTGTCAATGTAAGGGGCACAACCTTCTTGTGGGAAACAATTGTGTGCACAAGGTTAGTAACTATATCTTCATCTTTCCACAAGCATCTCTCTCTCTTAAGGTTCTCATTCTCTTCCACAAACTCTAGAATCTCCTTGCTATAGGTACTTCTCCCCCTGCAGTATCCTTATTTCCTAAGGGCAACAATATGGCTTGGGAGAGAAACTCTCTTCTTCTTCTCCTTTCACTTCTTTCACACCTTTATCTTTGAACATACTAAGTATATCATTGATGAATAAACATAATCCACATGGAGGCAATTTCTTTCATTTCCATTCTATGCAATATATTAGGGTCAACATTTGGATTAGTCGAAAGATTCACTTTCAGTAACACATAGTGTTTCTATTTGGTCCTGAAAGGCTCAACGAAATACTTCTCTCACCAGATCCCATCACACTACCTATTATTGACTATGAATTCTCTTTTGATGTGAATGTGGTTATTTTACTATGAATCAAGAGGATTTGTACTCACAACTAATCCCAATTTCTAGACAAATCATATACATTATAGTAAGCACAAAGCTACAGTTCCAAAGAGCAATCCTTAGCTTATTTGGACAGCAAATATTAAATATCATTAATTCATCCATTAACCCTTTTATCCTACCCATGATACGATATGATCGTAATCTTGATGTTTTCATTTTTGTTTTGTTTTGACTATCTTTCATGAGTTCTCTCCCTCACGTGTGTGTTTGTAAGGGAAAGTGAGCGACTTCTTTGGCTACATTTCTTCTTTAGCTCTAGAAGCTATGTTATCTACATCTTAGCTCCTTCTCATAACCCTTGAGCTTCCTCACAAACTCTCACAGCAAGAGGCTCGGTGCCTTCCTGGCAAGACCGTCGACTTCTTGACAACGTGTAAGTGGGCTGACACTAAATTTACTAAGTCATACCTTTCTGCATCAATGTATTGCAATTTGTATCTTCATCATCAGCTCCGTGTGCAATTACAGACCTTCTTGTCAACCTCCTAGTAGACAGACTGTGCCCATGCTTTCCATCTCTTGAAAGCTTTCCCTGTTTTACCTTGTCCTCTATGTCTCCAATTGTTGCCTCTAGAGCATCATCAGGTGTCTCAGAGATCCGTAGAGCTGCAATGGAAGATGTGATTAAACTAGAAGTACCTTCAAAGCTACTTAATATCTATCTAGAAGCTGGCTAATAACATCATATTAACTCGCTAACATTTGTCATACACCACCTAAAGCTCTGTAATACTTTGCCAACAACATGTAGCCATAGCATGGCTGGAGAGGTACACAACTTGAGACTTAGCAAGAAACTCTCATACCTCACCTTTGCTTTGGAGACCATCTTTTGGACTTGTGGAGCAGCCCGTAGCAACGTCACAAGTACTACTTTTTCCAATTACTGGTAGCTGTGAATTCTTGAAGGGGCTGCAAGAAGACTTTGCTAGGGATTCTCCCCAACAATCAGAGCCTACTGTGGATCCTGCCAACTGCATTGTATCTCCACCAAATGTCTTCGTTGACTGCATTGTATCTCCACCAGATATTGTTGCTGGTGTGAACATACATGTGGTTGGAACACAATCATCTCTACTATTACAAAAAGATGCCAAGCAGCAATTAAAAAAGGAATTCAACCTTTTGGAAACAAAGTCAAACTTTTCAACAAATTATTGGATAGCTTTTGGTTGTTAACAACTAGAAATACTTGCTGCATAGTGAACGAGAAAAGATTTACCACACACAATCAAGAGCTATTAGGGAGCTGATTAACAAGTGTCAAGTAGCATTTGCCTGCTACTAGCTCTCTAAACCTAGCAAATGGCTATAACCCACTAGCTTGTTAGAGCTATCTATTAGGAATTTTTAATATCACGTAAAAATATTTCTCAGAATTAGCTATAGCCTATTTTCTTGCAAGCTATGAGCAGCAATTGGTTATACATAACTAGGCACTACTGGCCACATAGTAAATAAGAGTATATACCACACAATCAACAGCTAATGTGGAGTTTTTAAAAAATCATAAAGTAGATTTTACCAGTTAGTAGCTCTCTAAACCTAGGAGGTGGCTATCACCCACTAGCTATGAAAAACAATAGCTACCCAATAGCTGGTTAATACCTACACAATAGGTAGCTATCACCCACTAGCTATTAAAAAAAATAGCTACCCAATAATAACTGGTTAATTAGTACCTACACAATAGCTACCTAATAGCTGGTTACAAAAGCAAAAATCTCTCAAAACGTGGCAAATATCTATTACCCACTAGCTGTGGAAGACAATAGATTCTTAATAGCTGGTGAGATAGCTACTTCTAGCTAATAGCTCTCAAAACATTCCAAATAGCTATTGCACAACCCAATAGCTATGGAGGACAATAGCTACTTGATAGTCGGTTCTAAGCTGTCTGTCAAGCAGCTATTGATAGCTGGCCAGCTAGCTACTAAAAGCTGATAACTCTCAAAACCAGGCAAATAGATTTGAGCTAATAGCTATGGCAGGAAATAGCTACCTAATAGCTGGTTATAAACACTATCAAGCTACTTCCAGCTAATAGCTCTCCAAAATTGGCAAAAAGCTATTACCCACTAGCTATGGAAGACAGTAGCTACTTTCAGCTAATAGCTCTCCAACCCTGCAAAATAGCTATCACCCACTAGCTGTGGAAAATAGCTATCATCCACTAGCTATGGAAGCCAATAGCTAACTCATATAGCTGACTAAAATCTTTGTCACACGGCTATTGATAATATGTCAAATAGGTATTGCTAGCTAATAGGCCATCACCCACTAGCTATGGTAGACGATAGCTACCTAATAGCTGGTCAAAAGCTATCCGAGAAGCAACTTTAGTCAAGTTTGGGTCTATAATATCTACACACTATCAATAGCTGGTCAAAAGCTTCGGGACCAGCAGATATGTAATAGCTAGTACCCAGCTATTATAGAGCTATTAAATTCTAATAGTTAGGAATATTGGTCACTAGTGAATGAGAAAGTATTTACTCACACAATTAACAGCTATTTTGGAGCTATTTAACAAGAGCCAAGTAGCTATTACCAGCTAGTAGCTCTCTCTAAACCTAGCAGATAGCTATCACCCACTACCTATGGAAGCCATGGGCAAACTAATAGCTGGTTTAAAGCTGTATCTAATAGCTTTTTACAAGCTTGTGATAAGTTGCTATTGGTAATTGGACAATAAGTTGTATTAGTAGCCAATAGCTATCAAATAGCTAACTCATAGTTGTACCTAATACAGCTATTGGTTACTAATACAACCTACTACTAATTACAAACTATTTGACAGCTTACCACTAATTACAAGCTATTGACAGCTATTGGTTACTAATATAATTTACTACGAATACAGCTATTTGACAGCCTACTGGCTACTAATAAAGCTTACTACTAATACTTTTGGTTACTAATACAGCTTTTCCTTCCTTTGGAGCTTGAGTAACCAGAATTGGGAACATACCTATTGGAGTAACTTTTTCTTCTGCCACAGACGTTGTCTTTGCACCAAACATCTTCTTCTCCGAAGCAGGGATCTCTATGCTGCATATCGGTGCCAAGCAGGAATCGCTCAGCGTGGAAAAAGTTGTGAAACAAAAATTGTGATAGGGGTGTTGGCAAGGTAGCATGCAAACACCCACAGTATTTTATCCTAAAGATCCCCAGAGGTAGTGCACGGCTCGTCAATAAATATAATGCCTCGACGTACATTTGACATGATTGGAGGTGATGGAGAGAATACAGGTGCTTTTCCTTGTTGCAATTGTAAAATTGCACTGCCAAAAAAAGCCTCCTACTTTTTGAGTCTCGCCAAGAGCACATTCTTTTGTTGCAGCCTCTCCTGATCGGACAAAAAAATTCTGCAAAACTGTTCAAACACAATATAAGAGAAACAATGGTATCTTCTTGGTGTTTGCAAATCAACCTGTATGGCTGCAACATCGTTTTTTTTAGATGTGCCAGCCTCTGTGACACCAAGAACACCGAGAACTTGCAAGTTAGCACTGATCACAGCTTGCAACATCATCACCCTCTCCAACGGCACATTGCCACTAGCCTCAAGCGTAGCTAATTATTCTCGTGCTTCCCATAACTGTTTCAAGAAAGTGTGTCCCTTTGACTGAACTTGCACTTCCACTTGTGCTTGCTGCATTTCTTCAGAAATCTGCCATATTTCACTCTCAAGCTGCCTAACTTTAGCTTGTACATCAAACCGCATGATATGTGCCAGCTCTACATCCCAACTATTTGATGTATCCACACTCGCCTTTGATGATTGAGCTACCAATACTTACTTGCACCCTTTTTTCCCATCATTCATGTGCGTCATTACTCTAGACATCTTGTTGGAGAGCCCTTGTTTATGTGCCCCTAGTCGAGTAACTGAGTTCTCAGCCACAACAGCCCAAGCTACCCGATATTTGGACTTGTCAAGAGACAAGTCCGCCCTCTGGTACTTTTCAAATGCAAATGCTTTGCCAAACCAGGTAGCACACTCACCGTTTATAGGTAACTCCTGGTAAACCATCTGATACAGCATCATGAATTTATCATAAAGCTGTGACCGTATGGTTTGAAGCTTCACCTTCTGCCCTTTGGTTTGTAGCACCGTGAGCACGGACAACCAGTCTTTCTCTATAACATCCATCAAGTGTGGGTTGTCAACCCCGTCCAGGCTGAGGTTGTAGACTTCATGGAAGTCTTGTCTTGACATGCAAAGTTTTATATGCTGGATTCTAGTAAATGGAGGTGGATTCCACCTGAAATATACATATAAAACCAGTTTTATAATTAAATGACCCATCAAAATAACATTTTTAATCATCATTTCACCACAAGAAGTAACTAAAAACATATACAATCTCCTAAGAGGAAGGATTTTTGCACCAATAACAAATCCTAATGCTGAAACAAGACTCTCTATGTGTAGGTATGTGTGTGTGTGTGTGTGTTCCTATCAATGTCCATGGATATGCATCATGGAGCAAAATGAAACAAAAAAAGAAACAAACAATGGTCATGGTTGGGTGGTGCAGCTATCGGGACATGAAGCACCTTGTAATGGTGACAAGGAAAAAAGCAAGCAAAACATGTCCAATCAAAGGTGGCAAGCTTGAGACTAATCTACCCTGTTTTAAACATGCAATACTTTCAGTTGTGCATGTGTGTGTGTGTGTGTGTGTGTGTGTGTGTGACATAGAAAGAGAGAGAGGATGGAAAATATTGACCACCCTACCTCAGAGAGCGAGAGAGGACCTGAGAGACATGCTACCCTTCTGTTGCGTGGCTTGTTGCTGCCTGTTGCTTGAGATGAAGAGAAGCTACATGAATGCCCTGAGTGTGCTGCCTGTGCTCAACACCCACGCAAGTACGATCTTTTGGGACCTCTCTCGCACGTACGAGATTTGGTGTTTTTTTCAAGTATTTTTTGAATCCAAAAATTTCAAAGGGGCTAACAGCTAATGACATAGTTAAGTGGCTATTAAAACACAGCTTTAGAACCATAAAAGTGTACCACGCAGTCATGCTTCCATCCTGCTACAATGTTCAGGATAGCAAAAGAACCAAAGTGGGGAAAGCTTATTGTGGATTATATAGAGCAAGGAGTCTTGCTAGAGAACTTGAGCAGAGCTAGACTATGCTCAATCCAACATGAAGCAGAAAACTATGTTATTGTAGAAAATCACCTTTATCAAAGAGGGATAGATGAAAAATTGAAAGTTTGTGCAACAGAGTATGAGTACCTTCTGATACTTGAACAAGCACACACCGGTCCAATCGGAGAACAATTTTTCTATGACAAAACAACAAAATCGATACTCCTTATAGCAATTTGGTGGCCTACTCTACTAATGGATGCAGATTACTGTGTGAAGCGATGATGGTTGCCAACAAATGAAGGTACCAATGCAACATGATGAAATTCCATAGCACGGGTTTATTCCAAATGGGAAATAGACTTTTCTTGGCCTATATTGCCATCGTCATATCAGACGCATGCTCAATACATTATTGTGGTGTTGGACGGATACGCCGCGACGGACGTCAACACAGTGAGAACTCGCCTAACAAGATTTGTCCAGCTAAGGACGAAGATCGACCCACAGGCGCGTGGAAGCAAGCATAGGGTGTCAACCTACACTCGATCGACTCCTAACTAATTCCTACAGAGGTCCTGGCCCAATGTCTAAGTCATAGCCTTTCAGAGTGCATAAGAGGAAACTTCCTACAATGCTTTCTAGAGCCGAACACCCATCAAACAATCTCGAAACACCATAGAACTTGAAGGAGACCCTACTAACACCAATAGGTCGCTCTCCCTAAAGTCTATGAACCAAAACCCCAACCCAAAAACCCGGTGCAATATCACGTAGGATGTCTGGCCAAAATTTACAGGTCTTCGTTTCCGAAATCTAAAGTTCCTAATGTGTACTCAATGCGAATGCGTGGATATGCTACAATGCAAAATTGGACAACGTATGCTTACCAAATCACCAGATGAAGCTCGTAGACGGAGCTTGCAAAACCAAACCGTACGCGCGTAATGTAGGTATCGGTGCGTAGCTCTCGTAGGGGGAAACGCGTTTCACTTCTCCGCACTCCATTCCGACCACCGGTGCACACGTAGTGTCAAGATGAAGCTCACACTCTCTCTCGTACACAGTACGC
Organism: Adiantum capillus-veneris; assembly: GCF_014529385.1. Lineage (NCBI taxonomy): Eukaryota > Viridiplantae > Streptophyta > Polypodiopsida > Polypodiales > Pteridaceae > Adiantum > Adiantum capillus-veneris. The sequence continues at coordinate 181,378,269 of NC_140932.1, read as the reverse complement.
TCACTCATAGACTTCCAAACTTTTTTAAAATCAAAAAGGGTTTTTTATTAAGGTCAAAAAGTGGTATAAATACCTTACAATTCTCAAACCCTAAAGTTCCAAGTTAACCATCTACTCAATCTAAATGTCAAAACTGGGATACAATCTGGAAACTTCTGTAAGCCCCAATATTTAGAAGGTGAAATGTCGGGTTTTCTCAATGAATGAATAATTACAAAAAATAATAATCTGTCGAGACGTCATTTTCCGTAGGGTGTGTCCAGCTTCTAACAGTCCCCCCCTCCTTGCTCATGCCATCCCCGACATGGCTATTGAGCTGCTTCTTATCTTATGGTTTCTCGCATGTTGAGCAGCGACTCGTATCTTGCATTTAAATCCAGTAGTGTTGGGCCGAATATATCAGTGTTGATGGTGAAGAAGCCGGTGTAGAAAGCTTCTTCAAAGTCCTGGAAGTGATAGGATGGCACAAACATGATCCTTTGATACAATGCATGTATCACCTCCTTGGAAGGCTGACTAGACAGATCGTATGCACATCTGTAAGTATCTTGAAAGAAGAAGATATTGTCTGTCGCCTAGCCTGGTTTGAACATCTCGAAGACTGCCAAAAAGATTTTGTAGATCTTCCTCATCATTATGCAAGAAAGTTCAGGTGAGCCAGTGAACAATTTGATGGTGCCCGTTAGGGTTTTCACCATGTATTGAACACTTAGCTTCGGATACATGGTGTATTGCAGCTTCGGATAGTTTAGCCAAGTGGGTTGGCTTCTTTGTAGTAGCTCCTAAGCCTTCCACATCCACATCCTTGGTAGAGAGCAGTAGCTTAGGTTATCTCTAATGATTTTGGGTGCCTCTACCAAATGGATTAGGTATTGTTGGTACTTCGTCAGCCCTGCCTTTCTCCACCTGGGCTGGGAGTCGACTATGAACTTTGCCCCTTCAGGCTGGGAGATATCTATTTTGTAGAGTGGCACTGTTGGCTCTTCTTTGATTCTCTTTTTGATGGTGGCGGCTTCGTACTTTAGCAAAGGATATGGGAGAGAGGGCTGTAGCCATTCACGTTGAAGGTTGCTGGCGTCTATCTTCTGAATGGTCATGGATTTAAAAACCCTCTGCTCCCATTCCAAGGCTTCCTTGGCCGTTTCTTTGATTTCTGTTTCTATGGCCTTGTGCAGCTTCTCTTCCTCTTCTTGGGTTAGATCTTGTGGCTCTTGAGAGGGTCCTACTAGGATTTTCTCTTTCATGGGTGTGTCCACAGGATCTGCCACATTCTCTAGGTCTATTCCTTATATGGGTGCTGGCCATGTGCTTGCCTTCTCTTCTGCCTGCTGGCCTCTCAGCTCTTCTATCTGCTTTTGGAGTGTCTATTTCTGTGCTTCAGCTTACTCTCCCTTTTCCAGGACGAGATTGCTCAAATCGGCGTTTATCTTCTCCGCCTCCTCGAGATTTCTCTTGATATTTTCTAGCTCATCTTGCATTGCCTTCTGCTCTTCTTCCATGCGTGTTTGCATAACCCTTCTTCCATCATCAACCTTTGCTTCTTCTCTAAGGTCAACTCTTTCTGGAGATCTTTCATTTGTTCTTCATAGATCTGGCTCTCTGAAGTGGTGTGAGTCGAGCTAGTAGCTCTAACTCTGGCAGGAGATGCTCGTAGCCGCTGGATGGTTTGGTCTTTGACTTTAAGCTGGTCCTTGAGCTCAAGGACCTCATCTTGGCTAGCCTCCTGCTCTATTTATGCCTTCTCCTTGGCATTCCGCATTGCTTCAACTTCCTTGGACTCCTCAGCAAGTTGTAGGGTTAGGTTATCCCTTTCCCTCTCTGCATCTGTCAATGAATTGCTGAGTTGTCTATATTGCTCTTCGGCTCCTTGCAGCCTTTGAGCTACTTCCTGATTTTCTCTTTCCATTTCATGGCATCTTTGCAATGCCTTTGCCAGACTGGCTTGCAGTTTTGCTTCTCTCTCTATCTGCCTTTGGCTTTGTTTTTGTAACGTGTCAACTTCAAGCTTTATTTGCACTTCAGTGGATTTGAGAGTTACCATTTGACTTTCTGAGGCCATTGATTGTGCTCTTCGCCCGGTTAGCTTGGTCATCACCACATCCCAATCACTGGTGGGTGGCTGTAGGTCCACTGTATCAATGGCCATTTCTTTAAGCTCCACTAACCGCAGGCTTTGCATTTGTTCTTTGGGCCCCGTGCTTGGCAAGTCAAATGCGATAGTGACAGCCTCTTCTTTTGTATATCTGGCAGCTAGTAGGTATAGAAATGTGTTATATCTTGCTTCATTTGGCTCTGGCTGCTCACTTTTAGGCTTAGCCTCTTCCTTTTGTTCTTTCTCTTGGCTTTGTTCTTGCTTTGACTCTTCTTGGTCTTCAGGTTTGTCTTGCTCCTCTTTCTCTTGAGTCTGTGGAGGGCTACGAGGAGGTGGTGAGGGCGGTGGGCTAGACTCAGGGCTGGACGATGGAGTTTTTGGCTTTTTCTTGAAATCCCTGTCCGCCTTTGTCTTCCTTTCTCTCTCTTGGCCTTCCTGCTTCTCTAGGAGTTTCTGTTCGACTTGATCCACTTCTGCTTCTGTAAATGGTACATGTGGGGTATTTTCCGTTGTGGCATCCAGAATCTCAAAATTCTTAATGTAGTCATCAAATCTGTCTCTGTGCACCCTTCGGGATGATCCCGACATTGCTTCTCGAGACGGCTTCCATAGCTCATTCAAATCTCCTTTGAGGGCTCTTTCGGCCCTGAAACTTTCCATCAGCCGCTCTAACCGTGCCGCCTTCTGTGATTTCGTCTCTTTAAAAGGCTTTTGGATAGATTCTTTCTTCCTTTTCTTCAACTTTAGCTGCTCTTCTTGCACGGTTTCTAACCTGCATTTCAACCTAGTGGCAACCCTTGGTGCTTTGGGTTGTTCCTCTTCCTTATCTTCCTTGAGCCTCAGCCAGTCGTTTTGTGATGGAGGGTCGGGCTATCTTCCCTTGGCATGCAATGCCCCATAAATCACCTTCGTGATTAGCTCACCCGACACGATGTATGTGGGGTTCTTATTGCCCATCTTCACCAGATTATCATGTATATAAGTTGCATAATTGATTACCTTTGGCTTCAGTTTTTTTGCATTGCCCAAGTGAATGTTGTGGCAATTGCAGCAGGCGGCATTCTGTACTTTTGTGGCCGCTTTGTACACATATGGAAGTACTGATTGTACAGCTGACTCATGATTTCCACTTTGGGGTTGGCAATGTCTTCAAAGGTATAGTTGCCTTTCTTTTCAGTTTACACCTTTACTTCGTCTCTTCTTTTGGTTACACTATCCCCTTTGTTGGAGAGGTCTAGTGCAACTTCCACCACTCTCTCTGTGATTAGAATCTCCGTGCCTGGCTTGCCCTGCAGATCCGTAACTCGGGCCACTCTATCTTTGTTGATTGTCGTCACAAATTCCCATACTCTTTTTATGTCAATACCTGTTGGCACAGCTTCAAAATAATTGTGGAGATCAATCTTCTCCAGATACTGTGCCATCTTGCTTCTGACGAACTCATTGATCTCCCGTGGTAGCATTGGTAGCTCTATCACATTTTCTTCGGTGTCTTTGAACACGCCCTGGTAAATCTTTAGATCATTTGACTCTAGCAGATCTTCTTGGATCCATGTGCTGGTTGGCTTTAGAGTTCCTTATGGTATGACGAAGGGCTCTACTTCTTCCAAATAATCCTTTATGGTCATCCTTTTCTTCTTTGCCGATGACTTTGCGGCTGCCATAGATCCTGTTGCACTCAGTGGTGGGCACTCAGTAGTCCGAAGTTAGCGTTTTTTCCATATCAGCTGAGAAACTGAGTTTTAACTACCAAATGACTTGAAAATTGAAAATAAAACTTAAAAGGAACTTGGGCCACTGTGCATGTGCTCATAGTGCAATTTTGGCAAAAAATTTTCATTTAGACATCCTACACGTAGGATGTCTTTTTCTTCAGATTTTGGCAAGACTTGACCTGCTCGTGGTCCTTGGCCTGTACAACATGGCTATGTGCTTGGATTTGGATTTGGGCATCAAAAAGTTTATTTTTGGGCTGATTCAGGCTTTTGGTCACAAATTGGGTAGAAAGTCCACAACAGGTAGCAAATGATGTCCAAATGGGTTGAAAATTGATATATGGGCTCCTTGCACCATGGTAATGGCTCCCATGATGTCATTCTTTCCACAGAAGGTCAAAAACATGCTTGAGACATCCTACACGTAGGGTGTCTATTTCATCAAAATGGCTTGGGATTTGTTCTGTGGGTAGTCCTTGGCATGTGGAACTTGGCCATGCTCTTGGATTTTGATTTGGACAAGATTTGATGTTGGTGAGACCATGTGTAGTGTTTTTGGGCTCAAAAAGTGTATCTTGAAGGTGCTGAAGGTAAAAAATGATTAGAATGGCTTCAAACTTGATATATGAGCTCTTGAAGGTGATAAAAAAAGATCTCGAATGTAAAAATACCCTCTGTAGGCCAAAAATGTCAAATAGACATCCTACGCGTAGGATGTTTGCTTCATCAATGTTTGCAAGTAACCACACAGATTGGTTGGCTATGTGCTCATGAATGTGTTGTGCAAGTTTCATGTGATTTGGACAAGTTTTGGTAGGTCTATGGCTCATTATTGCCTCTATGCCCTAACTTTGCGCTTTTTCATGCATATGAGGTCAATGTTGGTCCAAATGTGATGAAACTTGGTAGCCAGTATCTAAAGGCTATTCAGAAAATGTGTGTGATGAGAAATGTTGGGTTCTGTGCCCAGAAATAGCCTTGAGACATCCTACGCGTAGGATGTCTCCTGATGATTTTTTCCTAGAAACTATCATGGTGCCTGCCCTGAGTCCCCCTGAGTCCCTTTTAAGCCTAATTTAACCAAAAAAGTCAAATGGATAGAAAGTAACTCCCTGTGTGAATTTCAAAGCCTCAGAGCCGTTTTTTGACTTTTGAAGTGCTTCTTGGCGACGATGAATTTTCTTGATGTTGGTCTATATAGCTTCTCGATCCCTTGGGGATCCTTGCTGTATGGTTTTTGTCGACTTTGGCTTCACTGGAGCTCCATTTGGAAATTTGTCGCTCTAGAAGCACCCGTGGTTGCGTTTACATGTCTTCGATGACTTGTGGTGGTCTACCACCATAGGACTTGGTTGTTGATGGTTTAGGAAAGCTACTCGTGAAGTTTGGTGGCAAACGGACATGCAGTTTGGCTGCGAGAGCTATTTGACGCTTTGTGTGTGTAAGGTCTCTGACCCGATCACAAGAGCACCCTTGTACCACGAAATGAATACAATGAAATAAGTTACTATTTTCAGCAGTTTTCCAGATTCTGTCAGTGTCATGATATTTGGAATGTTATAAAGCTTCAAAATGTGAATTAAAATAATTTTTGTGAAAAAATTCCAAAAATAGTAAGTTTTTGGTCACCCGAACCGTCCAGTCTCGACCGTCTTGAAAAACTGCACTCGTACCCCAAATTTGAAAAAAATGCATTTTCCAGCCCCGGGGGCTGCTAAATATGGCAGGTACTCGGGCCAGTACGCCTTAGTTAGAGCTTCGTATGGCAATTTACGGCATCAAAATCCGATTCGTATGACCCGTTTTTGCCTAGAACCAAATTTCCTAAAAATTGTCCGGGGAGGCACCGGGGGCCCGGGACTGTGTGGGAACAGGTCCGAGGCCACTCCAGATCAGCTTTAGCAGCTAGGGGGCGCCCTCTTGCTTTGTGGGAGTCTTGGGAAAGCTGCCAAGCTTGCAACTCAGTCTCAGAACCAGTTAACCAAGCCAACCTGACACTTGGTGGGCAGAGAACTGGACTTGCCATGCTTAACTGGAGAAGCTCCCAAATGCATTTAGCAACCCAGATCGATTTTCAGCCTGTAGGAGCCTATTTAAATACCTGCATACACACACACACACACTTATGATCACACATACACATAGTGCATACACACACACCCACACACATTGGGGAGGTGTTGCCGAATCACACACCTATTGAAGAAGAAGCTAGGAGGGAGGTGCTGCCGAATTTTCATCTCAAGAAGCTCGATTAGATCAGAAAATCGAGAAGATTACCAGCTCTTAATCACGGTAACGACAGTTAATTAATGCTATCTGTAAATTCCTTTCTCTACCATCAAAATTTCTCGTACATTATGTCTATTCCTAGCCGAAAATCTCTATGACTACTCTCTAAATTCTCCTTATTCGTACTCCATTATGTAATCATTATCCCATAGCTGAATTATCAGCCATTCTTCACTCTCGATTAATGATTAGAGCATAATTATCAGAATCTTCTCTCTCTAGATAGCATAGTAATTAATCGGTAAGCTAGTATTTGTGCAGATTGAAGAGAATCACTATTGTAATCACTCATTAACATTGCAGCTTAATTGAATTCATTTTTTTCTTATGCATTAAGACGTAATTAAGGAGAAATTAATCCGTCATTAAGTCTCTAAGAATTGGTTTTTCCTCACACATATGCATAGGGTAAATCTGCATCATCTAATTGCTAGGAAATAGTTTAATCATACTTAATCCAATTCTCTGGTAATTCCAATAATGAAATCCTAATTATTCTTGATCATGTAAGCCGAATAATTATCTTAGAGCCGGTTCCCATAGGATCATGTGCCATCCTTAATGATTGCTTTATGAAAGAAATCTAGACTCTCATATAGGAGGGATTAATTGATGTCACTAATCTACCCATTGGACTGTTATGATGCTGTGAACCTTAGCTCTTTCCCCAAGCTAATCATTTAAAGTAGTGAGAAATGGCCCCGGTTAAGAGGACGCACTTCGGTGGTGCCCATGATCGCGAAGCAGGAACGAGCAATGTCAACGGAAAGGGGAAGGCTCCCATGGACGAGCAAATACCGGCCATCTCACGGGCCATCGATGAAGAAGTGGAAGAGGTAGATCATATTTTTATTCAAGTTGTTAAATTAACATTGCATACGCTAGTTAGGAATGCTCATATCCCCAAACATGTTGGAGAAATCGGACGGAAACCTCGGCATTGAAATCATTGTACATTAAGTTCTAAAGTAGGAAGGTAATGTCTGATGGGTATGCTGTTTGCAAGAGGAAAGAATGTTTGCTAGGGAAAATTTAGCTCGACATGTTCATTTTATTTCCAATGTTGAATCAGTCCTGACCCCCCTACTGATCACAGGGGGTAGAGTTCCTCGTTAGGACTCTTGAATCCACGACATGCTTTCTATGCGGTGGATACCCACGTCTTGCTTTCTATGCGGTGGGAGTGTCCATGACATGCTTTCTATGCGGTGGATACCCACGACTTGCTTTCTATGCGGTGGGAACCCACGTCTTGCTTTCTATGCGGTGGGAGTGTCCATGATGTGCTTTCTATGCGGTGGACATACCTAGTTGTATGGGCAGCTAGGCGACAACGGGAGGAGTGAACTCTCGCTGGAGGGGGGATGTTGTACCTCCAGAACATTGGAACTTTTATGAATAAGTTTGAGTAGAATTTTTACTAGAATTCTGTCTTGGTGTTGTTTGCAATACTGGTTGAAGGGCTGTATTAACGAACAACGTGATTCGGAATTAAACAAGGAATCTTTATGTTGAACAACCTTTGTGGTAGTAATTAGGTCACACAAGGAAGTGTGAGTGTGGGGGCTTGGCTCGGGTTGCCAAAGCCTACGAGATGGGTGGTCCCGATTGGTCGGGAACTCTCTGTCCCCATAGTGCTTACTCGATATTAGTAACGCTCATTGCCCCTAGAGCGGGGAATTCTCGAGAGTACGTGCCTCTAAAACATGGGGAAAAAGGCACTCGAGGCTTCTCTCCTCTTGGAAGGTGGGTCATAGGATCGCTAGATAGTTTAAGTACGCTTCCCCTGCGAGGTGGAGCTAGATCTCGTTGCTAGTAGGCTCGAACTCGACTCACTTTGTGATGAGAGATCGTCCGCTAGTTGAACCTTGAACCATTTTTGTTTGCTTCCGCTATAGATCTAGTGCCCACCAGGTTTACCATCAGATCCATTGTTTGATACGACGGGGTGGGGACCTCACACCTGGTATCAGAGCCTAGGTTAGGCTGGGAAAATAAAGTCGTATTGTTTGAACATTTAAAAGGAACTGAAAGTGTATAGGTAGTTGATCCGAATTCCTTGCATTGGTGTTGCAGGAAGACCCCGTGCTCGAATATCGAAAGTTCCAAGTGTTTGAGCTTATTTATGAGCAAGCTCGAAGATCCCCTGTTTACCAGTTCAGGCGAGATGTCATGGAGATACTGTTGAAGGCTTATACGCCACACTCCACTCGCATTGATAAAGGATGGGAACTTGATTGGACATTTCCAGGAGGGGTTTACTACATCAACGCTCGGAAGCTAGGATGCCTGGCTACCGACTTGAAGAAGATACGTTGGGGAGAAGAGTTGAGAGTAATAGAGATATTCTACTTGGTGCCCACACGATTGGATCAGACTGTTTCAGGCAACTCCAACCAAACCATCAACGACTGGCTCTTGGAGAAGGTCACCAATGTGATTCCAGCAAACCGAGTCAAAACCTTTGGATTACTAAAAGCGGAACTCCGGCCCGATATCTTAGTTTATTATCCCCTCAAGAATGTGTATAAGAACTATTACACGAATGAAGTAGTGCATCATGCCAATACCATTTCCTAGGCGTATGTTATACACAAATCCATAAAGCCTTGTAATAAGCGGTCACCAGTCATTCTAAACCTTGAGGAGTTTCGATTGTAATAAAATTCCATCAATAAAGTGCTTTTTGTCTCTGAATCTCTATCTCTTGATAAAGTGAAGTTTTGAATTTTTATTAAAGTCTCGTGTCTCTTGAAATTCAAGTAATGGTATCAAGAATTTCGTATAACCCATGTAGGTACCGCCTGTTGCTCTGTACTCGGCAGCGCAAGAGAAGAAGCTCCTCCTTAAGCAAGCCTAACCTCCGATCTTTAAGGGCGAGGGGGAAAATGTGGAGAGAGATGCGGAAGTATGGATGGAAGCCATGGACGATTACTTTGAAGCTGCGGAAACCGAACCCGTGAATCAGACCATGCTTGCGATGTTCCGCCTGACTGGCGATGCCAAGATATGGTGGAAGCAACATTGCAGGGACATGGATATTAAGGGATCTTCCCAGTCCTGGGAAGACATCAAAGCTGCGATAATGGGACGTTATTTACCACCTGCCTATAGGACCTTGAGAATGAATGAATTCTTTTCACTTCGGCAGCTGAATTCAACGGTCGAAGAATACTATGCAAAGTTTGTCACTCTTCGGAGATATGCTCCTAAGATGACCTTGGAACAACAGGTGGCGAGGTTCTGTCAAGGAATAATCGATCCCTTGAACACTCGGCTGGAGGCTCTCAGGCCGTCAACACTTCAGGATGCCTTGTTGAGGGCTAAACCTCTAGCTCTCAAAGTACAAAAGGCTAATGAGAATAAGAGGAATCATTGGGCAAAGAGGGCAAGGAACACTGCTTGGGACAACAGACCAGCCAACCAAACCTATAACCAGCGCCCTATTGTGGCTACCACTACAACCATGGAGTTCCCTGATGTTCGATGCTATGGTTGCGGCGAGCATGGACACTACAGATCCAATTGCCCCAGGAACATTCATGCAACCAACGCCAATGCCATACCCTTGAATACCCGTGGGCGTGGCCAAGCTAATGGAAGAGGAGGACACGGAAGAATGAACAGAGGGCGAGGGCGTGGAGCTACCGCCAGAGTGAATGCCGCAGTAGTTCAACCAACTGTGGGTGACAAAGCAGTGGAGAGAGCAACCCTGCATGCTGCAATTGACAATCCCAATGGTTGCGAGAAATACGCAGTCATTCATACGCCAGGATCTCTCAGAGGTGAACAAGTTAACTTCCTTATAGATTGTGGCAGTACTCTTTCATTTCTTTCACCCAGATGCATGAGAAAGCTTAAGCTAGATAAGTATCCGTCAAGCAAACTAGTTGTCGAGTTAGCAAACGGCAAGGAGGTAGTATCTCAACACTCTGCAGGCAAAATTGACTTTGATTTAGGGGGACACCCAACTTCTGCCCAATTTCAAACCTTACCCTTAGGATTCTTTGATGGGATACTAGGGATGGACTGGCTAAAGCAAAATAGGGCCCACATACATTGTGCACAAGGGAATTTTACCTTTACAGATAACTTGGAAAATGAAGCCTTAATCCAGGGGGAAAACGGGAGACCTAAGGCTACTCTAGTTAAGGCCAGCAGACTCTTGAAGGGACTAAGGAAGGGTCAGCAAATATATGCAGTTAAACTCAATAAGGTGGACCAATCAGATACCTCACTTCGACCAGACTGGCTGAGGGAGTATGATGACGTATTCCCCGAAGACCTTACGAATCTTCCACCACACAGAGAGGTAGATCATGGAATTGAGACTATCCCTGGGTGTGAACCTATCTCAAAAAGACCTTATAAAATGTCACTTCTGGAGGCCATCGAACTCAAAGAACAACTTAGACAACTCATTGAGCAAGGATTCATTCGACCCAGTACTTCTCCTTGGGGTGCTCTAGTTCTTTTCCAAAAGAAGAAGGATGGGACCTTAAGGCTATGCATAGACTATCGTGGACTGAACCAGGTAACTGTCAAGAACAAGTATCCAATTCCAAGGATTGACGAACTTTTGGACAGACTCCACGGTGCCAAAATATTTACAAAGATAGATCTAAGGTCAGGATATTACCAAATCAGGATCAAGGAATCAGATATTCCGAAGACAGCTTTCAATACTAGGTATGGGCACTACGAATTCACAGTAATGTCTTTTGGTCTAACAAATGCTCCTGCAAGCTTCAATCGACTTATGCAGGATATTTTTAGACCTTACCTGGATGATTTTGTCTTGGTTTTCTTTGATGAAATTCTAGTCTATTCTAAGAATGAAGCAGATCACAAGGAACATGTTCGCAAAGTACTTGATCTCCTTCGAGAACACCAGCTTTACGCTAAGGAGAGCAAGTGCACTTTTTGCTCACCAAAGGTCAACTATCTTGGATTTGTCATTTTGGCTGAAGGGATTCAGTAGACCCAGACAAAGTCAAGGACATCGTTGACTGGCCTCAACCATCCACTGTCAGCGAAGTAAGGGGATTTCTTGGAATAACGGGATGGTACAGGATTTTTGTCAAGGATTATGCACGTATTGCTGCACCTTTGACGGAACTCCTGAAGAAAGGAATGAGGATCAATTGGAAGACCGAGCACGAGTCTAGCTTTGCTAAGCTAAAAGAATTCTTGGTCTCAGCTCCTATTTTAAAGCTTCCAGACTTCAGTAAAGAATTTGAAGTAGCGACAGACGCTAGTAAGTTTGCTCTAGGCGGAGTTCTTACTCAAGAAGGAAGACCGGTGGCGTATACTTCGCGAAAGCTGAGGGATCATGAGAAGAATTATCCCACTCATGATCTGGAACTTTTAGCAGTTATACATGCACTGAAGTTATGGAGACATTATCTTCTTGGACGCAAGTTTCAGTTGGTTACAGACCACAAGAGTTTAAAGTGGATTTTTACTCAACCCATTCTCAATATGCGACAACGGCGATGGATAGAGCTATTACAGGAATATGACCTTGACATAAAGTATAGACCAGGGAAGGAAAACGCAGTTGCAGATGGTCTTAGCCGAAAATCGTTTCTCGGAGCTATCTCTATTCCAAATAACCCTATCTGGGATAGAATCAAAGAAGCATCCCTCGAAGATCCAGAGTACCAACGTATGGCTTCATTAGTCCAGCAGAATAAGATGCCTGAAGAGAGAGATTACTCTCTTATGGGAGGATGTCTTTACTACAGACATAGACTCTGTGTACCCAGAGACCCAGCTTTAAAGAAGGACATTCTATATGAAGCACACGATAGCCCTACATCCGGACACCCAGGCTATGCTAAAACTCTTCACGCCGTCAGAAGGAGTTATTTCTGGTCTGGAATGAAAGGAGACATACTTCGATATGTGAGGCAATGTCTTTCTTGTCAACGGATAACGGCCAAAAGGATCAAATTACCAGGGCAACTTCAACCTCTTGACATACCCCTGATGAAGTGGGAATGCATCACTATGGATTTTGTTACAAGGTTACCTTCTACAGGAGGTTATGATTCTGTTTTCGTGGTTGTTGACATGCTCACAAAAGTGGCTCATCTAATACCCGTAAAGACGACCTTTACTGCTTCAGATGTTAGTCGGGTATTCATCAAGGAGATTTTCAGGCTACATGGTCTACCCAAGCGTATTGTCAGTGATAGAGATGCCAAGTTTACATCAAAATTTTGGACCTCTCTTTTCCAATCTATTGGGTCACAATTAGCCTTCAGCACAGCATATCATCCGCAGACTGACGGGCAAACCGAAAGAGTTAATCAAGTCATTGAGGACATTCTCAGAGCCTATTGTTCGCAAGAACCAAAGAAGTGTTACAATATCTACCTTTGGTAGAATATGCTTATAACTCTTCCGAACACAGAAGCATTGGAATGTCACCTTTCAAAGCTCTTTATGGACAGGACTGCTTAGCACCACTGAACTTTTCAGATCCAACCATCAGAGTAGAAGCCTCTAGAAAGATGTTAGAAGATATGGAAGCATAGACTAGAGCTATTCGCCAGGACATTCAGGCAGCTCAGAATAGGCAGAAGCACTATGCAGATAAGAATCGTTCGGAAAGGACTTTCAAAGAAGGGGATAAAGTTTTTCTGCGAGTCTGACCTAAGAAAAGCAACTTATCGCTAGGCAGATATAAGAAGCTTAGCCCAAGATATTGTGGACCATTTGAGATCGTTAAGGTTATAAGTGACCAGGCCTACAAGCTAAAGTTACCTGCAAACTTGAAGGTTCATTCCATGTCAGCTTACTCAAACCCTATATTCCCAACCCTGATCAATTCTTGGACTCAGATCAGATAGTCATGCCAGCACAAGGAGTTCTCGAGCTCCAACCTGACTATGTACTTGAAACAAGAGAAAGGAAATTACGCAACAAAACTATCACAGAGCATCTGGTAAATTGGAACGATTACCTTGAAGAAGATGCAACTTGGGAAGACGAATCGACTCTCTTAAAAGATTACCCAAACTCATTCTTGAGATGAGGACATCTCAAATTTTTCACGTTGGGGAGGTTGTAAGGTCTCTGGCCCGATCACAAGAGCACCCTTGTACCACGAAATGAATACAATGAAATAAGTTACTATTTTTAGCAGTTTTCCACATTCTGTCAGTGTCATGATATTTAGAACGTTATAAAGCTTCAAAATGTGAATTAAAATAATTTTTGTGAAAAATTCCAAAAATAGTAAGTTTTTGGTCACCCGAACCGTCCAGTCTCGACCGTCTCGAAAAACTGCACCCGTACCCCAAATTTGAAAAAAATGCATTTTCGGACCCCGGGGGCTGCTAAATATGGCAGGTACTCGGGCCAGTACGCCTTAGTTAGATCTTCGTATGGCAATTTACGGCATCAAAATCCGATTCGTATGACCCGTTTTTGCCTAGAACCAAATTTCCTAAAAATTGTCCGGGGAGGCACCGGGGGCCCGGGACTGTGTGGGAACAGGTCCTAGGCCACTCCATATCAGCTTTAGCAGCTAGGGGGAGCCCTCTTGCTTTGTGGGAGTCTTGGGAAAGCTGCCAAGCTTGCAACTCAGTCTCAGAACCAGTTAACCAAGCCAACCTGACACTTGGTGGGCAGAGAACTGGACTTGCCATGCTTAACTGGAGAAGCTCCCAGATGCATTTAGCAACCCAGATCGATTTTCAGCCTGTAGGAGCCTATTTAAAGACCTGCATACACACACACCCACACACATTGGGGAGGTGCTGCCGAAGCACACACCTATTGAAGAAGAAGCTAGGAGGGAGGTGCTGCCGAATTTTCATCTCAAGAAGCTCGATTAGATCAGAAAATCGAGAAGATTACCAGCTCTTAATCACGGTAACGACAGTTTAATTAATGCTATCTGTAAATTCCTTTCTCTACCATCAAAATTTCTCGTACATTATGTCTATTCCTAGCCGAAAATCTCTATGACTACTCTCTAAATTCTCCGCTATAGATCTAGTGGCCACCAGGTTTACGATCAGATCCGTTGTTTGATACGACGGGGTGGGGACCTCACAGTGTGTCTGATGTCGTTTCTGACTTTTGGTGCCGCTTCAGGTCACCTTTTGGTCATGTGGGCTACATAGACTTGTCGAGCATGTGGAGATGCTCCTACCCATGAATTTTGGTAGCTTTTGGATGCCTTTCCACCGTTTTCCCATTTGGTGGCCACTTGAGGGATTCTAGGAATTAGGGTTTCTCCTGATGGTTTTCTACTGCCTTTGGACATCCAAGACTGGTCTCCTATGCTAGGGTAAGCTGCCGATGAAGTCTCATTGCTTTTGGGTTAGCCGTTAGGTGGTCACTTCTAGTTGTAGGTCTCTACTGCCCATTGTCTGTGTGAACCCTACGCTAGTTTTCGCGACAAAACGACAAACATGCGCAAAAAACTCAAGGTGGTGAGCCTACCTCTCATGTCTGAAGCCCGTCAGGTAGTCGTGTGCGTCGTAGAAGCTACTGGAAGTTCTGCTCGCTTTAGGGGGCAGAAGCTCTCTCTCAAAGGTCAATAGTGAAAATGAGCTTAAAATGAAGTGAAAATTTCTTATAATGGGGGTTCCCGAACCACTTTTCATGAAATTTGACATGAGCTCCCAACTTCTTGTGAGATGCGGTTTAGGCTCAAAAATTTCTTGATTTAGACTTCATTTGCCCTGTTTACCAGAAATTTGGCATTTCGGTCAAAATCTGGCCAAAACTCGCTTTTCGCTTCAGTCTCATAATTGCACCCCCATCGTACCATAGGTTTTCCTATAGTCACTGGTCATCCCCATTATTTTTTTTTCATTACGATCGTTTTTCACCTGTTTTTTGTATTTTTGAAGTTTTTCTGCCGAAAAATTAGCAAAATTAAAAGGAAAATAGCAAATCAAACCCAGAAAATTCCCAAAAATCATAATAAATCAAAAACATTACCACAAACATTACATACACTCACATGCAATTTTTAGGGCCGGATTTCTCTGTTTTACGAATATTTTACTGGAAAAATGTCTATTTCTACTTATATACACACACCTAGGGACTTGATTTGGCGTTTGGCCCCATATACTTGTAGATTCATGCTGTATAAGGGCATATGTACTTGGGTTAGTCCAAAAAAATTTACAATCAAACAACAACCCTTAAAAATAGTCAAAAATCATGCCCTTTTTTGCTCTTTCTATTATTGGGTCCGCATTTGACAATGCCTCCCCCCCTCCTAGCCGGAGTCCTCCCGGGCGACAAGGTATTGCCTCGGAGCATGTGCCGTGCATGGGTTGAAAAAATTGTGCTAATGCTTGGGCGTGTAATGTCTCCCTATTTAATTCATACTCGATCAATGCATGGAAAAATCAATGATGTGCAAGAGAAGGGTATAAGAAAAATGCTTATTGGCATTCGCTGTCGAGGTTTCTGATTTTCTTTGCAAGTAACAGCTGTAACTCTACTGCTCTTTGTTTGATTGTCTTTCGGGCAAAAGTCGCTTGCTTTGCCGCTACTGTTGATATGGACGAAGTTGTCTCTTTGGAGAGAATTGGTTTGGCCGGAATGGCCGTAGACCGTATCTCTTTTGCTTTCCATTGGTAGCTTGTCTTGGTCGGTTTAGGGTTTATTGCTACTGCATTCGGTGCCATTGTTTTTCTTCTCATGGGCATCCATATAAATCGGTTTGTTGGTTTCATATGTAGCTGTCTGTCTTCCGATGTTGCTTGTACTGAAGGGAGTTCCTGTTGCTTCGACTTCGGGATCCAAATGCGAGTTGCATTTGAGTTATTGCTAAGCATTTTCTTTGGGATCCAGATCTGTTTTATTCCCTTGGTTTTTGATTGAACCATCTGCTTTGGTTGAATTCTTCCGTTGTCTTGTTTTCTGTTTGCCATGTCATGTCTATCCTTTCGTATCCATATTTGTTTTTCTCTTGTTGGTAACTCTGATCTGTGCACTGCGGTTGGTGACTTCGTATGTATGTAGTGAGCATGGTTGGCAGTTTCCTGTTTGTTAGCCTTCGGTATCATGTTGTCCTTTAGTGGCACCCTTCCTTTCGGCTTTTTATCTAGTGACTGAATTGCTGGCATCTGATTCTTTCGGCGTTTTGTGTGCTTTCATCCTTGACCAAATAAAACCTGTGTGGGAAATATATTGATGTACTTGTACATGCAATATAGTCCAACCCAATGTTTTCAACGAATGTGATGTACTACTTTCCAGCACTTGTGGAGTAGGATGAAGTTTACTTGTGGACTTGAGCTGTGTGTATAATCCGTAAGAGATTAAATTTGCTCGAGCTCCAAAATCAAGCAATGCCGTCGATTCAACTTGATTGCTACCCATTTTGACTACAATTATTGGCTCCACTGTGTCTTCATCAAACCTCGTTAGTCGGATGGCATTGATTCGCAATGGTGCTCCACATTGTTGTTGTTGTCGCAGAAGTCTTCTTTTTGCAATGCGTTCTTTTGCTCCTGCTTGAGATTCTTCTTGTACCCTCTGCTTCTTCTTCATTTGTTGTTTTCCTTCATGGATTTGTTGAAGCATATCCTGTGTTAGTGGTAAATGATATTTCTTAAATCGACACCCACTAACCAATTGGGTATTTCTTCACCTACTAATGTAGCAAGCTTGACAGCTCCACTTTGTGATGGACCACTAATCACAAAGGGTCCCAACCCTCGCTTTTTTAGTTTCTTGGCATGTTGCTTCAAAATACAAACAAGTACATAATCACCTGTTTCGAATTCTTTCGTGCGCACATGCTTGTCAAAAAACTCTTTTTGTCTTCTCTTTTTAGCCTAGTTCAAAGCTATAGCTCTCAAGGGAAGTTCATCTAGCTTTTCAAGGTCATCTATTCTTGAAGAGAATAGGCGTTTCAAGGTCATCTATTCTTGAAGAGAGCTCATGCCCTGTCCAGTCATTTTGTTTCGCTACTCGTAGGGTTGGAATTAAAAACTCTATGGGTAATATAGAATTTAGGCCAAACACCATGCTATATGGTGTCGTTCCTATCGATGTTTTGTAAGCTACCCTGTATGCCCATAGTGTGGAGTGTAGCTGCTGATCCCAATCTGTTCTTGACTCTGACACAATTTTAGTGAAAACCGTGCATAGTGTTTTATTTGTGGCCTCAGCTTGTCCATTTGCCTGTGGATGGTATGGAGTAGATTTCCTATGTATGACCATGAATTTCTCTAGCAGATATTCAATGACTTCATTAAGAAAATGTGTTCCACGATCACTGACAATTTCTATTGGTAAATCGTATTGTACAAAAACATTCTCATACAAAAATTGTGCAGTGGTCCGTGCATCTGCTTTTTGTTTTGCCTTGGCTTCTGCTCATTTTGTAAGATAGTCCGTAGCCACAATGATATATTGGGTATGGGTACGATATGCAGGGGGTGAAATAGGCCCCACAAAATCAATTCCCCATTTTGCAAATGCCCTTTCCCCCATCATTGGCCGTAGAGTCAGCTCCGAGGGCCTTGGTAAAGATATCCGCTATCTGCTTCTCTGTGCTGACGTAGACCAAGTCGATGTCACCCGCCAACACTCGCTCTCGAACGTAGTGGTAATGGACCTCTATGTGCTTGGTCCTGGCATGGAGCACTGGGTTCCTGGCCAACTGCATGCTGCTGAGGTTGTCACAATGGAGGAAAATCTGCTGGTCCACCTGCACTCCCAAGTCCTCAAGTAATGTGCGTAGCCAAGCTACCTCGCACGCCGCAACTGCTGCACCTCTGTACTCGGCCTCTATGCTCGATAAAGCAACTGTAGGCTGCTTTTTGCTGCTCCAAGTAACAGCAGCACTCCCAAAAGAGAACATGAAGCCACTCGTAGATCTCCTATCAACAATGCTACCTGCCTAATCTGCATTTGTATACACATACAATGATAATGGCACATCTGTTGCATAGAACAATGCGTAGTCAACAGTCCCTTGCACATACCTAAGTGTGCGTCGTACTCCATCCAAATGTGGCTTCCTAAGAAGCTGCATGAACTGACTCTCCAAGCCTACTGTGTAGCTCAAGTCTGGCCTTGTGATAGTCAAGTAGATTAGACTACCCACAATCTTCCTGTACATCTTGACATCCTCAACAACATCACCCTTCTCTGCACTCAGCTTTGCATTCACATCCAAGGGAATAGAAATTGGCTTACAATCAGCCATACCATACTTTGACAACATATATGTCCAAAGCATACTGTCTTTGTGACAGCCATACACCCTCTGGAGTCCTGATCACCTCAATGCCAAGAAAGTAGCGCAACTCGCCCAAATCTTTCATTTCAAACTCCTGTTTGAGAAGACCCTTCACATGGTCAATCTCCATAGCATTGTCACCCACAATAATAAGGTCATCTACATATATGGTAATGACCACAATCCCCACATCACTCTCACGTACATAGAGTGAATGATCAGCATGAGCTCTCCTAAACCCAATACTGACAAGATACTTGGCAATCCTATCATACCATGCTCTAGAGCCCTGCTTCAAACCATACAAAGCTTTGAGAAGCCTGCATACATAATCTGGGTAACCTGGATCGACATAACCAGGTGGCTGATCCATATAAACTTCCTCTTGCAACTCACTATTCAAGAAGGCATTCTTTACATCCATTTTATGCATAATCCATCCTCTAGATGCAGCCACTGCTATGACAGCTTTTACAGTCGTCATCTTTGCCACTGGAGCAAAGGTCTCCTCATAGTCTATGCCATACGTCTGTGCATAACCCTTTGCGAACAGCCTTGCCTTGTGACGCTCAATGTTACCATCAGCCTTATGCTTGGTTTTATACACCCATTTACAGCCAATAGCTTTCTTTCCACTTGGCAATGGCACCAACTCCTATGCGTCATTTGCTTCCAATGCAGCCATCTCTTCATTCATTGCATCATCCCAATGCACATTTCCAACTGCATCCTCAAAACATGTGGGCTTCACATCCTGTATCACCTTAGCCATGTAGGCTTGGTGATGCGCTAGATACCCATCATAAGTCAATTTCTGAACTGGATTTCTGACTCTGTTAGATCTGCGCGGTCCTGGGTCACTCCTTTTCCCTCTAGCATCTTCTTGTACTTTCCTTACACTAGGTGTCCTGGCAGCCGGAATTCCAAACTCCTCATCAAGACTTTGTTCAGAACCATCTCAATCCATGTCTACATGTGAAAAACCTGATGATGCATCAGCCATAAAGGGAGGTTCATCAACTTTTTCCTTTCCTTTCCGTGATACATTCCCTGTACGTGCTGGTGGAGTAACCTGCGTACGTAGTCTACCATTCCATGACTTCTCAACAGATCCACGAGAAGAGGACTCTTGTGGTCCACTCAAAACCTGTGACTGTGGCCTCACATTTTGTACAACCACATCATCTTTTACATCAGCCCCAATAGTGCCATGTGCATTACTATACCAGCTGCTCATCTCATCAAAGACTACATCTATGCTCACTCGTAATTCTCGTGTAGTAGGATTGTAGCACGTGTACCCCTTTTGTTCAAGGGAATATCCCACAAGAATACATTTATCTGCTTTAGGATCCAATTTCCTAGGCAACGCATCTGGTACATGTACGTAAGGTATGCAGCCAAACACTTTCAAGTGTGCCAAATCAGGCTTTGTACCTATAAACTTTTCCTCATGTGTTACATCATGCACCGTAGCTGTAGGTGTCCTGTTCATAATGTACACAGCTGTATTTACAGCTTCAGCACATAAATGATGAGGCATGTTCTTCTCATTCATCAATGCACGTGCAACCTCTGCAATGTGCCTATTAATTTTTCCTTTCTGCGACCCCATTCTGTTGTGGAGTATATCTGCATGTAAACTGCCTGTGTATACCATGCATTCGCAAAAAATCTGAAAAGTCATTGGAGAAGTACTCTCCCCCTCCATCTGACCTCAATGTCTTGATTTGCATATATGTCTCCTTCTCAATCATGACTTTGAAGTCTTGAAAGTGACCAAACACTTCACTTTTGTTACGCATGAAGTAGACCCATACTTTCCTTGTATGTTCATCAATGAAAGAGACATAATACCTGCAACCATGTATACTTGTAGTATCGGTTGGACCCCAAACATCTGTGTGCACCACCTCAAGTGGCTTTTTACATACATTGCGCTCATGTGGAAATGAGCCCTTTGACTGTTTTCCAAACTGGCATGTTGCACACACTTTATGCATACCATCCACCTTGAATTTGGGCAAACCTTTTACAATCTGTTTTGATTGCATGCTGTGCAATCTGTGCTCATTGACATGGCCAATGCATTTCTGCCAAATGTCAACATCAGCCACAACACCTGTGCCCTGTGCAAATAATGCAGCTTTTACCTTAGGCATGTCTACATTCAACGTAAACATTCTGCCCACACATTTGCCCTTTGTGATCAGCTTACAGCCATTCTGGAAATCTTCTACATAACAACCATTGGGATTGAAGCGAACCTTCAAACCCTGCTCAACCATTTTTCCAACAGAAACAAGATTCTTTGTAATGTTTGGGACATGAAGTATATCTGCTAAGTACTTTGATTTCCCACTCTTCGTATTTAGAGGCATGTCCCCTACATGAGTAATGGGGTGAGTTGTGTCATCTCCTGTCTGCACATAGCCTGACACATCTGGTTTGCGCATATCTCTAAACCACTCTCCACGAGAGGTCATGTGATTAGCGGCACTTGAATCCACATGCCAAACATCATCTTGGGTGGAATTCTCTGTAGTCATTGTATTCATTACATGCTACATAACAAACATGCGCTCTTTTTTGCTGTCATCTGCATCTCTGCTAGTAGATGCATAGTTGCCCTGTTCTCTCTTTCCACTTGCTTTTCCCTTTGGACAGTCACGTGACATGTGACCTCTTTCACCACAAGTCCAACATTCTCTGCTATCTGCAGTATGTTGCTGTCTGCTTGATCCTACAGCACGACCTCTTTGACTCCCCTTGCCTTGAGACTGGTTTCCCTTGCCACCTGTATTGTTTTGATTTGATTGACCTTCTGGAAATTGGCCCCTACAACCCCTTGGGCCTCGACCATGACCTCTACCTCTACCTCTGTTGGAGTTAGAATAGAAGTCCTGTTCAGAATTATTTCTGCCATGAGAAGAAGATGTGTCAAGGTTCTTCTCCTCAAGAATAAGCATAGAAATCAAATCTTGGAACATGGGGATGTCGTCTCTTGTATTCATGGAAGACCTGAAATGTACATACTCATCTCCTAGACCATCCAAGCATGCATGGACAATGTGATCGTCTTCCACTGAGACTTTAATAGATCCAAGAGCCTCAATGATACTCTTGATCTTCAAAGCATAATCAATGATTGAGAGGTTGTTCCTCTTAACCTGATTTAGATCTGACTTTAGTTGAAGCTTCCTGGCCTTGGTGTTCACCTGGAACACTCTGCCTAAGTTTTTCCATGCAATGGCGGGGGTTTCAGCATCCTGTAGATAGCCCATCATGCCATCTGTGATGCTCATAGAAAGCCAATACATCACTTTTCTCTGGCCTTGTTGCCAGTCCCTCAAAGCTTTTCTTTGTTCTGCTGTAGCATTTGCCTCGGGAATCTCTGGTTCCTTTTCATTGTCTCCTTCTACATAGTCCCAATAACCTTTTCCTTTTAGGAAATTTGTTATTATGAACTTCCATGCAAGGTAGTTATTTTTCTCAAGCTTCTCAGTAACAATCTGACTGAAACCGTCATACATCTTGAAGCACTAAGACAAAATAGCTGCAATCTGCAAAAACCTGCTATCGTGGTACCTGTAACGCTTTCTACACTCAACGAGTGTCCACAATCAAGCGTACATACAACCACTGTACTTGTACAGTAAATCTCTGTGTGCTGCACTTTGGAGACCTGTTCAAAAACTAGTACGAAAACCCCCCAAAAACATTTTCGCTGCACGGGGCACCTTCGGCATCTGGTCGTGGATTGCAAACGAACGGATTGTGATGCTCTTGCTCTCTTAGCCTCTCTTTCCTGCACCAGGCTCTGATACCATGTAAAGAATGAGGATGCAAGAGAGCTACACAAGACAAGCACAAAGAACACAGAGATGGAAAGCTTCTTCTTCTTCTCACTGAAAAGAGAGTACAAAATGACTAAGTGCTAAAGCTGAAAAGTAGCACATATGTACATGCGGTCACTAAGTGTGAACACACTAGAAGCATACTAGGCTGGCACTATAAGTGTAGTCCAGCTGTAGAATCACTAGCAGAGATCCTCCGTGTCGGTCACCTAACGCGCCAGTGAGTATATGCCATAAGCGGCCAAGACCCGTAGTGGATGCCAACTCAAAATGTAGAGCTCGACATCTCAACACAAAATTGGATCAAAAACTTCCTCAGAATCAACAACAAACATATCAGCATCAATGCCATCTCCCTTACTTAAAACATGAAGTCTTCCACATTCAGGCTGACTGCCCTGATCTGATTTTGGACACTCAGATTGACTCCCCTTATCTGATTTTTGGTGATGTTGAGTCCTATCTTGGTGAGTGGAAGCATGCATTGATGTTGTGTTTCCATCTTGCTCCAATAGGTCAAGAAAACTTGCAAAAATAATGGTTTTTGCAACATCAGAGTATTCTCTAGGAGGACTTGGAACTGAAATTTGATATGGTTTACAAGCTGAATTTTCAAATCTGAGACTATCTGATGCAAAAACATTGCTTCTACACATGTTTTCAACATCATGGTTGTTATTTGGATGTATGAGGTTACGACCAAACATGTGGACCACCGCAGGCAAATTCTTAGAAACATTTGGAGTAAAAGACTGCACCTCGAAGCTTCAAGAAGGGATCAGAGAATTGGACAAGCCTCAACTAAACACTAGGCTAGTACCTTTAAACAAGGTTGGAGAATATTGCGAGGGAGAAGATGGAAACACCACACTACTAGTAGAATTCCAAGGAGTAGTTTCCAAAGCTATTCTTGACAGTGGAGCAGAAGTCGCTATCGCCACCAAGGAAATATGGAAAAAATGGGGAAAACCGGCTTTGAGAGCTACCAGAATGAACTTGCAATTGGCAGATGGATTCATGGAAAAGCCTCTAGGACTCTTAGAAAAAGTAATTGTCACCTCGTGTGGAATCGAGTATGAGCATACGTTTGCAATAGTCGATTTCGACAAAAAGAACAATTAAGAGATCATCTGGGAAGACCATTCATGAGACAATTAAAGATGGTCCAGGATTGGGGTTACAACCACATATACCTCAGACATGGCGAGACTACAACCAAAATACACCTAAAAGACCATAGTTACAAAGATGTGAACCAGACACCAGTGGAAGAGTTTGATTTAGCTACATTGGCAGGGTCCGAACTCCCAGCATGGTTAGGGCAACAAAAAAAGCTATGTATGTGCGGAGCCTCACATTGTGGGAGCTTAAAAAGAGAGTAATGTGTATTAGAAAGAGAGATTGAGGACAAGGATTATACTCTGGAACCTTTTCTTGAAGATTCCTTAGAACCTCTAGAATGGGAACACATACTAGCAACATTGGATGTGTGTACCATTACAGATAGCCCAACATCAAAATTTTGAGATAAGGACGGCTATGATGTGATACCTTATTACATGGTAAGCCTTATACCAGCAGGAGATAAGAGTGTAGAACCACCAGAACAAGAAGATTTTTATAACTCCTTTGAGCATCTGGAGGTAAATAACGATGTACACAACGAGTTTTCAGAAAGCTCAAGCGAGCGTGGGGAGAAAACAGTGAATATCAAGTTTTATGATTTTGCCAATCAACACCCTAGATGCCAGGAACGCTATAGGAATAAACGAGCAGAAAACAAAATGAGAGAGAACCTGATGCCCAGGATAAAAGATAAAACTCACTATCTAATGCTTGTCAAAGTAGAGGATTGTGTAAAAGACCAAATATCAGGCAGAGTCTCAAAAGTTCGAAGGGAAAGAACGCAAGAGGAAATAAGACAAGTACGGAAGGCTAAAACGGAAACAAAATAAAAAAATTCTCAAAAATCAAAACAGGAAAAAACAAAAGACCCAGAGTGGACCAAATTGGAGCGTAAAAATAAATACCAAGAACTAAAACGGTCATTACGAGAGGTATAGACGGTTGAGGGAGAAAGTGATGGTAAGGAGGAGTCAGAAAAAGGAAACATGAATGTATCATCCCACTATCAAAAATTCACCATCCAGGACAGAAAAATCATAATGACACCACCAGTCAGGGAAAGAATAAACCAGGAATCTTACGATGGGCCGGAAAATGCAAAACGGATAGACCTCGCTGATCCGGTGAAAAGCCTCAGCCGGTCTATATCGCAACTGATTTAGAGCATGGAGAAGAAGAACCGCTAACACAACTTCTCAAGAAGTATAAAGATGTGTTTGCATGGTCTTAGAAAGACCTCAAAGGAGTTGATCCGTCGATATGCCAACATACAATTCCATTGAAATCAGATGCCAAACCTAGCAAACAGCGTCCTTACACATATAATGACACATTTGCTAAACGAATCAAAGAGGAGATTGACAAGCTGATGGTTGCTGAAATTATCTATGAAATCGAACATACAGATTGGGTGTCACCTATTGTGGTTGTCCCCAAAAAGAACGAAAATCTACGAGTGTGTGTAAACCTCAAGAAGGTAAATGCAGCCACCAAAAGGGATAATTATCCCTTGTCGATCACAGAACATGTACTTGAGAGGGTGGCTGGGAAAAGGGCTTATTCCTTTGTAGATGGGTTTTCGAGGTATAACCAACTGGAAATTGCAATAGAGGATCAACACATAACAGCGTTTGCCACAAAATGGGAAATATATGCATATAGAGTTATTCCTTTTGGCTTAACCAATACACCAGCTACCTTTCAGAGGTTATTGACTCATGCGTTCAAAGAATACCTGAGAATATTCTTAGAAATATATATGGATGATATTTGTGTACACTCTCTTCTACAAGAGGAACATATTGACCATCTACAAAAGGTATTTGAGAAGTGCAGAACATATCGAATCTGTCTCAACCCGAAAAAGTGTATTTTTATGGTTAGGCAAGGCCGCATCTTAGGACATATTGTCTCAAGAGATGGCATAACCACTAACTAGAAAAAATCAAAGTCATAGTAGACTTGCCCAGGCCTACTAATGCAAAACAGGTTCAATCCTTCATGGGACACTGCGGATATTATCGAAGATTCATATATATGTATGCAGTCATTGCACAATCTCTGTATCGTTTGTTAGTCAGTTTCAACTTGACTCAGGAGTGTGAAACTTCATTCCAAAAGTTGAACGAAAACCTTCTATCAGCACCTGTACTTAAAGCACCAGATTGGGAAAAGATATTCCATGTTCACATTGATGCATCTGCATATGCAATTGGGAGTATTCCGGCTCAACGTGGAGACAGAACAATGGATTTCCCAGTTTGTTATGCAAGCCGACAGCTAAATAGTGCAGAAAAGAACTATACAACCACTGAAACAGAGGGGTTAGGAATGATTTATGCTCTAAAGAAATTTTGGCATTATTTGCTTGCAAACAAATTTGTGTTCTTCATAGATCATCAAGCTCTTTTGTATCTGGTAAATAAACCATGCAATACTGGGAGAATTGTACGTTGGTTTATTTTATTGCTAGAGTTTGCCTTCACAGTGGTGGACAAAAAGGGTGAAACTCATCTACGGGCTGATCATCTTTCAAGGCTGCAAAATGGGGAAGCTTCTGAAGGAGTAGATGATGACATACCTGATGCTTATCTTTTCAATATTGAAATGATACCCAAATGGTCTCAGGAAATTGTTAGCATTCTTTCCTTTGGAGGTAGATTTGATAACAAGGAAGATAGATCCAAACAACAAACAATTCGACAAACAAAAAAGTTCCAGTTGATTGCAGGACGACTGTATTATCTAAGATCGGACAAGATTCTACGATTGTGTATAAATCTAGAGGAATTCGAAGGTTATCTTGAAGAAGCACACATCCAGGATTGTGCATTTCATTGTTCAACAATGAAAACACACCAGAGATTGAAACAATTAGGGGTTTATTGGCCAACTATGTATGTTGACACACATACTTATGTTAACAGTTGTACTATATGTAGTGCCAAACGACCAGTGGATCACGCGACATTGTTTCAGGTAAACATTGCACCCGCATGGAGTCAATATATCATTGATTTCCTAACCACAAGGACAATTCTTGAAAACATAACAAAAGCACGGAAAAGGGCTATAGAGCTGGAGGCTCGTGACTTTAATTTCATTGAGAATCAACTCTATAAGTGAGGAAAGGACAATCAACTTAGAATCTGTGCAAGTGAAAATGAATACCTGATGATTCTAGAACACGCACATGGAGGAATAAGTGGAGGGAATTTTTCAGGCGATAAGACGATAAAAATTGTCTTAACCACAGGAATATGGTGGCCTACATTGCATATGGATGCTGATGAGTTTGTAAAGCGTTGTGACGCATGTCAGTGGACCAAAGTGTTGATAAAGAGAGATGAGATTGCACTACGACCAATGATGGAAGCAAGCATATTTGCAAAATGGGGCATTGATTTTGTGGGGCCTATTTCACCCCCTGCATATCGCACCCATACCCAATATATCATTGTGGCTACGGACTATCTCACAAAATGGACGGAAGCCAAGGAAACACAAAAAGAAGACGCACGAACCCCTCCACAATTTTTGTATGGGAATGTCTTTGTACAATACGGATTACTAATAGAAATTGCCAGTGATCAAGGAACACATTTTCTTAATGAAGTCATTGAATATCAACTAGAGGAATTCATGGTCATACATAGAAAATCTTCTTCATATCATCCACATGAAAATGGACAAGCTAAGGCCACAAATAAAACACTATGCACTGTTCTGACTAAAACCGTATCAGAGTCAAGGACAAACTAGGATCAGCAGTTACACTCAACACTATGGGCATACAGGGTAGCTTACAAAACCTCAATAGGAACAACACCGTACAACATGGTGTTTGGTCTAAACGCTATATTACCCATAGAGTTTTTAATTCCAACTCTACGAGTAGAGAAACGCTTAGAATGAACAGGGCATGAGTTCTCTTCAAGAGTGGATGATCTTGAAAAGCTAGATGAACTACGATTGAGAACTGTAGCTTCGATCTATGCTAAAAAGGGATGACAAAAAGAGTTTTTTGATAAGCATGTGCGCACGAATGAGTTCAAAACAGGTGATTATGTACTTGTTTATACCTTGAAGCAACATGCCAAGAAACTTAAAAAGCGAGGGATGGGACCCTTTGTGATTAGTGACTTATCACAAAGTGGAGTTGTCAAGCTTGCTACATTAGCAGGTGAAGAAATGCCAAATTGGACTAGTGGGTGTCGATTTAAAAAATATCATTTACCACTAACCCAGGATATGATTCAACAAATCCATCAAGAAAAACAACAAATGAAGGAGAAACAGAGGGTACGAGAAGAGGCCCAGGCAGAAGCAAAAGAACGCATCGCAAAAAGAAGGCTTCTACGACAACAACAACAACAACAATGTGGATCACCATTGTGAATAAATGCTATTCGACTAAAGAATTTTGATGAAGACACAGTGGAGCCAATAATTGCAATCCAAGTGGGTAAGCAAATCTAATCAAGTGGACGGCATTGCTTGATTCTGGAGCTCAAGCAAATCTAATCTCTTAGAGATTATACAAACAGCTCAAGCCCAAAGATCAACTACATCCTACTCCACAAGTGCTGGAAAGTAGTACATCACATTCATTGAAAACATTGGGCTAGACTATAGTGCATGTACAAATACATCAATATATTTATCCACACAAGTTTTATGTGGTCGAGGATGAAAGCACACAACACCCCATGTTGTTGGGATAACCGTGGCAAAAAGAGTATAATGTCCAGATTAATTGGAATGCGGAAGAAGTAAAAATACAGCATGCACAAGAACAACAGGTGATAGCCTTTGCTCAGCAACCCCGGAAGAACCAGATGGCAGCAACACAATCACTGGAGAAAGAAGAAAAAGGATGGGTGCCACTAAAGAACAAGAATATACCCATGGGGAACAAACAGGGAATTGCCAACCATGTTCACCCCAAACATACAACAACACCGACCGCAGTGAAAAGATCAAGGTTAGCAACATGTGGAAAACAAGTATGGGTGCGGAAGGATAGAGATGGCATGGCAGACAAACCACAATACAACAGAAGAAGTCAATAGAAGCACACAGTTCAACCAAAAACCAAGGGAATAAAACAGATATGGATCCCAAGGAAAATGCTCAGCAACAACTTAAATGCGAATCGCATTTGGATCCCGAAACCAAAGCAACAGGAACTCCCTTCAGTACAAGCAACATCGGAAGGTAGACACACACTACATATGAAACCAACAAACCGATCAATGTGGGTGCCAATCAACAACACAACAATGACACCCGCGGAAGTAGCAATAAACCTACAAAAACCTCCAAAGCGAAGCTACAAATGGAAAGCAAAAGAGACAAAGTCTATGGTCAATTCCGCCACGACAATTCTCTCCAAGGAGACGACCATGGTCATTTCGACAATAGCGGCAAACCAAAAGACTTTTGCACGAAAGACGATCAAGCAGCGAGCGGTAGAGTTATAACTTTTACTTGCAAAGAAAATCTTCCGACCAAATCAACAACAAACAGGAGACCTCGACGGGGCGAATGCCAATAAGCATCTTGCTTATACCCTCCTCTTGCACAACATTAATTTTTTCCATGCATTGACCGAGTATGCATTATATAGGGCCACATTACATGGCCAAGCATAAGCACAATTTTTTACTCCATGCACGGCACATACACCGAGGTGATACCTTGTCGTCCAGGAGGACTCCAGCTAGGAGGGGGGAAGGCATTCTCAAATGCGGACCCAATGGAAAAAAGATAAAAAAAGGGCATGTTTTTCGACTACTTTAGAGGGTTGTCCTTTGATTGCAAAATTTTCTGGACTAACCCAAGTACATATGCCCTTATACAACATGAATCTACAAGTATATGGGGCCAAACGCTAAATCAAGCCCCTAGGTGTGTGTATACAGGTAAAAATAGCCATTTTTTGAACAAAATATTGGTAAAACGGAGAAATCCAGCCATAAATATTGCATGTGAGTGTATATAGTGTTTTGCGGTGATGTTTTTGATTTATTATGATTTTTAGGGATCTTCTGGGTTTAATTTGCTATTTTCTTTCTAATTTTACTAGTTATCGGTAGAAAAACTTTAAAAATACAAAAAGCAGCAGAAAAACGGTCGTAATGAAAAACAAAAAATATAAGGATATTCAGTGACTATAGGAAAACCTATGGTACAATGGGGATGCAATTATGTGAATGGAGCGGAAAGCGTGTTTTGGCCAGATTTTGACCAAAATGTCAAATTTCTCGGAAACTGGGCAAATTGTTTAGAGAGAAGGAGAGAGCACAGAAGTAGAACCCCAAAGTGTGTAGAATACACACATGAGATGATGTATATATAGAGGGGACCTGGGTGCCATATATAGAGAAGCCATATATTGAGTAGCTTTACATATAAGCTCAACACCCCCGCTCAAATAAGGGTCCCTAACTGTGGGTGAAAAAACCCTTGGGGGATCAAGGGAAAAACCCACAGCTCTATATACACCCACCGTTATATTATAAAAATCATTGAATATACAAATGTTTTCGAGGAGCTACATCACTCCTTTTACAATGAATGTTTTATGAGGAGTTACATTACTCCTATCCTATCAAATACAATAATGAATACAAAGGTTCAATAAAGAGGTGTAAAAGCTATCAATTAGCTTGTAATCAAAAGTGTCTCCGTGAATCTGCTGTGTAGCTTGTCATCAATACCGCATCACCAAACATGTCTTCATGTTGTCATCAATATGGCATCACCAAACATATCTTCATAAATCTTTTATTGTCACCAAGTTTGTCTTCATAAAATCAATTCTTTGATCAATCCTACATAGATCATAGACTCCAAAAAAAAAAACATGTCATGAAAATTATTAGCATCGTTAATGAAATAATTACGTTCACAATGCCATAAGAGATGGTTCGCGACGCCACTCTTGTGACGACATATATACGCACGATAGCATATGGTACATAAAGTATAAACGTAAAAGTACAAAATGTGTGATTACGTGATACAAATGATATGTGTATATACTACATAAAACAACATTTATCTATGTAGTGATCAATGAATACCATCAAAGTATTAACAAAATATCATCATTATATCAATAAAAATGAATAAATGATCATGGTATCAACGAAAAGCATCATGATATCACCAAGAATAATCATTGTATCAACGAAACAACATCATTGCATCACCGAGAATAACCATGGTATCAACGAAACATCATCATGGCACCACCGAGAATAACCATGGTATCAACGAAACAACATCATGGTATCACCGAGAATAACCATGGTATCAACAAAACATCATCATGGTATCAACAAAAATCACCATGGAATCAACGAAATATCATCATGGAATCATCGAGAATCACCATGGTATCAACGAAATATCATCATGGCACCACCGAAAATAACCATGGTATCAATGACATATCATCATGGTATCAACGAAAATCACCATGACCAAAGTATTAACAAAACATCATCATGGTACCATCAAAATCACTATGGTATCAATGAGAAATTATCAATAAAACGACATAAACTATATCTCTAAAAGAATAATTATACGAGAATCAATGAACGAGTATATCATATAACAAAAGATCATGTACCAACAATAGCTCGATAGAATTTGGATGATCATCAACGGCTCGACTGAATCGGAACGATGTGTAACTGGCTTCTGCAGCAAAGTTACGTCAGTAACAAATATATGATTGATGAAGAAAAATATAATTGAGAAGTTTTCAATTATGAGAAAAATCAAAAGCAAAAAGTAAAATTTGATTTTCAAACATATTTGCAGTCCGAGACGATAACCCAAAATCGGTGCAGAATTTAGAGAAACTTTCTTCTGCAAAGTTATGGACCACATCGATTCCAATCCCCATCGCGGGTAGTTTCTTTTGCAAAGTTGTAGAACACATCGATTCTGGTCTCTCACGCGGGTAGTTTCTGCAAAATTGTTTTCAATAAGAAGAAAAATAAAAAACAAAAAACGAAAATTGCTTTTTAGGTATGTATGCAGTCTGCGAACGATAACTCAAAATCGGTGCAGAATTTAAAAACACTTTCTTCTGCAAAGTTGTAGACCACATCGATTCCAGTCTCTCTAGCAAATAGTTTCTGCAAAATCGTTTCTAATTAGCAAAAAAATCAAAAACAAAAAGCGAAAGTTGCTTTTCAGGTATGTACGCAGTCCGCGAACGATAACTCAAAATCGGTGCAGAATTTGAAAACACTTCCTTCTGCAAAGTTGTAGACCACATCGATTTCGGTCTCCCCTCGAGTGTAGTTTATGCAAAATCGTTTTCAATTAGCAGAAAAATCAAAAACAAAAAGCGGAAGTTGCTTTTCAGGTATATACGCAGTCCGCGAATGATAACTCAAAATCGATGTAGAATTTGAAGAAACTTCCTTCTGCAAAGTTGTAGACAAAAATTGAAAACAAAAACGTACTGCTCTGATACCATGTTGAGAGAGAAGGAGAGAGCACAGAAGTAGAACCCCAAAGTGTGTAGAATACACACATGAGATGATGTATATATAGAGGGGACCTGGGTGCCATCTATAGAGAAGCCATATATTGAGTAGCTTCACATATAAGCTCAACACAAATGAAGTCCAAATCAAGAAATTTTTGAGCCTAAACCGCATCTCGCAAGAAGTTGGGAGCACATGTCAAATTTCATGGAAAGTGGTTCGGGGACCCCCATTATAAGATTTTTTCACTTCATTTTAAGTTCATTTGTACTATTGCCTTTTGAGAGAGAGCTCTTGCCACCTAGAGCGAACGGAACTTCCAGGAGCTTCTACGATAATCACGACCACCTGGCAGGCTCCAGACATGAGAGGTAGGCTCACCACCTTGAGCTTTTCGCGCATGTTTGTTGTTTTGTCGTGAAAACTAACGTAGGGTTCACACGGGAGAGGACAGTAGAGACCTACAGGTAGAAGTGGCCACCTAACCGCTAACCCAAAAGCAATGAGGCTTCATCGGCAGCTTACCCTAGCATAGGAGATCACTCTTGGATGCCCAAAGGCAGTAGCAAACCATCAGGAAAAACCCTAACTTCTAGAGCCCTGGAAGAGGCCACCAAATGGTAAATCCGCGAAAAGGCACCCAAATGCTACCAAAACTCATGGGTAGGAGCATCTCGACATGCTCGACTAGTCTATATAGCCCACATGGCCATAAGGTGACCCGAAGCAGCACTAAATTTCAGAAACGACATCAGACACACAAAGTGTCAAATAGCTCTCACGGCCAAACTACATGTCCATTTGCCACCAAACTTCACGAGTGGCTTTCCTAGATCATCAACAACCAAGTCCTATGGTGGTAGACCACCACAAGTCATCGACGACATGTAAATGCAACCACGGGCGCTTCTAGAGCGACAAATTGCCAAACGAAGCTCCGCTGAAGCCAAAGTCGACAAAAACCATATGGCAAGGATCCCTAAGGGACAATGAAGCTATGGAGACCAACATCAAGAAATTTCATTGCCGAAAAGCACTCCAAGAGTAAGAAAACGGCTCGGAGGCTCTGAAATCCACACAGGGAGTTTCTATCTATCTTTTTTTTTTTTTTTTTTGAAATAGGGCTTAAAAGGGACTCAGGGGGGCTCAGGGCAGGCACCAGTAGCACTCACTGTAAAAATTTCATCAGGAGACATCCTACACGTAGGATGTCTCAAGGCCAAATCTGGGCACCAAACTCAACATCCCTTATCACACACAGCTTCTGAATAGCCTGTACAAGCTAGCCATCAAGTTTCATCACATTTGGACAAAAATTGATCTCATACACATAAAAAAACGCAAAGTCAGAGCATAGAGGCAATAATGGGCCATAGACCTACCAAAACTAGTCCAAATAAAATGAAACTTGCACAATATACTCATGAGCACATTGCCAAGCTATCTGTGGGGTCATCTGTGAAAAATGATGAAATAGACATCCTACACGTAGGATGTGTAACTGACCAATTTGGCCCCCAGATGGTGATAGCCATTTTTCGGCTTTCCATAATTGCCATAGTAAGCTACCTCACCCTATCAAATCACTCAAACACTGTGGTTACCCTCACCCTTTCACTGTATATAGGTGAGTGTGAGTTAGGGGACTTTTTCCCATATCTCCTTATTGAAATAAAAAACCCTCAATTAGCTAGTCATTGGGCTAGTTGAGCCAAAAAATAAAAAATATAAAAAATATAAGTATATTATGGCCCATGCGTATGTAAATATTTCTTTGTATATAGGGCCTAAATAAAAGATTTTTTCATAATTATTTTGGTATTTATTTAAATATTTCTACCTAGGTGTGTGTTATTTATGCTCTGTACATTGCCTCACCATTACCACAATTTTTCTTACCATTTTTCATACTCTTTATTATATATAGAAATATTTTCATGTAAGCTTCTCTTATATTTGGTGTAACTCCACCCCAACAAAAATCCAAAAAAACTAGTTTTATTTATGTGTATATTTTCTCACTATTGTGATTTTTCCCTTCCTACATCTATTTTGTTTTTTTTTAAAAAAAAATTAGAACACCAAAGATATTTATCTTTTTATGGTAGCCTCATAATGAGAGAGATTTCTTTTGACCCCTTTATATTTTTTTCACTTATATTATTTATATTTGACATGTACATATTTTTTAGACCCCTCAATATTTGATTTTCTTAGTTGTACTATTCACTTATATCATAATCTCAACAATATCTTCAATTATAGACCTACCAAATAAGGTCAAGGATAGGTGGCATGCATACATGCACTATGGAGGGCTCACTCTTGGAGGTATTCAAAAGAATCATCCAAAGAAGGACCCCACAAGGACCTTGTGCAGTGGAAAAAAATGATCGGTTTTGCTGAATTTTTAAAGTTCACTTGCTCTCCGAATTTGAAAAGGTGATACAAACAAAAGTTGTAGCTCGTGGACTGAACTTTTGCCTCAAAGTTTTTCATATTTTTTTGAGCTACGAGCTGTGAGCTATGATTTTATTAGTGGACCCCAGTTTTCCCATGCTATGCAGCCACACTCTCTCTTCCACTTTATCATTTTCCTCTTTCACACACACTTCTCCACTCATCATCCCCACCTCTCTCACCACTCCTCTCTGCACCCTACTCACCTTCTCCTCAACCTTGAAGAATAAGAGAAACCATGGTGAACTCATACCTCCCACACACAATTCCATTCCAAAATTGACCACCTAGTCTCATTTTTCCTCCTCCAAATTACCCATATCTATAAAAAAACCACAAAATTCAGCCTCTTCTCTTAAAAGACAGCATCATGGTGGTTGATTACTCAGCTTCAATTACCTTGTCTCTCAAAGAAGGTCAAGAGTGGAGAAAAAATGTATCGTCAAGGCTAGTGGACCGTCAACAAGTGTCAAAATTGGCCTTACTCAAGACACTTGGAGCATCAACCTTGTAAGAAATCCACCTTTTCTTACCTCTTAAGAGTTTTTCTTCCTTATTTGTATCCTACATGGATACTCCCATTGTAAACATCCAATTCCATTTGTAAATTAATACTAACTCTACTAACACTAACCCACTATGAAAAGTCCTATCACCTCCATTTCTCTCCTCTCTCTTTCCCCACCAACTTCTTGATAATTCCAAACAAAAGAAATTAGATAAATTGCTGAAAATCTAACCCAACCATGGTTAGAGGAGTAACCCTAGCCTTCAAAATTGCTATAAAAGGAGGGTGTAGCTAGCACAAAAGGGGGAGCCATAAGCAAGAGCACTATGTTATAGCTTGAGAAGCCAAGCTCAACCTCTCTAGAAGGAGCTCTTGAGTGGAAGCTCATTGTCTTATGCATGTGCATGTGCTGTAATAGGAGATTAGCAAGGGAACTCTATGCCATTGTAAGAGAAAGAGTGATCACTCAATTGAGAGTAGGAAATCAATCATTTCTCCTACTAGTGTAAGCCCAACATTTGCTGAATCAAGGAGGGTGGATTTGGACTAAGCTTGGATACTTTGTCTCTCTTCCCATGTGAAGTAATGGACAACAATCATGTGTAAGTGTCTTGGTGTTTTTTTTGTTAAGTTCTTGATAGCTTGTCTCTAGTGTTGTCATCAATTTAGCCATAAATCCCACATACTGTAAGAGGGCGACAGGGTGGAGAGGACTCCCCTGGCCTTAAGACAGTGAGTGGGGTGGCTTTTCTTGTGATGTGTTGTGGTGTAATTTACTCAAGCTATGTTGAACAAATACTAATATCACTTTGATTGGTCATGACAGATTTGTAAGAAGGTGTTAGTGCAACAAACACCCCCTCCCCCTTCTCTCTCTTTCTTACATATATAATTGTGTTATCTTGATCATTACCGATACGTTTCAAAGCAGCCCGAGCACTCTCTCTCTCTCTCTCTCTCTCTCTCTCGTGTTTTAGTGTGTGAGAGTGTTCCATTGGTGTTAGGGTTAGTGCAAATTCCTTGCTTGTTTGTGGGTTGCTCTAACGATTCTCCTCTTTTGCGTCCTAATTCGCTTTTAAACTAGGTGGTGCCCCTTGTGTAGTTGGGATTTGGCTGGGGGTTTGTGTTTTTTGGTTTGTGTTGTGTTGTGCCCCAGCCCCATTGAGCAACACAGCAGCCTTGAAGGGTGTCTAGAGGTTTCTCTTCTTGTTGCCCGCCCCGGACCGCCTCAATGGTATTTTTCAGTTCCAGATCTCCTTATAACACCTTCATGAGCTCATATATCAAGTTTCAAGCCATTCCCATCACATTTGGCCTCGAACACCTCCTAGATGCACCTTTTGAGCCCAAAACCACTACACATGCTCTTACCAATACCAATTTTTGTCCAAATCAAAATCCAAGGGCAGGGCCATGTTCCACATGCCAAGAGCTACCCACAAAACCAACCTTAAGTCATTTTGATGAAATAGACATCCTACGTGTAGGATGTCTCGAGCATGATTTTGACCTACTGTGCAAGAACTGACTTCATAGGGGCCATTAACATGGTGCAAGGAGCCTGTATATCAACTTTCAACCCATTTGAATATCATTTGCCACCTGTTGAGGACATCCTACCCAATTTGTGAGCCAAAAGCTTGAATCTTCCTAGAAATGCACTTTATGATACCGAACCCAATTCCAATCACATAGCCATGTTGCATAGGTCAAGGGCCACCAGCCTACCAAGTTTCACAAAAAACAGGCATGGTAGACATCCTACGTGTAGCATGTCTAAATGATAATTTTTTAGCCAAAAAGCTATTGTGGGCACATGCAGAGTTTCCTAGTTCCTTTAAAAATTTATTTTCAATTTTCAAGTCATTTGGATAGTTAAAACTCTGTTTCTCAGCTAATATAGAAAAAACGCTAACTTCGGACTACTGAGTGCAACAGGATCCATGGCAGCCGCAAAATCACCTACAAAGAAGAAGAGGATGACAATAAAAGACTACTTGGAAGAAGTAGAGCCATTTGTCATCCCAGAAGGAACCCTGAAGCCAACCAGCACATGGATTCAAGATGATTTTCTAGAGTCCAATGATTTGAAGATCTACCAAGGCGTGTTCAAAGATCCTAAAGGAAATGCGGTAGAGGTACCCATGATACCACGGGAGCTCAATGAATTTGTCAAAAGCAAGATGGGAGATTACCTAGAGAATCTGGACCTCCATAACTACTTTGAAGCTTTGCCAACAGGGATTGACATAAAAAGCGTGTGGGAATTTGTAACCACTATCAAAGAAGATGGAGTGGCCCGAGTCACTGATCTAAAAGGCAAGCCAGATACCATGATTTTCATCACAGAGAGGGTGGTCAGCTGCACTTGACATCTCCAACAAGGGAGATAGTGTGACAAAGAGGAGAGATGAAGTCAAAGTCTATTCGGAAAAGAAGAACAACTACACAATTGAAGATATTGCAAACCCTAAAGTGGATATCATACCTTCACTTGGGAAATTCAAAAGAGCAAGCCTAACGTGATCAATTATACTGCTTACATCCATGACAAGCTGGTGAAGATGGGAAACAAAAATCCCACCTACAGTGTACCTGGTGAGCTAATAGCAAAAGTGGTGTATGGGGCATTGCACGCCAAAGGAAACTGGCCTGAACCTCCTTCACAGAATGATTGGCTAAAGCTCAAAGAAGGTAAAGAAGAAGAAACTCCCAAGGCACCTAGAGTAGCCACAAGGTTGAAGTGCCGGTTAGAAACCATGCTAGAAGAGCCGCCAGAGTCGAAGAAAGAAAGAAGGAAAGTGTACAAGTGTCGATCAAAGAGACCAAGTCCAGAAAGCGGCATAGGTAGAACGACTAATGGAAACTGCAGAGCCGAAAGAGCACTCAAAGGAGATTTGAGTGAGTTGTGAAAGCCATTCCTTGAATCCATGTCGGGATCATCACGAAGGGTGCCTAGAGATCGGTTTGAAGACCTACATCAAAAATTTTGAGATTTTAGATGCTACGACAGAGAATATCCCTAACATCCATTTACAAAAGAAGAAGTGACGAAGTACGATGGCAGCTGCAAAGGTATTTATACCACTTTTGACCTTAATGAAAAAACTTTTGTCATTTCAAAAAAAAGTTCTGCTGTGAGTGAGCGTAATGTGTACGAGAGAGAGAGA